>NC_090934.1:425914392-426226363 GCF_040938575.1 Ambystoma mexicanum | reverse complement strand
GCCTGGGGTGTGGTCTCCCACACAGGCAATGGCTGCACCACTAGAACATTACCTGGGGCACGTGACGCCATGTTGGTGGTAGTCCCACACTGGGCTGTACATTGCCAAAACAGTAAGCGTTCTGGCACTTGGGCGATATGTGACACTCGGGTAATATCTTGGAACGGACGTACCGTTACAGTATACTCCCTTCTAGGGGGACCCACCCCTGGCTTACCCATGTGACGGCGGTGGAAGGAGCAGACCAGACATGGTGCGTGGATTGCTGTAGCAGGCTCCCAGGTGTGCTCCGCAGGCGAGTAGCCTTTACAATCGATAAGATATTGAAGTGTTCCTCTGCGGTAACATGAAGCGCAAATCTCCTCAACCTCATATTCTGGTCCGGACGATGTGAGAACCGAGAGGAGTTGCGCCGTAACTCTAGGGTGGACTGTTACGTACATCGGGCTTCAGTTGGGAGACGTGGAACACACGATGCATGTGGGAGCATGAATCCGGGAAACGGAGCCGGAAGGTTGAGGAACCAATCTGACGAAGAACTCCGAAGGGTCCAAAATATCTGGGCGACAGCTTGGACGGTACCAAATGTCGTGGAAGGAGCTAGGAGGCCAGCCACATGTGGTCCCCAATTTTGATCATTGGTGCCGATGTCGTGTGCTGGACAGCGAAGTGTTTACATCTTTCTTGTGCTCTTTGCAGGGCAACAAGCACTGTCTTATGGCCTTGTTGGATGTTGTCCACTAGTGTGTCGATATCAGGAAATTGAGTTGCTGGAGGGTCCAACATAGGGCAAGATGATGGATAACCATAGGATGTAGAAGAATGGACTGGATTTGATGGAAGAGTGATAGGAGTTATTATAAGTGTATTCAGCTATGGGTAGTAGATCCTTCCAGTTGTCCTGGGCCACCAAAGTAGAACAGTAAAGGTAGCTTTCCAGTGTCTGATTCAATCGCTCGGTCTGATCGTTTGTTTTTGGATGGCATCCAGAACTGAGGGTGCGCGAGATGCCAAGAAGGGAGCACAATTGCTTCCAGTAACGCGAGGTGTATTGTGAACCACGGTCTGAAATGATGACTGTGGAGAGAGCAGATTTGCTCGATGAAAACCTGTGACATCTGGGCTGCCGTAGGAATTCCTGGTAATGAAATGAAATTTTGCCAGTTTGGTAAATGAGTCAATAGTAACCATTATGACAGAACAGCCCCCTGATGGTGGTAAATCCACGATAAAATCAGTGGATAGGATATGCCAAGGTTTGGCGGGGATCGGCATCTTAACCAGTTTACTGAGAGGAGACGTGCGTGGTGTCTTAAACTGAAGACAAACAGCACATGAGACGATGTATTCTTTGATGCCTTTGTCCATCGAAGGCTAACAAAAATGTCTATGAGCCAGATCATGAGTGTTGGCAAGGCCCTGATGTCCTGCTGTGTGGGAGTCATGGCATAAATGCAGTATTTCATTTTGCAGACTTTTGGTAGGAATGTACACTCTTTGGCCCTGGAAAAAGCATCCATCTCCTTTCACCAGCTGATGGCGTTTGAGAAGAGAGGCCTGGTGAGTTTCCAGTTGAGCCGGCTGTTTTCTGATCCGGGTCAAGAGATCTGAAACCACCTGAACCACCATGGTCTTCAGAAACATGGGCTCGTATCGGAACTGAGTATCGATTGCCTGGTCTTTTCTTGATAGAGCGTCCGCACGCAAGTTGGTTCTACTCGGGATAAATGAGAATGTGATTCCATACAGAGAGAAAAAGTGAGCCCAGCGAGCCCGTCTGCTGTTACGCGTCTGAGCATATTGTAGGGCACGAAGGTTTTGAT
Source organism: Ambystoma mexicanum (assembly GCF_040938575.1). Classification (NCBI taxonomy): domain Eukaryota; kingdom Metazoa; phylum Chordata; class Amphibia; order Caudata; family Ambystomatidae; genus Ambystoma; species Ambystoma mexicanum. Next base: position 426,224,540 of record NC_090934.1, on the reverse strand, counting down.
GGTCGGTTCTTACTTCGACAGGGAACTTCGCTCCTAGTAACTGGTGACACCATTCCTCAAAGGCCTTTTTAATGGCTAAGAGTTCCTTCTCCAGGCGGTGTAGTTTAACTCCGCAGGGGAGAGTGTCTTTGAAAGGTACGCAACTGGGCATTCCTGAACTTGAGTGTCTTTTTGTAGGAGAACCACCCCCAAGGCGTGAAGAGATGCGTCTGATTCTATGATGAACTTGCGGTTCTGGTTGGGAGTGATGAGGATCGGAGCGCTGGTAAACAATCTCTTAAGCTTGTCAAATGCTTGCTGAGTGGTTAGTGACCAATGGAAAGGAATCCCTTTTTTCAACAGTGATGTCATAGGTTGGGTCAGTGTGGAGAAATGTGGGATAAAGCGACGGTAGAAGGTTGTGAAGCCTATGAAGCGTTGGATAGCTTTCACTGAAGAAGGGTTAGGCCAATCTAGGACAGCTGCAATCTTCTCCGGGTCCATGGCTATACAGTTGGTAGATGGCACATGCCCAAAATAAACCACCCTTGGTTGGCCAAAAACTCATTTCTCCAATGTGCAGAATAGATGGTTCTATTGCATTCGACATAGTACCTCTCTGACATGTTGTACGTGGTCTTATGATGAGGAGGAGTAAATCAAAATGTCATCAAGATATACTACTGATGTAATGTAGCAAGATATCGGCAAATAGATGATCCATAAAATGCTGAAAGACCGCAGGAGCGTTCGATAGACTGAAAGGCACAACTCGGTACAGGTAGTGACCAAAAGGGGTACGGAACGCAGTTTTCCACTCATCGTCTTGTCTAATTCTGATCAAGTCGTAGGCCCCACGCAGATATATCTTGGTGTAGATCTTATCCCAGTTAACGGCTTCCAGGATATCCGGTATGAGAGGCATAGGGTACCGGTCAGGGATAGTGATCTTATTCAACCTGTGGAAATCGATGCACGGATGGAGCTCCAGGGTATTTCTCTTAGGAACAAAGAAAAGTGATGCTGCCGCTGGGGAGGTTGATTCAGTAATTAGGCCATTCTTTAGGTTGGTCTGTAGATAGTCCTTAAGCACTTCCTTCTCCCTAGCTGACAGAATGTACATCCGTCCAAATGGAAGTGGTTGGTCTGGGACGAGATCAACTTCACAATCGTCTCGTCTATGAGGCGGTAACTCTGTGTATTCGGCATTGGAGAACACCTCCTGGCGTTACCCTGCTGATAGGACTCGGATAGTTCAGTTATCGAATGAGATTAGTAACCACTTTAGGGCTTGAAGCCTTACCGGATGAAGTTATCTGTTCACCATTACTGGTTCCTATGCTATGCTTTAGAAAGTGTTCAGTGCCGAAGAAGAATGACCCAATGGACCAGTTGATAAAGTGATTATGTACCCTTAGCCAAGGCAAACCGAGGATCACGGGGTAGTGATCAGCCTTGATTATAACCAGCATCACAGTCTCTTGATGTGTGCCAATCCTCATACCCAGTGGACCGGTCTGATCGCTTATGGGACCAGAAACCAGTGGGCTTCCATCAACAATCTCGATGGGAATTGAGATTGACTTTGTGTACTGGGGAATCCCATGTGAGCAGGTCCATTGATCAACCAAGAAGTTCCCCCACAGCCCCGCTATCGACAAGTGCTGGGATGTTTTGTATGTATGAGTTACCAATGGCAAGACACACCAAGAGAACCGACATAGTTGTGTCAGATGGATTGATGCCCAAAGAAGAATGTGGAATTGTTGGGGAACCATCTACCTGAGCAGATTCCCAAACCGTGTTTCCCTATCTCCTTGGGGGAGCAATGGGGCATTCCTTAACTCTGTTTGTATTTGCACCGCAGTACACACAAAGTCCTAACGTCCTTCTAGTGCATTCTTCTGGAGATAAAGGCCTATGTGCAGACCCTAACTGCATAGGTTCATCTGCAACTGTAGCTTGACCTGTGGTCAATGTGGTTTTGGGAGAAGGTTTCGGTATCCTTTTCTGTTTTTCAGCATGTCTCTCTATCATTCTATAATCCAACTGAATTACCAGGGGAATGAGCTCTGTTAGGTTAGAGGGGCGGGGTACCAGAGAGACTTCCTCCTTCAGGCCCTCGGAGAGTCCGCTCCTGAAGATACTAAATCATCAGCTTGATGTGAGTTAAGGGTGGGGTTATTTGAGGTGACTAATGGTGTGGCCCATGCGAGGGCCGGCCCAGACATTTGGGAAATCATGTAGCCTACCTGGTCCCTATTCGTATGAAAATAAGCCCATTTGAAGGCAAACTGGACCGTGCAGGATTCTATGAATTCTTTAACCCTGTGTGAGCGTTACTGTCAAAGCGACTTCTGCGTAATGGCCCTGGAGGGACCTCTGAGCAGTGAGGGGAACGTCCCACCTGCTGCCTTAATGCAGTGTTCTCCTGTTTGAGGTGGTGCACCTCTGCAGTAAGGGACTGTACTGCCGAGAACAGCTGTTGCACCTGCTGCTCCATCTTAGTGGCTGCCAACACCCGAAAGCTGTATATTCCATTTTAGGCGTTGCTATCCGTTATGCCAAAACTAGTCTTTCAGTTCAATTAGACAGCACAACAATTTGCCAGCAGTCAAAGTGATGAGAGCCACCAACCTGAGTCAAAAGCTACCGCTAGACGTTAAAAGAATTCACCTGGTTGCCGCTCTGCGCTGCTGTGAGAGACGGGAGCGGAGAGTGGTCTCCAGGGAAACCCTTGTGGGGAAGAAAACCCTTGACTGGGCTGCTCGAGAGCGTTGTATCCTGCTCGGTTCTCGTGGATGGACTGATGACTCTGGTGTAGTGCCTTTCCGCAGCCTAGACGATTTCCAGCTGCAAGAATAGTCGGAATTGTAAGTGACTCCAAACCCAGAACTTATTAAAGAATGTAAACATGTGCCTTACCCGATTAATCTGCAAGTGTTGGCTTTTTTGGCATAGAGGCGGAGTAGTAGCGTCGTGGTCACTGTTGGGACCAATTGAGCCCCTAACGTAAAGAATGAGGAATAAATAAAGGATATGTAAGTGTCATGATGCCTACCCACGGAGGATCAGGCCAGGCCCAGCACCCCCGGAAGCAGGCATCATGCCCTCGGGTAAAAGCCCAGCGGCCCCTTATAGGGACTCTTTGGACTCAGTCCTGGCGCCAGGCTCATAAAGGGAGGTGTTTTGTGCACTTACCATGCTGCATGCTTCAGGCCTCCCTGAGACCTGAAAGGGACTATTTTTTCATAGGGACATTTTTTCACTCAGGCGTGGCCAGGGAAGGGTACATACCTAGTTGGGGAAGGATACATACCTGGGACTTCTTTGGAGGCTATTTAAGCCACGCCCAGACAGCAGCTCATGCTTCGCGTTGTTCTGCTTCCTGCAGCTTAACGCTCACCGTGTCTGCTCCTGGACTACAGCCACGCCTGTCTTGAACCTGGAAGACCTGCAAGGAAGGAAGAGAAGAGAAAGGTGAAAACCAAGGATTATTTCAAGCTTCTTACCTGCATCCGGAATCTTCTCGCCAGCATCCCTGAAGAAGACTTCAATTTAAAAGCATCGTGTTCCTCGCTGCAGCGCCACGCTTCACTCACCTGTCCTGTCCTCGAGACATCTCCCGGCTCCATCGCGGCTGTCGGCATCGGACGCCACATCTCTGCACCTAGGGGAGAGAGGAAGAAAAAAAAGGTGAGCAGAAGGACACACAGAAGGAAAGCCTGATTAACAGCCATAATACTTACCGGCTTTTCTTCCACATTTCGGGTCGGCGCCGCCCCGTTGGCAGGTACCGTACCCCGGCCCCTATGGGGAAAGGACTAGAGACATTTCAGAGGAATGATAAGGACATCTAGGAGGGATCGCCCTCATTACTACTCACCTCGGCAGGTTAACCCTTCGACGCATCGCCTTCATTCTGCACCTGAAATAAAGGACAGATCACAGGTGAGAAAGACAGCATAAAGGGGGCCTCACTTGAAGTTTGAACTTTCATACTTACGGCGCATCGCTCAGGAAAGTCAAGTGGATTTTGCCAGCGCCATTCTGAAAACCAGTGAAGTAACTGGACGAACGCGCGCCCCTGCACCAGAAGCAGGATGGAGAGTTCAACCTTCCAAACCATAAGGTGAGCTTAAACCGGGTTTGGAGTAATAGAGAGGAACGGAGGGGTGTAGGGGGGAGCTAGCACACCATTCTGCAGACTGTTAATCCCCTTTCTCATCTGCAGAAGGATATTCCTACGGGCCAAGGAAGCACGATTTGGAGGTCCTGTCCAATCGGTGTTCCGGGTCCTGCGCATCACGCTAGAAGAGGCCGCAGTAATCCAGACTAGATCAGCGCCCCCGTGGGAACCAGGTGAGCGTTACAGTAAGAGAAAAGAATGATATGAACGATGGGGCTTCCCTGCGTGTAATCTGTACACATACCGCTTCCGACGGCGTGTAAACCCTTGCAGAGGCAGAGACGAGATTGCTGCCGGTGTTTCCTGGTGTATGGAGATCAGGGAACAACCTGTGAGAGCCAAGCCTGCAATGAGAACGTGACGTGGCAGCTACGTGATGTATGGGTTCCCGTTCTGCTGACACCCCCCAAAGGGTCTCAATGAACCAACCCGTGAGAGCTGGGCAACCAGCCTACTGGTAGAGGTGGATTTGTGATGTGAGCACGGTCCGGCTTGGCCGCGAGTAAACAAAAGGATCGAGGATGCAAAAAAGAAGAATTGAAAGCACGGAAGACAGAAGCGAGAAACAAGAGAAAGTGTAGGATCTCTGGAAATACGAGTTTAGAATATCACAAAGGAACTTACTATGCGTGAGCAAACTGGGAGAGTAGCAACGTGAAGCCGCATTGAATCCTGGACCGTAAAAGCATTCTCTGAAACCGGGGGCGTGGTCCGCCACACAGGCAATGGCTGCACCACTAGAACATTATCTTAAGCACCTGACGCCATGTTGGAGGTAGTCTCACTCTGGGCTGTACATTGCCAATACAGTAAGCGTTCTGGCACTTGGGTGATGTGCGACACTCGGGTAATGTGTTGGAACAGACGTCCGTTACAGCGGGTCTATGAGGGACATTTTAGAATTGATGTCCTTGCAATGTTTAAACCCGAACAGTTTAGGCCCAGACTGACGTATGATGGAATTGTACAAGCATGTTCAGATATAGCGGGCTGAGCACATGGAAAAAAGGAACTGCAGTTGAAGTGCATACTCTTAGACGACGCTTGACTTCACGTCCGTTGTTGAGAGTCTATATGGAGTGGTACTACACCCTCTGTCCAGAAAGTTTCTGAGCAGCTGATGCTGGATAACTATCAAGATGAGGAATCTGCGGGAGAATGCAATACGTTGAAAACAGTGTGCTGCAAGACTGAGCGTAATCTAGTGCAGTGGCAGCGCTGAAGGGGAGGATATCTGATCTGGCCTCAGCACCCTAGGCAGAGCCCAACATTGCTCCACAACTGGGGCGGAAACGACACTGCAGGAGCGCGGTCGTGGGCCAGCATGGTGCTTCTGCCAGCCTCCAAACACAGTGGGCTCTGGCATTGCCAAGGCACTTTGTCAAAGATATCCACTATTTTCACCTTAATCCTTTGCACTTCTCTGGAGTGGAGAAGCTGACAGATAGTGATTTCTTTGATGTATCGTCATACCTGGACCAAGAGGGGCCGTCTTTCTGGACAATGAGTAAGATAAATGCTGATTTGAAGAGAACCTGGAGGAGTGGGACCTCAAAGAAAAAAAAAAAAATCTCCTCCAGATCCCGCTCAGCGACATGGGACTTTTTGGGAGAAGACGCTGAAGTGGGAGAAACTGAATGAGTTCACTTCCTACTCTTATGGAGGGTTGTGAAAAGCTTAGTGGGAGGCTCCCTCGGGGCCGTTGAGTGTATAAACTAGTAGGGTTTGCAGCGCTCTGTAATGGTTGGCACCTGCGGCATCACACAACAATAGCACCTTGCAGGGCCGGACAAGGACATGTATCTCCTGTAATGTATGAAGAACTTGCAGTCTGAAACTATCGCATAACCAGCACAGTGGTTATTCTGAGAACAGAATGTTGAGAACACAGACAATAGATTAGGTCCTGGGTGAGCAGCTGGCTCCATGTATCCCACCCTTGATGTCACCTCTGGAATCCTGGGAGCCAACAACGATGAGCAGACAAGCTGCAGAGCCGCAGTGCACCCCTTGGTGGCTGAAAAACATTCCGAAGCCAGGTTGGCGCTGGAGAAGAACAAGTTACTTAACAACTGTAACGTTCTTTCGATTGGATGTTCCTCCCACGTATTTCTCATCTTAGATATATCCTTACCTTCAGCTTTGCAGCTTCGGACATTTTTTCTCTCTCCACCAGAGGGCGCTCCACTCGAGGCGACAATGTCCCTCGGCGGTATCCATCGAGCACCGTCGTCATCCGTTGTATAAATGCCTCGAGCGTGCCCGTTGGCCTCAGTTCTGTTTTTTCATGTATCAGAGCCCATGGATTATAGTTAAAGGCGTGCCTCTTTTGACCCAAGCCTTAAAAGAAATTAGTGTAAAGCACAAACTGTACTGTGGGATAGGATGGGAGGGTCGATGAAGAATACGTGGGAGGAACATCCAATCAAAAGAACGTTACAGTTGGTAACTTATTCTTCGAATGGAGTGTGTCCTCCCACGTATTCCTCACCTTAGACTCCCAAAGCAGTTTTGTATTGGAGGTGGGAGTACAGACATTTTTAGTCATGTACCGAATGGAGTACAGATTTAGCAAATAGACCTCCTTGAGAGGTAGTTGAGTCCAGAGCATAATGTTTTATGAAAGAATGCATGGATGACCATGCGGCTGCTGCACAAATATCTTGTACAGGAACACCCCTTTGAAGTGCTGTTGAAGTTGCCATGCCCCTAGTTGAATGAGCTCTTAATCCCTCATGGGGGATCTTTTCCAGCTAGCCTATAACACTCAGTTATGGCTAAGATTATCCATCTTGATAATGTTTGTTTGGTTACAGCTAGTCCTAATTTACAGCCAGTGTATCCCAAAAACTGTTGGTCACACTGACGTATTTTTGACAATCTTGAAATATAAAAGCTAAGAGCCCTTCTAGGATCTAATCTTTGTAGTCTTTCCTCTTCCTTACTTGTGTGAAGAGGAGGGTAGAAAGTAGGTAGTATTATTTTCTGTTACAGGTGAAAGTCTGAGACTATTTTTGGCAAGAAAGAAGGTTTGACTGCAAGGACAACTTTATCTTTATAAAAGGTGGTGTGAGGAGGACCACTAGAAAGTGCCTGCAACTCACTTACCCTGCGGGCTGATGTCAAAGCAATTAGAAGCATGGTTTTCAGAGTAAGAAGCCTTAATGGGCAGGAATGTAAAGGCTCAAATGGTGCACATGTCAGAAACTTTAGTACCAAGTCTAAATCCCACACAGCAACTTGAAAAGGTATTGGTGGAAATACATTGTTTAAATCTTTTAAAAAGTGTTATTAAAAGGTATCTTAAAGTAAGATTCTTCTTCTGACGAGCGCTTGAAGATAGATAGCGCTGCTAAGTATCCTTTTATCGTACTAACCTGGAGCCCCAGATTAGCCAAATGTAACAGAAAAGATAATACTGTTGGAATATTACATTGAAAAGGGTCCCCATTCTTATCCCTGCACCAGTTACTGAACTTGTTGCAACAATACAGGTACAGAGATTTAGTTGCTGGCCTTCTGGCCGAAAGCAAAATCTCCATACCATCATCCGGAAGGTCCCAATCCTTGTATCTCAACCTCTCAGAAGCCATGCGTGAAGGTGGAGTATGTTGAACTCTGCATGGAGAACGTGACCTCCCTCTTGCGAGAGAAGATCCTCTCTTTTTGGAAGATGTATTGGAGGGCAGATGAACATATCGATAAGGTCCGGGTACCACGTTCTCCTGGCCCAATCCGGGGCAATTAGGATCATGGTTTCCCTGAACTTTCTTAACCTCCCGATTACTTGCGGGATCACAGGGACTGGAGGAAACGCATACAGAAGAGGAAACTCCCACTCCACTATGAATGCGTCTCCTAGAGCTCCTCTCGGGGGAAATTCCCTTGAGCAGTACAGTTCACACTTCCTGTTGACAATGGTCGCGAACAGATCCACTTGAGGGGTTCCCCAAAGGGTGAAGATCTCTTTAAGGACTTCCTGAGCTAGTTCCCACTCGTGGGAGACTGTGCTCTGCCTGCTCAGAGCGTCTGCCACCGTGTTTTGCTCTCCGGCTAGGTGAATGGCAGACAGAGAGATCCCTTCTTGTATTGCCCAGAACCAGAGCTGCATTGCCTCTCTGCACAGTGGTAGTGACCCTACTCCTCCTCCCTTGTTGAGGTAGTACATGGCCACTGTGTTGTCCGTCATTATCAGGACATTCTTTCCCCATACAGATGGCAGGAAGGCCTTCAGTGCTAGTCTGATTGCCCTCAGCTCTAATAGGTTGATGTGTAGTCTGGACTCCAATGGAGACCAACGACCGCTGATTGTCAACTTGTTGGCGTGAGCTCCCCACCCTGTGAGTGAGGCATCTGTTACTACTGTTATCTCTGGCCATGATTGCCAAAAAGATTCTCCCTTGAGGATATGTTCCTTGTAAGCCCACCATTTTAGATACTGTGCTACCCTGGTTGGAACTTGTAAAAGGTCTGTCATTTCCCCTGAAAATTGGGACCATTGAGTCCTGAGGGCCCACTGAAGGCATCTCATTCTCAACCTGGCCTCTGGCACCAGAAAAATGCAGCATGCCATGAGACCGAGAAACCTGAGAAAATCGAAGGCCGGTAGATACTGGTCATTCTGGAATTTTGTTACCATCTGCAGAATGTCGTGAGCTCTCTCTTCGGGGGGCGAGGCTTTGCCCGAACAAGTATCCACGACTGCTCCTATAAACTGGAGCTTCAGTGATGGTATCATGTTTGACTTTTTTAAATTCAGAGAAAACCCTAGTTTGTGAAGGAAGTGGCAAGTCTTGGATAGATGATCCTGGGCTTATTCTGTAAAACGTGCCCTGATCATCATTTCGTCCAAATAGGGGTAGACGTGAAACCCCCCTCTTCTGAGACTCGCTGCCACTACTGCCATGAACTTGGTGAAAACTTTTGGGGCGGAGGTCAACCCGAATGTCAGAACTCGAAACTGATCGTGAGAATTGCCAATCACAAACCTCAGGTACTTTCTGTGCTTGAGATGTATTGGCACATGAAAGTAAGCATCCTGAAGGTCCAATGATACCAACCAGTCTTGAAGTTGGAGAGCCTGAAAGATCTGAGAAAGAGTGACCATCTTGAACTTGTCCTTCCTGAGGAACTTGTTCAAGTTTCTCAAGTCCAGGATGGGTCTCAATCCTCCGTCTTTCTTTGGTATGAGGAAATATGGAGAATACCAACCGTTGTTCCTCTCCGATACAGGTAAATGTTCTATTGCACCTTTCTGCAGCAGGGTTACAATTTCCTGCAACAGGAGTGGGTCTGGATTTTTGGTAGAGTTGTATCCCGGTGGGTGATTGAGGTTTCTTTTGAAAAGGAATGCAGTAACCTTGGGATACTGTTTCCAAAGCCCAAGCATCTGAGGTAATGCCCCGCCATTCCTGCAGATGTGAGATTCTGCCTTCCATTGGGGTCTTGTGGATCAAAACCTCAGAGTGGTTTTGCGGCAGCTGCAGCAGTGGCTGAAGGGACAGATGCCGCTGCTGGGGCAGATCTAGCACCTCTTCCTCGCCCCCGAGGAAATCTCCTTTGTCCTCTTTGACTGGCCTGCCCCCTTCCTCTCCCAAATGAGGAGTAAAAATGAAAAGGGACGACCCCTCAAGGAAGATGAGCCTGTGTAGGGGAGTTGTTGAGGTTGTCTTATAGCAGTACTGAGTGATTTTGCCGCTGCCTTGGAGGTCTGCAGCTTTTCTAAACTTTCATCTGCTTTGCTGCCAAAAAACCTTGAGCCGTCAAATGGCATATTAAGAAGTCTTGATTTAACATCTGCTGCAAAACCCGACTTCCTTAGCCATGCAAATCTGCGTAGCACTGCGCTAGATGCCATGGACCTGCTGATACTGTCAGCTGTGTCCAAACCTGCTTGAAGGCATTCTCCCGAAGCCTCCTTGCCATCCTTTACTATGGATAGGAAACCATCACGTTCCTCTCCTTCTGGGATGTGTTGAGCTGCCGCTGACATGCAGTCCCACAGGGTATATGTAAATCTCGCCAGAGTGCAAGATACATTTGTGGATTTTAGAGCCATGCTCCCTGATATAAAAACTTATTTAGACCATGCATCAATCTTTTTGTCATCCCTATTAGGGGGAATTGTAGGGTATGCAGCATTTTTAGTTTATGTAGCTGCTTGAACTACCAGGCTTTCTGGAGATGGGTGCTTACTTAAAGGAATGGCTCGGTCAAATTTTTTTATTGCCCCTTGGGGTCGGCCATGTGTTTTTAAGCCTAAGTCGCTCGATTTTAGAAAAATTTCCTATGGACCTTACCCGAGTTTTCGTCCATTAAACGCACGCAAAAACAGGCACCAGGGAGCTGCCATTTTTTTTTAATCCTATCATTTCCCCCATCGCCCTGGCTGACCTGCTTTTGCGGCACTAAATCATATCCCCCGCCCCTGACATTATCAAAACATTCATATTCCCTGCCTCTCTCCGTGACGTTATTGCGCAGCGTAGGCAAACGCGCCCAGTCGTCTTCTATGCGACTTCACACAGAACCCGGAAACCAACACAGATCAGCTCACAACACAGCGTGCCACAATTCGGAATATGAAACTGTACTTTAAAATCAAACAGCAACACAGTAAATTTGGTAAAGTACATTTATTTGACATTAAATGTTTATAGAATATTCAGCAATTGACATATGAACTCCGAAAGTCCTTTATTTTCTTTTATCTCTATCCGCAAATCCTTAAAATATTATCGTGAGTAACGCGCTGTTCCTTTATGGTACATAGGGTGTTGGTTTTCGTTCAAAGAGGCACTTTCGTCGCACGTTGAACCGCAAGGCTGTTCCATTAAGTAGGCACTAGGCCAGTGTAAAGGTTGATATGTTGCTTCTAGCCGCTAGTACCGCGTAAGGGCATATGGGCCCTTGGCGATCGTCCCATAAGATCATCAGAATGGTGCAGTTGTTTACATTAAGCTGCAGCTGGCGGCTGAAGAAACCGTCTGCCGGTGTCTGAAACTGGTGGCAAGGACAAAACGGGAATATGTACCTATTTTGAAAACATAAAATATATAATTAGTCTCGCCAGCCGATCTTTATTAATATTATTCATTTTATTTATTACGGCCGAGCTGAAACTATTTGCTTTCAAGTATAGTGCAATGGAGTATGTTCGGCTCTAAAATCAATGCGAAAACTAAATAAATCGAGGTTGGGACACAATGAGAAACAACTTTTTGTCTACATGCGTGTGGAATGTGGACCTGCATGCCCATGTGCCTGCTACAAGGACGATCCCACAAACCTTTTCAAAGCTCTTCATTCATTCATGCATCCATTAATTAATTCTTCATTCCGGTATAAAAGCATCTAAAGAGTTACTTACATTATATTTGCAATTTCCATTGTGTCTCTGCGTAATGCAGTCCGTAAATCCCACTGTGCTCTTGACGATTTTTCGTATACTGAACTAACATGAAACTCGGTCTAGTTTAAGAATTTTCTGCCTTATCGGCTCAAACGTTATTGCACCCCCCAACCCCACCTGCAAATTAAGCTCTTTCAGCATGGTCCCTGTCTCTCAAGGTCAAAAAACAATAGAACCTTATACTGCCAGTGGGAGTTGTGGGCCTCTTCAGGGCGCGAGCTGAAAATCAAAGCCGCTGACCTTCACTAGAAATTAGCATACATTCTTTCTTTGCAACATCCCGTAGTAAAGCCATCTGTGAGAACTTGAAGTTTCGAATCCATCTATGTAGTGCGCCTCAATGTGCAAATGCGAACTGGCTTCTCTCTCATCTGCAACGGCTCGCTTGGCGCGTTCTAAGGCCCCAATTTTGTCCTTGTTGTCTGCGAGCTTTGAAACCCCAAAGAACCATAACTATTGAGACTTAATTTTTTGGGGAAGGTCAGGTGAAAGTATAAAGTACCCGAGCAGTTGATTTCAAAGTGAGATTTATGGTTTGTTTGTTTTATTATTTGCAATACGCAAGCCTCCCCTCGGTTAACAGTGCCCAGCATTTATAAGAGATTGCGAAAAGTAGTTACATCAACAAAAATATATACATACACAAATAGACAAGGTCAGCAATATGAGGTGAATAGAGAGAGAATTCAAAGATGACACCCAGGTAGTTCGGCACCCATGATGGTGAAGGTAGGGGTTAGGGTTAGCGTACTTTGTATGCACACTGTACAATCAAATGTATTTACAAAAAGACAATCGTATTACAATTATTTAAACCGGGATTTGTACTTCACAACCAGCTCTCCTTTGGGTGGACATGGCACAGTGGCAATGTTGGGTGGCAATGGCTCAGTGCTCTGCACAGAAACGTTCAAAATTCCATATCTGTGCTTCTCTAATACAGCAACAATAAGGCTTTTGACAAAGCCGAACTCCATTTCCTCATAGACTGGTTTCATCACCCATTGCTTACTTCTTTTTGAAAAGGCTTTAGTGTAGCGAGGCATCCTTACATTACCCTTAGTCCTAGATTGTTCACGGCCGAGATTCTCATTATGGGCCAAGACGGCAAGTAGAGTCCTATGTCTCATGCCCTGTATGATGAAATGCAAGTTCTTTGGCCTGTACTTTAGGCACATATTGTGGAACACCTCCAAACCTCCTGTGTGACAGAATTCGGTCAGTCCCCTCAAATCTCTTGATAGAGTTTTATCGAAAACAATCTTCTCAATGGCTTTGTGTGTCGGTGAAGATGGATTCAACCACTTCTTCCGTGCCTCCACTGGGGATAAAGGGCCATGTTCACATTGGTGGAAATGTTGGTTTTCTGACCAGTGGTTTACGTTGGTACAGTGGTGCATCAGTGACCGCCATTTTTCAAGTAGTATTTCCACTGACCCTTCACAAGTTTTGGAGCTCCACCAAAGATGGTTGCTGATAGTCTGGGACCACACTGAAATACTTTCCAAACCTTTTATTTTCACTGCAGCCGAGATTTTCTTATTGATTGATTTAGCAAGATGCCATACGTCAAATTGATGTTTAATATGTGGGAACTGCTCTCTCATTGTCTTGGCAATTGAAACGTGTCTGTCCGTGGCTATGAGGTCGATGTGCATTCCCCTCGATTGTAGATAATCCACTGATTTTATAAATCCTAGTTTACACATGGCCACTGAGGATGTACATTGTGTTACCTGCACGACCACAGAACTCCCAATTTTCTTACTATCCATGTCCTGAAAGTGGTAGGTGCAGTACTTGGCAGAAAATCCAGGGCTGTCGCACTGTCCATCGCCAGCTAGCCTGAATCGTTTGCCTTCGAATGTACATGCTAGAGACAATTGTTCAATTTTCCAAGCATCACTAATGGCCGGAAACAGATAATCATGTTGGTATTTGTAGTTCTGCGTTTTTTAAATGACATGTAGTCCCACAAACTGAAAGACTCTAACTTTCTAAAACTTGAGTCACTAAAAAGTGATGCAGCTGCACACAGTAGATTGCCTGCTGGCAGTTTCCCCAGCATCGGTTGTGCAGACCATGAGAATGTATGATGTAATCTACAGGCGGCATGTATTGCGACGTTACTGCCTTGTTTTTGACGAGTCACATGAATCAATGGATTCCCACATACTTTCCCTCTGACGGAATGCCCACATTTCAGCATACTTATAATATCCATCAAACAACTGTCGAATACTATGTATTTGCCCTCTTTCATTAGACTGTCATCCTACGTCAAAGTTGATCCGGCCTGTGACGTTGAGGACATATCACCACATTTGAAAGAAATATCGGTGCTATCAAGTTCTGATGCATCGGTGAATGCTGCTTCTGGTTCATTCTCTGTCATTTCAACATCTGCTACCTCAACATTGATGGGAGAACACAACAATGTTGACAGCTTTTTTGGTGGCAATTTTTTGGCGGGTATAGATTGTGTGAATTGATCTGCGACTACTTCAGAGCTATCTTCAATACTTCCAGTATCATGTTGTTGCGGCGGTGCGGTCGTACTGTAGCAATGGTCCAATAAAACTTTGCTGGATTCTCCGGACACATTCATTTGATGTTCTGGCCATTGGACATGAGCATCCCGAGTCTCAACACGCCGCCTCTGAATTAATAGTTCCTCCATAGTGTAAATGGTCTGGCAAGCAACATCTCTCATTCGCTTCACTGTCTGTGTATGTATAGTTCGTAGACCCACGGGTAACTAGAGGACAGATTGGAAAAGGGATGTTCAGTTTAAACACAAGATAAAGTATAGTACAATTGACTGGAAAAAAACAAAATAGTCCCCAGCACAAAAGTATTTCTAAAGTTATGAACTGTTTGTAACTAACCTTATTTTGGTTTCTTTACAACTTTTTTTACTCGACCTTCAACATCTGCATGCTGTTGCTCTGATACGTATCCGCATGTCTCCCCTTCCTATTGCGCTGCAACAACTATATTTTCTGTATCCGCATAGACAGCACGGAATGAGGCTCCATCGACTCCCTGAAACATAGTATTTTCATTACTGTGTATCAAAATATTGTTAGCGTAAAACGCACGTGAGGACGAACACACATGTTCATCTCAATAGCCAAACACGATTTAAACATTGTGTGGAACAAACGACAAGTATTCGAGCTCTGATGACCTAGTTCGATGGAGATGTCAGTATACATACCTCTGGCTCTACATGGACTGCCACAAATGATTGCATTGAAGAGGAGGCAACAGCAACTCCCTGAAACACAGTACTTGCGTTAGTATGGTTTTCAATATCGTAAACATAACACACACTTGGGGTCGACGGCACAGGTACATATAAAGAGATAACCACAAATGTTGCATATCTAAAAGAATCAAGGAATATTTAAAAATGATCAGATTTAATCGACTTATTTCTCCAATGTCTTTACATCTGAATCATCTAAATGTGATCTTGTGATTGTAGCGGAAGCTCCATCATCTCCCTGAATCACAGTACTTGCGATAATAGGGAAGAAAGTATAGCAAATGGAATCACGTTATATGATCACGCTCGATGGAGCTGTCAGTATCCCTACCTCATGCTGCTGAAGAATATCTAGGGCTGTTGTCAATGTGGTGCGCACTTCCGAAAGCTGTTGCGCCGATTCGTATCCGCATGGTCCCGCTTCCACCGGAATTACTTGAAAGTCAGGCTCCGCATCAAGTGCGTGGGTTGACAATTCAACAACAGCCTGAAACATAGTATTTGCATTAGTAAGGATTACAATATTGAAAACACAACACACGCTTGGGGTCGAACGCACAGGTACATATCAACGGCTAACCACAAATGAAACATGGTGTAGAACAATCAAACGACAAGTGTTCCAGTCCTGATGATCACGGTCAGTTGAGCTGTCAGTATCCATACCTCGGGCTGCTGAAGAACATCTAGGGCTGTTGTCAATGTGGTGGACGCTTCAGCATCTCCCTGAAAGACAGTACTTGCATTAGTATGGATAACGCTAATTATAACTGAAAACAAACACCAGGGGACGACAACTAAGGTGTATATCAATTGGAAAGCACTAAACAAACAATTGGTAAAATAATCACACAATACATACAAAGTATTACTTGACATGCATAAAACAAGTCTGTAGCGGAATAGCCAAGTATGATTACCTGATAGGCGCTAGAAGTTTTTGCTAACTGCGAGCAGGTGATGGAAGTAGAATGTTCTTGCTTCAGATTAAAGGGATAGTCAAGAAGTTGTAAAGGTAAATTATTGTTTGATAATGAAATGCCAATATTTAAAATTGCCATGTAAGGAGACAGAATACTTGAGTAATGCGCAATATAGCACAGTTCCCTGTGCCCATATATAGATTTCGTTTGTGGGTTATGAAATCTAAAAATAATATATTGATAAATGTCATTATTCAAAAAGCTATACACTCATATCAATGTCGAAAGTATTACAAATTGGAAACACCTAAATGATCAGTGAATCCATTTGGCTACCTACACACTACTGCAAGGCCTAAAGCTAAAAACGGACACTTGACTCACCAGTGGCGGATTGTGGATGAATAGAGTGGGAATAGCGTTTGCGAGCAATTTTCGTGTCGATCGCTGTTTGTTCTTCTTTGTTACCCAAGATGTGGTGTACATGTTCGAGGGAAAGTGCCGGCTGCAGATGCAGTATCGATCACCCCTCTTGTCCTCAAAGACTTGTTGGACTCTACTTTCCAGCTCATCCAATGGATATCCGTAATGTCTGACCCATTCTCTTATTCGATCAACAGTTTTCGGGAATACATGCATTGTAGTGCCTTCAGATTTAGCATGGGTCTTCGAAGGGCAACCGCTAATTGAACAGGCAGGCATTGTTGAAAATTCTGAAAAGTAAATATCAAGATTATTATAAAACCTTGATGAATAAAAATGTCATAAAAAAGTAAATGAACCATACCATGCTCAATGCAAGGTTTGTTTTGGTCGCCGGAACTATACCAGTTCATCATGTGCGGCTTAGTATTTGCATAAGTTACAGACATTTCTGTTTTGTCTTTGCACGAAAAGGAACCATGCTTACATTATAGACTGGACCCCCGAAGGATGCAATTCGATGACAATTGACACAGATGAAAATAAATAGATCTATTGAAAGCATAACAATTGAAACTCAAGTCAATAGCAATGAGACCAATGGCCATAGCTCTATTGGGTACTGTAATAGCAAATAGATTGAATTGTAAAAATGACCGAAATATGACTAGGATACATGGCCTTACCTTGACCAACAAACAGTTGGATTCAGCAGGCTGAGCAGTATGTTGCAGGAGAACAGGTAGATGGCCACAGGTAGCACACTGACTAGTTTGCTCGAAGCGGTCACAAATAGCATGTCAACGAGCAGATTAGCATAGATCTCAGTGCTTCTCAGGTAGAAGGTTCAGGAGTTGACTTCCAAAGCACAAAGATGATCTCATGAGACATATAAAGTGGTTTATAAAGTATTAGAAACAGGGGTGTGTTTGTGAATGAATGACTTGTGTATGTCGTGGTATTATGTTTATTGCAGGGGGGCGGCCTGCCTCAGGAGAGGCCTGCCTGGACACACGGGGTCTGAGGAGGCCATGTGAGCGATGGCCCCTGGGCGTGGGATACCTTTTGAAGGCACCTTGGCCGTTTGCGCCCGTCCCTTGCCCTTATGTGATGTTAAAGGACATGGGGCATCCATTTTTGTACCCCCTTTCCACTCCATTTTGGTGACCAGGCCTCACTGCGATAGTACAGCACGCAGAGCACATGGCCCACAGCCTCATTCCTACTCTGACTGGAAAACTCCAGAGGTATTTGGAACAGCTAATAAATGTAGCACATCACTCTCTGAGATCACGGTCCTGCATGTGAACCGGCTTGAACCATGGACATGGCTCGTTCATCTCCACAAACGTGTCCTTGCCCACGCACCCTCGCCAGTGGAAAGAAACTGGCATTCTGACCCTGTGTCCCTGCAAGGTATTCTCTTCATGTGCCAGACCACTGACCACGCCATGATGGCCACCTAGCAGATCCCCAACTAACATTAGACCCCTACTGCAGTATTGTCATGATCTCTGCTTCCAAAGGGTCAGGACTTACCCAACTCCCTTGGAAGCAGACCCATAACCCCGGTTCCTGGTGCCAGCCAGTCCCAATTGGGACCTTTTGGACCCTGTCCTGGCGCCAGTGGCACCAGGCTCATAAATATGCCCAGTCCCAGCGCTGGAAGCGCCGGGCTCATAATGCTTGGGTGGACCTACCTGCAGCAGACCATGCTGCTTACTTGCCTGCCAGTTGAGCCCCTGATCCTCTTCTGTTTGGGACTACTTTTCCTGTTGGGTGGGGCAGGAGCCACTCCCTAGGTTCAGAACACTGGAACTCTTCTGGAAAGCAGGAACTCTTTTCTTACCTAGGCGAGGCCGTGGAAGGAGACACCTAAGCACTACAGGAGGCTATTTAAACCACACCCGATGGATGAATCGTGCTTTGCGTTATTCTGCATTCTCTGCAGCAGAACGCTCACCGTGTCTTCTGATCCTGTGCCTAAGGGAACAAAGGCTTACCATCCTGGAATCCAGTCTTCAGCAGCACCTATAAAGACAAAGAAAGAACAGGTTAGCACTACGGTCTTCAGTGGCAGCGCATCTCTTACCTGGTCCAGCGGCTGTCACCAACGCCTCGCGCTGCATACCTGCATCTGAAAGACAAAGGCTTACCGACTCTTCGCACGCTCCGGAGGTCTTCGCGCTGCATTCCGGCATCTGAAAGACAAAAGCTTACCGGCTCTTTGCACGCTTCGGAGGCCTTCAACGCTGCATCCCGCATCTGAAAGGCAAAAGAAGGTGCGTTTAGAGACATTGGGCAACTTTACCACTCACGTGCCATCACTCCTTCCCACGCCGAAATCAGCGGGTATCCCAGCACCCTTCAGCTTCTCTAAAGCTCCGAACTTGTACCTACAAGGTAAAAGAGACAGTTAGTGCGCATCGTGAAGCAGGCAACAAGCGCTCACTTACGTGCTTCCAAGCTCTTCTATTCCTCACTCGGGTTCGATCCTCAACTCTCTTCAGCCCGCCATCCGCCATCGCCGGAACCCTGCAAAACAAGAGGTATCATTACAAAAGAACTTCACATAAGTCAAAAGCCATACTCACGTGCTCCTCGGCACCGCTCCACAGCAGCTACGCCTTACGCACTTAAAGACTTTTAAGTCATTTGAAGTGCCCAGAACTTACCGTTCGTGCAGTAAACGACGGACAGCAGTCCTCTGAGGTCAAGAGGCCTGCACCCTTATCCAGTGAAGAAAATGGTTACGGCACCCTGCCCCCGAGGCAGATGGAGAGCTCCGCGTTCACCTACCTAAGGTGAGATCGTTAACCTTTGGGGTCCTACAGGAGAAGAGAAAGGGAAGAGGAGAGAGGCACCCAATAACCCCAGTTCATTAATCCCATATTTTCTATTTGCACACATCTTACTCTCCGAGTCAGACACACAGTGCACAGAGGTCCAGCCCGAGGAACCAACCGTGTGTTACACATCACCTTTGAAGACACGGCATTCACCCAGTCAAGACCGGCGCCTCTGCGGAAATCAGGTGAGCGTTACAAGTATATCGTCGCCTATCAATAACAAATGCCACATATCGGAGATTCTTGTGAGCACAGACCCACACTTCAAACACTGTATTATAGTGGTCAAGACCCTAGACCTAAGGCCTGTATAATTCAATGTTCATGGATAGTGTTGATATATGTGTGACTTTTATAGAGACATAACCGACTGAAAGACTTAGAACAAGTTTTATTTAGTGCATGCATTATTGATAATATATTTGGTTAGCTTAGATAGTGACCACCCCGCTTCACAGCGACCTGAATTTCACCCATTCCGAGCACAGGTGTCTGACATCCATCCTTGCATGGAGACACATTTGGATTTAAAAAATCGAAACAACTCTAGATAATAATTATATTTTAATTAATTTTAATAAACATTTGTTGTCAATGACAATTTTTGTAACTAATGGCATTCTGCTCGGACAAATGCTATCTAGACACTGCACACTATTGAACGACTTTAATTCGTTACAATGATATGTGTATGTAATTTTGGATATAGTAGAAGACCATGAAATAGTAGTGGCATCACAAGCAGAGTATACTTACTCGTTACTCGGATTACGAGGACGAACAGTTGCGTGAAGTTCGTGCATAAGCACCATCATTATCCTCAACACGGACCGTGTGAGGCAGGCTGCCCTGAAGTCTGGCAGCTCGGTGATGCATTGCGGTCGTGGCTCGCCTTCCGAAATGTAGGCCACGCAACCAGAGTTTTCACAGCAGCAGCAGTTCTCCTCCTCGGTCGGCATTAGCTCGCACCGATTGCATGTGCACCAGGTGGAAACACCGTCCATGCGACTAGGTCCAGTGTCTTCATCCGTTGATTCGTCCTGCTAACTGCTGTCCAAAGCCCCATCGTTTTCATGCGTTTCCCTTTCCAGTAGTTCCTCCTCGGTATACTCGGGCTCATACATGTAGGGCATTATTGTATCCATTGTGTGTTGCACAAACTAAAATAATTGATAGCGGTGGTACTGGTATCTGTCCATACGGGCTACAAGCAATGAAGGTAGCTGACCAGAGCACAGAAACGAGTCACAGAATACTCAAAGTAACACAGAGGGAGGAATGGAATCGAAAATCTGCTGCTGTGCGTTGTCAAACGGTCTGTTTATACTTATTGAGGAAAGAGGCGTCCTGCCATTTCCATGGCGACACGTCATTAGCTGAAGCGCAGCGAATGTTGACACAAGACGTGCTTTGGCGTTGTGAAATGGGCGGTACGCGTCTGCTGATGACAGGCTCAGGGGCGGGGGATATGATTTAGTGCCGCAAAAGTAGGTCAGCCAGGGCAATGGGGGAAATGATAGGATAATCACAAAATGGCAGCTCCCTGGTGCTTGTTTTCGCGTGCGTTTAATGGACGAAAACTCGGGGAAGGGTCCATAGGAAATTTTTCTAAAATCGAGCGACTTGGGCTTAAAAACACATGGCCGACCCGTAAGGGCAATAAAACATTTTGACCAAACCATTCCTTTAAGTATTCTGGATCAGAATTACAGGGTGTATATTTTGCCACATATTTTTTATTTACTGCTGGAACGGTTTCAGGTTTTTCCCAAGCAGCATTTACTCTCCTTTGTAAGGCAATATGAAAGGGAAGTATGGGGTCTGACTGAGGTCCTCCTGATAGGATTCATGTCATCAACCTGTTATACAGGAGAGTTTCTACCCCATCCCATAAATTCTGTAACTCTAGTCATTAGTTTTCTATAACCCAAATCAGCATGCTCTGCTGGATCAGGTTTTTCAAACTCATTCAGTCCACTTGCAGATTGTAAACATTCATAAAGGTCTTGCATTTTAGATTGAGGATTAATTAATTCCTCAAGGACTTCTCTTGTACCATATTTTACCCCTGACGATGAAACCTCTGGTTCATCTTCATCCTCATTTCCTGATGACATTTCTCCATATATAGATGACATGGTTTGGAAAAAAACATGTCTGCTTTCTGGGTGAAACACCTTTTCAGGTATAGGTTTTAACATTGGTGTTGATTTCACCACTGTAACTGGTATCGACGTCGACAGAAGCGTCAATGTTGTGGCTATTACCTTCGATGTTGTCAAGGTATTCTTCAATGATTTCGAAGGAGCTATGAATGTTGAAGGAGTATGAGACCATCAACGCTGTCGAAGGAGTCTTCGAAGCTGTCGATAGTGTACTCGACAGAACTTTTTTCGGTTGGGTCATCGACCTCTTATACTCGACAGCCTTCGATGGAGGCTTCGAAGAAGTTTTCGTCGAGGCCTTCGATGACATATCTAAGTCTAAGGTCCTTTTCTTACGATCTGACTCCTGTTTATGCACTGGAAAGCTTTTCTTTTTAGGTGTTTGGGAAGAATCCCCGGAAGACACCGTCGACAATTTCTTGTCAGATTTCCTAGTCTTAGACCTTGCCCTGTCACTTTTTTTGTGCGTAGAGGCATGGTGGTCTTCAGACATTTTTGAGGGGGCCGCATTCTTAAAAGTTTTCATCATCGATGCTTTAAACGCTTCCCACTTTTTAGGGGAGTCATGCTTTGTTGGACATGTAATAACTTCCTCCGATGTAGTCGAGGAAGAGGGAGACCGGTGTCGTATTTTCTTCGAAGAAGAGGAGGACTTTCTCGATCTACTCCTCGACTTGGACTTTTTATGTCGTTTTGCCGAAGGCTCAGCCGAGTCTTTCTTCCCTCTAGAAGAAAACTTAGAGGATTCCTCCCCCACTGCCAGTTTACCTCTTCTTTATTTTAAGGCCTTATGGGTCATTGACTGACAGGAACCGCAGTCGTCAATTCGATGGTCGGAACCAAGGCACCAGAGGCAATTACGATGAGGGTCGGTCAGCAACATTTTTCTCCCACACCTTTAGCATTACTTAAAACCAGTTTTCGGTGTGGACGGGTTGGAAGAAGATGACATAATTCGTTATAACTGATGCGCCGTTTTATCTCGATCCGAAGCGAAGCTAATGGAGAAACGGAACTGAGGCCAACGGGCGCGCTCGAGGCATTTATACAACGGATGATGTCGTTACTCGACAGATACCGCTGAAGGACATCGATGCCGTCTCCTCGCGTGGAGCGCCCACTGGTGGAGAGAGAAAATTTCCAAAGCAGCAAAGCTGAAGGTAAGGGTATATCTAAGATGAGGAATACGTGCTGGAATAACAAGCTTTTACCTGTGGAAACAAACGTTTGACACTCTTTTGAACCAGCCTGCACTGCGAGCTGCTACCAGGCTCTTGCAGGAACTCGAGCGCTGCAGTGAGGAGGCGGGGCCTGTGCTTGTCACGTGATTCATCACGTGACCAATTCCATCTTCAAAGCACCCTGCCATCCGCCCGAGCGGCGAATTCTCTGCTGGAATAACGAGCTTTTACCTGTGGAAACGAATGTTTTACACTCTTTTGAGCCAGCCTGGACTGTGAGCTGCTACCAGGCTCTTGCAGGAACTCGTGGGCTGCAGTGAGGAGGCGGGGCCTGTGCTTGTCACGTGATTCATCACGTGACCAATTCCATCTTCAAAGCACCCTGCCATCCACCCTTGTGGCGTTAAGCCCAGAGGAGACAAGCCCGCTGGCTGTTGTGTGGCTGTTTGGCGCTGGTGGCGTGACTATCGGACGGGAGACTGCGGAGGTGTTCCCTCTTTGATCCCGGCCGTGCGGTGGTAGTGTCTAGCCATCTAGCGTGCTAATCTACAGCGTAAGCAGCTTTTTTCCGATTTGTAACAGTTAACTAATTAATTGTACTCATATCATTCTCTTTTCAACTTTTTAGGAGCATTAAGCTCTCTTGTAACTAGAAAATTACAAATATAACTTATTTAAATATTCTCTCTAATTTAACGTACGTAAAATCATGACAGCAAGGAAATTCACGTTGAAATCTGGTATGCCTGTGATGGCAGGGTTGTCATCTATACCAACCAAAGTTCAATCGGATGCAGTGAAGCGCCCTCTAACCAAGCCAGCTTTACTGCGTCCGGGCATTGCAGGTGCTAAATTACGCCGTGACTTATCGTTGTCAGCTGACATTCGCTCCTACTATGATTATGATACTCAAACAGGAGCAAATACTTTTATTGAAACAAATTAAGCGCTAGGCGCCAAGTCAACCCGGCCGACACAGCAACTGGCCACTAGCTCTTCCAACTCCATCGTCCAAACTCTTGTCCATACAAACTCAGAATGGACACTTGAGAGAAATGAAAATCCAGATTATGAGCAAGTGAATATTAAAATACAAATGTTACCAGTGAAGCCTTTGCTTGATCTCAACCTGCAGTTAGCTAATGGTCGAGTAATCCTGCCTGAAACAGCTTCCAGACCAGCTAGCCAGGAAGCTACCAAGCTGAGGATTTTGACAGAATTAACCGACACTACGTTTGGAATCAGCCACTATTGCAACTGAATTATCCTCAGTCGAAAAGTAGCAGAGATAAATAACCATGCACGACACAGAAAATACCTGCATGAACAAGAGAGAATCACCAGCAAACGAGCAAATCATTGGCCTAGGGTCATTAACTGAAGTCACTGACACCACGCTAGTATCAGTAGCCAACTCAAGAGAACTACTTCCAATTGAAATGCAGCAAAGCTCAACAACTCCGAGCAAAGCAAACAAAGAATACACAAACGAGAGACGGAAGTCTGGTGAGGGTGATGTAGCTGAACCCGCAGAAATAACTTCTCAAATTATGGAGCCTATTATATGCCCAGTTGAAGCCCAAGTAAAACTGCGAAAAGCCTATGAATGTTTAACCTTAACAGGTGACATCGATCATGAGGCTTTTGATTTTTTGGATACATCATACAGCTCTGAAATTCAAGAAGCTGATATATTGTACATTTGCTCGAATTCAGGAGATCTTATACAGTTGCAGGAAGGGCACACGCGGAGTTTACTGAAACAATCTGAACAAACCATGGTGATTCCTCAAAACCCTGTGTCCTGTTGTAATCATGAAAATCATTCTCATCAATCTAATCTCTCAACGCAATCAGACACCCAAATGGTTGATGAATCACCTTCTTTCATAGCCCCCACCCCACGGCGGACCAGATTCCAAGAAGTAACTTGTGAGTCTGACTTCTTCATTCAAAAGGCTCAATCAAAGCGTTTCTTGTTTCCTGAGGCTCCAGCCCTGAACAATACGCTGAGTGCCATGAACACAGCGCCATTGTCAATAGCGAAGTTATATGAAGTCTTAGACAACAAGGTAACCCAACAATCAAAACTGTTTGAAAAGCTTCTAGAGATGGGACTGACGTTTGAACACACAACAAAAGAGCAGATCAGAGCCGACCTTAGTCGGAACATTACAGAAACATCGAAATATATTACAGAAACACTGGCCTATACACCCATGGAAAATGGCAATGAGCTGGTAAAGGAACCCGAAACACACAGTGAAGAATCGAAAAAACCTTCTCCACCACAGATTCCTATGAATGTTTTGAGACTTAACGATCAACCATCTGAAAATCAACAAAAAGGCTGGGCCAGCACAGGCCATCCTGACATCAGGAGTTTCATCAGATACAATTGATCCACCTCAGGTGAAGAAAAATATATTTGATCTCTTCGGACCAAATAATATTGAACAAACGGATGGTTCTAACAAACTCACACTTCCTAAAGGTAGTAGTATGCATCAAGTCAAATCAATTGGTCAAAGTTGCTCCAAAAAACAAAGATCTAAAAGACGTAAATATGTAAGAATTCAGTCGAAAACTGTAAAGAAAATAGATGCATCCAATACTACAGAGATGACACCTCAATTAATGCCACCATATGGACATTTAAACGCGTTGGTGGCCTTATCTAAACAAACCAATGATCTAAGTGAAATATCGTCCTTTCGGGATGTGAATAAAATCATAGTACCAGCGTCAACGACGACCATGTTCAAGGACAACAACACGTCGGCCGCTATTGACCTAACTGCCCCCCCTAATCTTGGACCTCCAATAACCCAAATATCCATTGAAAATCTAAGAGAAGAAATTCGAGAATCCATTAAGGCATATCAGACTCTACAAACGAAGTGTTCAAGCAAATGATCTTTTCATGAACCCCATTCCAAAACTGATAACCTGATGGATATTGTAAAAAATGCTGACCCTACGAGAATACTAAACTCAACTTCCAGTAGACCGAGCGACCAAAGGGAATGTAACTGGACTGAAGCTCAGGTGTTACCGATGACATCTAATCTAACACAAACTTCACAGTTACAAATCCAGCCCATATTTGATAAACCTAAAACTAAATCAACAAAAGCAGAACTACTTCCTCCAAGAACTTCTGCACAGCAAGATCTACGAGAGTTGATTAAATCATCAATTGAAACTTATATAGCTGATACATGTGCTCACACCTCTAACGTTCCGATGCACTCTAGTATCACCTTTCCTGAAGTTGGCCCTTTACTTCATGGACCAAGCGTCACAGCTAGACCAAAACAGCAGCAACCGAGTAATTTACTGAATATTCCGACTCAGATTCAGCAATCTTTACAGGCCTTAGCAGCCACAAACCAGTTGGCTTCGACCAAACGACTAGGGTCCCTCTGTCTGAATATGAAATGCCGGGCTCAACCCTTTCAAAGCTATGTACTCAATCGTACAAGTATATTGAAAAATGCACAGAAATTCCAATTCTGAAAGAATTAACCTCGACTGACCTTGAGCTGATTGAATTTGCACGCCAGGAAAACACCTTCGAAGCTAACATCTATGTCAAGTCTGCCTTAATCTACAATCTAATATGGCAAGCTAGAATGGACCTGTTTGACATGGGATTTATATTGTCACAGATCAACCCTCTAGCCGGGGAGCAAACAGATAAACCACACCTAAATATCTATCAATCCAGAAATTTCAAATCAAGTCAGAAGTCTAATCCACAGAACTATGCGAGCAGATCATAACAGACTCTTTCCCAGGCCACAATCAAACTAGTCTCTTGGAAGCCATTTTATAAACTCCAAGCAAAGTAAACTCGAGGAATATGACATCATAGCCCTCCAAGAGACGTGGCTTATTGAAACTCCTATATGGGACACTTATATCATTTTCAATACCTTGGCAATAAAAAAATCAAAAGGCAGACCATCAGGTGGACTACTACTAGCAGTCAAGAAAACCTGTGGGTTCACTGGAGAGCAGTATTTATCTCCCTCCCCGTACTTCCAGGTTGTCAGACTAACAAGAGCCAAAGTTAACATTGCTATTTTAAATATATACTGGAGTAGGCTAAATTTGACATCAGATACATTTTTCACCATCTTACTATGGCATCTTGATAAAATAGCCCAAATCATTGACCCTTTGACTATACTGATCGTAGGTGACTTAAATCTGCATCTGCTTTCAGACCAAAACACTCTCCAGACAAGTGATGAAAACACATGGCATGAAATCATGAAAGATAGAGGTCTGGTTATTCTTAATAACATGTATAACGGTGATGCTCCGATATGTAACACCTGGCAAAGGGGCACCTCCGGTGCAGTATTAGATTACATCCATGTGAGCCAAGAGTTTCTTCCAAAGATTGAAACAATGAATGTAATGCCAGCTTATGAAAGCAATCATAATAAATTGTTTTTGTGTTTTAAATGTCCAACTGCGTGGTTATCCAAGGAGAGAAATCCAAATACTGCACACATTGGTATTAACAATCGTGGCAGTCGCCTAAAATGGAATTCACAAAATCATCTTCAAATGAAGAACATACTCCATGAAATGTATAGTGATAACTTTCCCAGTACCTCACACTGCTATGTGGAGAAAATGCAGATATTTAAGCACACCATCTCTCGAGATCTATCAATAAAAATGTATCATCGACATCCATTTGACATTAAAATTCAGCAAGCCAAAGTTAATTTGAGGCAGGCCATACGTAATCTAATACATTACTCCATTAATCTATGAAATAATATGCAAAAACAATTAAAAAAGGAATATGCTCATTGGCTGAGAGGGCAGAAAATACAATCGCATCAAGAAAACAGTGAACAAATGTATCTGGTAAAGAAGTCAAGCAGTGGCATTTGAGCATGTATAAATGGAACATCCACGAGATCTCAGGTGGCAGTACTGACTAATTCAGTCCAGAATAAAACCTGGGAAACATATTTTGAAACTCTTTACCAATCTCTTTTTCAGAATACAGATGGGTGGTTTCAACTTAATCTAATGCCATGCTCATTCGCGATACATCTTGATGACATTTTAATTTGCATCAAAGCCCTGAGCCAATCCAGAGCTAGTGGCCCAGATGGATTGCACAATGGCATGTTTAAAAACCATCCAAGTGAATGGGCCGCCATTCTAATGCAAATCTTCCAGAACGCCTTTGACTCTAAGCGAATTCCGCAAACATGGAAACAATCCATCATAGTGCCCATATTTAAAAAGGGCAATAGAGCGGACCCAAAGGCTTATCGACCTATAGCTCTTTTGGATTGTCCAGGTAAGATTTTTGGACGTCTGGTTCTCAACACATTTAATGAATGGCTAGACATGTGTTGCTTACGTGACACTTTCCAAACTGGCTTCATCCCTGAGGTAGGCACTTGTATAAATATTATCACCCTAAATAGTATCATTCTTCGAGCTCATGAGAGGAAGGAAGCATTATACATCGCCTTCGACTTCTGTATGGCCTTCGATGCAGTACCTCGGGAGTTGCTGTATATGAAGCTGATGAATAATGGTTGCCCATGGTCAATTCTAAAATGGGTTATTGAATTTCACATGAAAACTATTTGGATCAGATTGGATACCACCGGTCTCCTCTCTGATCCGATTAGTACTGCTCGCGGGCTGAAGCAAGGATGCCTTTTAGCGTCCGCTTTGTTCAACTTTTTTATAGCAGACATTAAATCCTGTTTTGCATCGACAGTGACGGACTCACCAAAAATAGATGGCACCCCGATTCAACACCTGTTTTATGCAGATGACATGGGTTTACTCTCCAAAACCCTCAATGGTCTTCGTGCCCTATTGAAATCCTTGGAAACCTATTGCTTAGAAAATTATATTTCAATAAATGTTACGAAAACCAAGGTGATTCAATTTGGCACACAGGCAAAGATCTAAAACCCATCAATGGCCATTGCAATTAACAAACTTGGATTCAGTTCCCTCATATGTCTACTTGGAAGTTCGGTGGGATATGAGAATTATATAAAGCAAAAAGCGATGATGACACTGTCCCAGGCTCGATTGATCAAGGCCAGGCACTGTAAATTTTCATTAAAGCCAATTATAATTTATTATAAACAAATATATGTGCCTGTGGTCACATATGGTAGTGAAGCCTTTAAAATAAAAACCTATGAATATTGGTCTGCTTTAGAAGGTCATTTTTGGAAACGTGTGTTAAACCTACCTATGTCAATACCCAAAGCCATTTTGAGGCACGAGTTAGGTTTGCTGTCGCTTTATGCAATCTACAAATGGAAAGTTTGTTCCTTATATAGGAAATGCTTAATGGCAATTGACAAACTCTGAGGGGTTAAAGTACATTGCGGCAAATTACCTGTTAAAATCAAAAGATAATTTCCCTACAATGTGGTGAACGAAGGCGCAGGGAATCCTCATACAATTTAATTTTTCTGACCTCTCTCTGATCAAAAATCCTAATGCGGCCAAAAAGCGATTATGGAAACTTGACTGGATTAAGACTAGGAATGCCTGTACCTCGTATCAGACATTCACGGACAACCCATTCAATTTGAAGCATTGTGATATGGTGGAGCCTTATTTAATGCTGTTTCCAAATTCTCGTCAACGAGACGATTTCCTGCGCTTTCATTTAAATAAATGGCCTACCCATGAAGTATTATGCAGAAGAAAACTCTTACCACCAAAAGTATTGCCTTGCCGATATTGTCAATCCGCCCCTGAAACGTTGAGACACTTTTATGCAGAATGTGTAATATTACTTCCAGAGGATTTTGTTTTTTAAGCATTTGTTTAAGGGATCATACATTGAGTCTACTACAGAATTATGGGACTTGCTATTTCACACTGTAAGGAAAACTGTTAGATCTGCTATTTTTAACTTTTTATACGGTTTAAAAATGAAAAAGCTAGATAAAAAATTGAGCTAATCAATTTAACTTTCATGTGTTTACACATATCAATTTGTAACAAACAACTATGTATGTATAAATGCTGTATTTTACCAAGAATCTTTTGATAATATTGTAATGTTAAAAAAAATCAAGATCTTCTGTTAAACATATCAATTTGTAACTATGTATGTATAAATGCTGTATTTTACCAATTTATTTTTGATAATATTGTAATGTTGAAAAAAATCAAGATTTTCTTTTATCTTGATTAAAACAATAAATAAATAAAAAAAGGAATACGTGGGAGGACACAATCCATTCGAATGCATTTCTTTTAAAAAAATACAGCTGTGCACAGTTTTATCCTTGGTGGCCTTTGCTGCAGAATCACATTACCTGGCTACGCGACAATGTGAAAAACAGAGCCAGAAGGCAAGCAGAGTAGTAGAAAAGGTAATTAAGAGGGAAAATGTGAGGAAAAAAAAGAGCCAAGAGCGCAAAGTTCCATCGGTGTGGATGAAATAGCCTGGTGGACAAAGCCACAGTGTGTTGCATGGTGATGGGAGCCTGCGTCCTCTGCATGCATGCCGGCTTCTCAAAGATTTCAAGTGTTTGCTGTGCAAATGGCTCTGGTCCTCTCAAGACGCATGGATATTCCTAGAAGTATAGAGGATCAGGGAGCAGACATAGGAGTACACATTCAGTAACGAAGGACAAGATGGAGAAATGCCTGGTACCCAAGCTAAGCTTTCTCAAAGCGCCAGAGTTTGACAAGTCTCCACAAAGGAGAAACAATCGTGGAAACTTCAGGACACCCCACATCAGCCAGATAAGCAACTTCTTTCAGTACCGGAACCAGAGAACATAGCTCCACCTGTGAAAGGGCTGTGCAACCTTTGGTTCTCCAGATGTTTTGGACTACAGCTCCCATCAGCAATAGCCATTAGAGTAAATGGTGTATGGTCAAAGGAGCTTTAGTGCAAGACATCTGCTGTGGCAGATCAATGACCCCTTGTATGATGAAATGCAGCCTTTCTACCTCCATTTTAAAAACCCAGGCTCTGGTATTGGCAAAGTCACTCTGGTACCATGCTTGAGTCATGTTTTTTCACAGTAAATTTGGACACTGGGCAGAGAAAGTGGCTCTTTCAGGTGGAAAACGAGTAACCGCATAGGACAACAGAGCATATGGTACCAAAACACGGTTAATGAAGGGAGCGCTTCTAAACCTCCAAAGGATAACCCAGTGATACCACCCATACTTTAGGGAATTCAGTCAGAGCCTGTTGAACCCAAGTGCATGCAAGACCTGAACTGAGTGCAAGTCCTGAACTGAGACAGGGATGTAAGGCCCTCTTTCATACCACAATGACCTTGTCTGGCTAGAAAAGAAGGACTGGCACCAAAGGATTAGGGGCGGTCACGCTGTGCTCTGTGGCAGGACTAATGAGTACCTGTGTGCCTAAAGATATAGAACCCATCAAACCATCAATGGCCCTTAAAATTGTCAGAAATGGGAAAGGGGGGCTTGATGGAGGCTTTTTACTCTGCATCTACTGTGCTTTCCAGGCACCTACCTACACATGTCCTGTATCGACATTTCCTGGTCTATGTCTGAAACATGGCACTTGTGGGCGAATACCTGTCGCTGGTACTGGATTACTTTTTTTGTTGCTACAAGAAAAAATACTCGGTGACTGTGGCACTAAGAAGGCAAAAGACTGCACATGTTGTAGGCTGCCTAAGCACGTGATGCAGGTTTGAAGCAGGTTGAGATAGGATGCCCTTATCAGATGAATGCCCTTAACCCAGTAACATGCAGTATAACACCCTGGCGGACAAATTATTTCTCAAAATAATTTTGATAAAACTCTACAACAAAAAACCCCTCAAAAACAAGTTGCATTTTACAAAGTGTGCAAGGCATAAAAGTTAACAAAATGCACAAATCTTAGTAACCGGAAAATCGCTATAGCTGAAAAACACAGCAACTTTGGACAGTTTTACAACCTAGTTTGCTGCCGAAGCATGCTTCTCTACAAGTTGTATAGGAGGGAGAGAGTAATGGATGCAAGAGTAAAAACTGCACATGAATGCATGCTTGTAGACAGGTAGAAAGTGGCATACGACAAAGAACAATTATGCACATTGCAACTTAGCTGATGGAAAATGGTTATGGGATATGCCTCTGTGCTTCACCCATGTTATGCAATTCATCATGCAATCTCTTGTTGATGGCAGTGTAATCAAAGCACACAATTGTTGAAATGCCCAATCAGTCTTCAATGTATGTATGAGATACCATGTTTTATGTAATAGCAGATCGTAGTCCTTTCGAAGCACAGCTTATTGAAAGTCTAGACTCCGAAAAAGCACCTTGGACTACAAGGCCACACCAAGCCCAGATGAGCTAATACATGACTTGTTCCAGTTGTTAAAAAGCAGATCTGTTAGCCTGTGGAAGAGTCTCAATTTGCAAAGTCTTATAGTCGCTGGTTGATGAGAACATTGCTAATTATTAGTATTTTTGTTTACAGTATGACTGCGGACATGCGTGCCATATATACGTTTCATTTATAGAGAGGGGGGTCTGATGAAATTTAAGAAGATTCCCAGTTCAGACTGATGCCTTTCATCCCCATTACTTCTAGTTCGGAGCTTGCCCTTTTCCTAGCAGAAGTCTCCTCTTCTCAGATCTTCATTACCTTGTGTTAGCAGTGGTTGAGCTCCTGGAAGAATCAGCATTAAAGACTAGGTAGGGACCATCACAAATTAAAGTTTTTGACTTTAATGTATGAAGAGGACGAAGGCAGTGGATAAACTTTGCACGCATTCTATTTTCAGACATTTTTTAAGCCAAATCTCTTGCAGTTTCTGAATGAAGAATTCTTTTTAAAGGTTTTTCAGCTTTCAACATGACTAACCCTAAATACATGGCAACAACAAGGATTAGTAAACGCATCTAGTTTGGCTTTGCCTAAGTGATCTCCTTAAGATGCACAGGTCTCTTTCCTGGACCCAAGAAGAGAGACTGGGGAGGCAGCCTGGATGACAAAAGGACATCTGCCATGAGAGAGGAACCCAACATATATCTAGTCCCCTAGCCCCCACGTCTATGTACCAAGTGCCTGCCTGACAGCGTGTTCCATGTCACATCCCACATATTTATAACAATATGCTTGACCCCTCTGTTTGGCTCTAAAGTGCCACCCATGAGCCAAAACCATGTGGTCTCCAAGACTAATCTAACGTTAGCAGTAAAGCAGCACTCACAAACCAAACTATGTAGCCTTCATAGGTGGCACCAAAGCATAATTTACAAGCCTAAACTAATTGTGCTCCTAAAGCACTACCTACAAGCTAAACCTATGCAGCCCAAGGACACCTATAGACTATCTATGCAATGCCAGCACTCTATAAACTCTCTAACAATATTTGTGCTTCGATAGCTGAAAAGTACCAAAATCAATCCATACGAGTCGAGGTGAAGACTAATCTTGGGAGGTAGAGAGGGGTACGGGGGGGGGGGGAGAAATGAAATGAGAGCAGTAACCCTTACAATACAAAGGTCGTCACTGAATACTAAATGTGGCTTTGATTGGAAGAAATAAAAATGTGGCTTTGATTTTAACCTAATGTGCAATTGTACTAAGGATTTACAGCCTGTCTACAGGCATAGTCAAAACATAAGCATCTGTGAAAGATTCAATGCTGCAGAAATGTATATCATGAAATGTAATTCAGTTCTATAAGAACATCGGCATGTGTGTGATTTACTTGATCAAAACTTGTACTCAAAATAACATGCAACATCTTCTCCAACGTCTTTTTTTAATAAAATTCACGGCTCTTCAGAAACAAATAGCACTTTTGTATTTTTTCACAATGTTGCTTTCCTTGATCTTGTTTTAATTAACACTAGGAAGACCTTAATATCTTTTACTTTTTTCCTTCCCACCCTCAAATTTATAAAAGAAAGTGTTTAGTCCCCACCCAGAATACAAAGTTTTTGTTATTTTTTTCACCCTTGCATAAAAAAAGTGCCCCAAATGATGACACAAGAGAGACGCACGAAAAACTCACGGAATTGTCACGGTTACTCCTAGTCTATACCATGCAAGGTCTCTTCTACTTCTTCCACTTGGCTATCTGCAGCCAAAAACGAAAGTAAAAAAATAAAAGATTGGAGCACCTCTTTCTATACCCACCCAGTATTTCTTTGTTAGGAAGATACACCGGCAGATAAAGATGAAGGGATTCCCCATCTACCTTATGCAGCACACACTTTCGGTTCACTGTGCAGTTGATTCTGCTTGGCCCAGAATAAATTACTTGCTTGTAATGTTAATTCTCTTGAATGCTACATAACCAACAGTCTATTGCACTTTTTTACCTTCCTGGTTGTCAGAGGGAATTTAACATTTGAATTTTTAAAAATGTCTGCATTCTACATCCCACTTTCAGCCCCTCTCAGCACCCACGTTTTATTTTACTGATGTTCACACTACGTTCATAACGGCCTAGTCTACTATCAACAGGTGACATAAATCCATCAAATGCAACCAGAAATGCTATTAAGGCATTGATAGCAGACCCATGTGTACACTTTCAGAGATTATTAAATCAAGAATGACATTTTCCTCCATGGGTAAACCAGTTTTGAATACAACTGAGAAAATATTCTTCGACAAGGTTGTTTATGGGTCTTAACTCAGCAAAGGACTAAAGTGAGCAATATGAAACATTCGCAAAATAGCTGCACTGAAACCTTGCAGATGTCTAGAAAACACACAGTCTACAATGGCTTATGTGGTAGTTTCTCCCTTGCTGTAGAGAGCTTTGGAATCCACAGCAAAGGGCCCACGACCAAGTGCACAGGAAAGGGACATACAATGGACTAGTCAGCTGTCCTAGCTTTCAGGACCCTTCTAAAATGTCAGGCATTCACACATGAGTTACAACTGCATGCAATGAAACCCTACAAAATAATAAAGTGGTTTAGGTTAAAAAAGTGCAAAATCCTTACTAGCAAAAGCCATAATGACTTTAAACTTGTAATACGCTTTTAGCCAAAGTGTGAACCACATCCTTGGCTTTCTATGTACAATTATCCAGTCATAATGGATACTCACTCAGACAAACCAAAAAACATTAAAGACAAGTATGTCAGAGCAATTTGAACCTTTGACTCCAGCACATGGTGGTGGAAAGTCAGAGATTACAGCTGATTTATTAATTCAGATTTCTCATGTGTGTCCGTTTGAAAATTGAAGTAGGCCTGTTCTGCTGAAAGAAACTTGAATTGCGATGACAGTGTGAAATGAATAGCCAGCTAAATAAATCATGGTCATAAATAGGTTTAAAAAAGGCACATGGATTGAGATTTTAATAGAATTAACTGAAGCTAGAGCTATGCTTTCCACCGCCAGACCTCGAATAACAACCGATTTGAGGAATCTTAGAATTAGAATCCTGTAATAAAGGCACCACTAGGATTGTTCTGCCTTTAGCAATAGATGATAGGTAAACAATCCTAGTTGTTTTTCTAGCAGTCTTAGGATAGCCATTTACACTCGAGATGTTTGGGTCAACAAATGCATTTCTGCTACATACATTAATGTGCTTTTCAGAGCAGTTTTTAGGCTGCCACGAACAACCGTAGCTTGCTCACAACTAGTATTTTGAGAAAATATGCTACCTTTTGTGCTTCAAAATCACTATACTTCAAGGCATGCAGGGAAAAATATAGTGATGTACACAGTCTAGCTAATATGCATTAACAGGGAAGTTTGCTCTTATTCCTTGACTATGGCATATCCGAGGACTCCGGAAACTGGTAAATCTTGGTGGCCTGTCTGATGAACAGATTCAACACAACTAATGATGGGCGTTTTCCAGAAAGATGGTGCCCGAACGCACATTCTTGGCTCCTCATGGCAAAATGGCCAATGACAACCTACTTTGATATGATCCAAGAAAATTGGCATATTCCCTGCCTGGACAAGGGCAGAATTTAGTATGCCTGACTGCTTGCAACTAGCGTATCAAGGGCACTTTGAGCATCATGCTGCCTCATGTGTTAGGGGTACGTTCCTGGCTCAAAAATAATACCATGAAGTGTTCTCTGACAGCCAGATCATTGTCTTCACAAGGATCCCCTATGAATTGGCCCCTCTTAGTCAACAGTAGGTATTCTGGTGTGGTATGAAAGAACCTTACATGGTTGATTTATTTCCAGACAAATTGGGCATACATGACGATTTTAAAAGGATGTTCTATGCCCCACAAATTAAATCTTTTGTGCCTCGAGGTCCATCTACAGGAGAGTTGCATTTGCAGTATTGGGAAAGTGTTTGAAAGGAGTGCATACAGCAGAAAAAAGGAAGGATTTCAACCTTTTCTGTGAATGCTCCTGGAACCGAGAACCTTTCTCGTATGCACAAAATGACAAATGGGGTATAGTAAATTACATTTAAAAACAAATGGGTCTCCTCTCAACTGTTCTTGAAAACGAGCACATTTTTTCTGGTACAATTTGCTAGTCCAAACACACCTAACCACTATATGTGAATAGATCATTCTGTAGGACAGACACGGCAACGTAAGCAACCTTTAAACACTCCTTACTGAAACACACCCCTGCAGTTTCAAACCCATGAAGTTAACTTTACATGTTTAGTATTGTCTTCAACAAATGCAAAATGAGGAGTCTTGTCACGTCAATTGTTAATAGTCACTTAGCATGAGGGATCTCCAAATGAATCTGTTTTCATCGGGGCAGCTTCTAGTTAATCATTTGCTCAGTTTCCTTGCCTCCTTGAGTAAACAGCTACCCATCAGATGGGTCTCTCAACTGGCATTCTTAGTTAGGAAAGTTTTATGAGGTAACCAAATGATCTGTGTTGATGAAGATTAGCAAATAGTATTGAAATTTGAAGTGAGATGCTCCTTTAAAAAAAAAAAAAGGGTTGGATTTGTATTGTAGGCTTTCATTTAGAATTTGAACAAGATCTTTGTCAATGTCTTGTTTCTAGGATTTCCTTTACCATGGGCCTACAACTCAACCTCTTGCAAAATGATTGGAGTTAGCAACTGGAAGCTTTTTTGAAGAACATGATGCTTATTGGTTGGAGACTCAATGAGTTGACATTGCCTCCTAATCGACACCAAACAAAATAAATTGGATTACTTTTTTGGTTAACAATAGAGGATTACTCAGGATCCATCTTGCACCTTCTGTACTGCTTAGAGTAGCCACAGGAAGTTTATGTTCTTAGGGGTCTGACCTGAGGGGTCAACTGGGCCAAGGAATGTGATACAAGTCAATATTGAAGACATTGCTGTAATTCTCATGATTTGTTACTAACCTCCCTCCATAAAAGTAAATGCACAATGGGGTGTCACGCATACACACGCACACACAGACACACACTTAACTTTGTATGAAGATAGATTATTTTGTGTACCATCTGCCAAACGTGTTCACAAAATCTTGAAATAAGACAGTCATGAAAAACTCACAGTTGCCATAGGTGGAATTTGTGAGATGTCTTGATAAGCCAGCACCCTGGAAATATCTAAAGCCTGAGCCTTATATTTGACAGACACTGCCTCAGCACTAGAGTCACAAGCATATGGCTGATTGGCTTACATACAAGTACAACAGTGACTATTCCAATTCCACATATAATGCAAGTAAGACAACTTCTGGGATTCTATGACTATGAAGTAGAGCCAGTGGGTGGGAAATAATTAATTCAAGACTTACCAACAGAGCAAATTCAGTCTAACGCACCCACAGTAAAAATATAAAAGGGTCAGCCTTCTCCACTTTGATATCTCAGACAACTCTTGATACAATGTTTTTTAAACACAGCAAGGGAGCACTGGACATGGGGTCGTACCCCAGTACCAGATAAATAATTTCAAGTGATTAGAGGCGTGCACACTCACTGTACATTATTATCAGGTATGCCATGGAATTCACCAAGTGGGGAAGCGAGTTATATGAATTAGCTTAAAGCTGTATATTTTGCAGTAAGGACTTCAATCACAATTTCTTTAAAGCTGCCATGACAGTATTGCAATGGTGTGCAAGCGTATGTTTCTACAGCCACAAATAATGTGGTATAATTCTTGAGAGGTTGCCATCCCAGAGACCACACATGCAGAGGAGATGGGAGACTTAAATAGAATCACCTTCCATGATAAGCATTCTTAACAGTGTTGATCACCTCCTTTAAAACCCAATTTCCTCTTTTGCACTCAAATATAGAGCTTTAATAGGGACAATTTCTAAAGCCTCAAAGGAAGCAAGGATTCTCCCCCACACACCATACAGAACCGCAAGCAGAATCTCCATAGGTCAAAGGATAGATGGTTGTGGTGCTCCATTAACTGGAAAGGAGACTCAGTGAGGTCCCAAGTGTTGCATTTACAACACTGGATTCAAGAACCTACATTGAAAGTGGAGTGCTAAAATGCAGACAGTTTTAAAATGGTTGTGTGCCTGGACCCTCGATGATTCCATAGTAAATTCAAAAGATACAATATCATCACAGGGGGAATGCAAGAGAAATGTAAAAAAACAATTGCAAAAGTAATAAAAAGGGAACCTGGTTTTCAAGTAAACATTGAAGACATGTATTTCTCCTACACAGGACATGTGTAGGAAGCCTGGATATAGCCATTTGCTTGCCCTCACAGTAAAAAATTATTCCTTCCTTCTATCCCCTACACCGCAGCCCACCCCACATCCGATGACCGGAGATATGTAATACCACCATTGTGTATGTCCTACTTTCTTCCATCTTGTCCTGCCTCAAGAACAGGACACAGATCACGTATGATAATATCCCACCCTAAAAAAAAAGGTGAGGTTACTTCATCATAATCAGATCTCCTTTAACAGCTCCCCACACACACAAATTAAAACAACAATGAATATTAAATACTGCTTTTTCGGATAAACTCATCCAATCTTGACAAACCTCATCAGTCCAAGGGTACTCGCACCCCTTCCAGTCTGCTTTTTGTGTTTTTTGGTTTATAGTCTTGAGAATTATGTAGAAATGTAAAGCCCACCCAGTCTTTGGACTTCATTACGTTCTCTTCCCACCCTGCCCTCCAAATGAAAGTCTGCAAAGGTAAAGACTGGAACTGCTGCCCTCCCCGATGGTGACGGTGGAGGCTGCTGCAGGCACACACTGGTGTAATATACAGAGAGTACATTATATATATATATATATATATACAAACACATATATATATATTATTTCACTTGGCATGGTGCTGCCTGGCACTGTTCATTCCTGTAACATGTTCGACATACAGAACTAAAGGAGGGTTGATTGGCAAAATGTGGAAGCCGCCGGGCAGTTGCGGCATGGCCTCCTACTGCTCTGTCCTAGGGACAGAACTATCAGTGGTCCACCCAGCCCAGGAGAGCCCATTACGCTTCTCAAACAGGACCAGTAAACTGATTTCCTTTGTTCTTCTTGCTGTCCTCTTTCAGCAGTGTTATTTAGTCTGTTCTTCCGGGTTGCCATTCACCACACAGCTCTGGGCTGGAATAGGCATAGCAGGTATAGAGAAGCCTTCACTTGTTTGGCTGCAGTCCAGACTGTGGTTGGTGGGGTTGCTGGGGTGTGTGACTGCTGTTGCAATGTTCTTGGAGAGGTCAATGCCCTGGATGAGGTGGATCAGTCTTTTCACTTTGTCCAGGGAGTTGTGCATGTCTTTCTGCCGAGACAGGATGTTGTTTTTCATTTCCAAGCATGTCTGCAAAAGACCAAAAACAAACAGTAAGATGGTTTTCTCTCACCACTGATACAGGACCTCCACACAGACTATGAAGGCATGCAATGCAGCTCATCATTGAAGTACTGTAGATGTGCTTAGATGAGGGCCCAACCATAGAAATAAACTGGAGAATAGTGTTGAGGTGCCTTGACAAAGCTGTGTGCGTTTCCGAGTGCCGGACATAGGGTAAAGGCAGGCAAGCACAACACCACACATGGTCAGTTATGGTGTATTAGAATAGCCTGGGGTGCTGAAAACGAGTGGATTGAAAGAGCATCACTAAAGTATTGCTATTGCAGCTCAGAATTATGTAAAATTTGAAGAGAGGTATTCACTAAAGGATTCTCTAGGGGTGCTGCTAATAAGGAATGATGTGCACAGGTACTGGTGGGCTGGGCCACATATTTGAATAGCAATCAGGAGGAGCAAGTACATCGCCAGGATGATGTAAATTTGCAGCTCAGTATGCAAGGCTTTCGGTACAGAATAGAGGAGGACGTTTAGTGGTTGGTGGCTGTGGTACATTGGTACAAATTCTGTGAATGACTAGATAGTAAAATAGCCAGGGACACTGAAGGTAAGAAATTAGGTACATTGGTAGCAATGAGTGTGTGTTTACCTACTTTCCGAGGTGCATAAAAGTTGTAAGAGTGACTTCTTCAATAAATCTGCACAAGATGCTGCAGGATGGGACAGGGGTCTGTGCCCTCAAGGCAACTGATGGTACATCATATCAGAATTGATGTGTAGCATGACTAGAGGGATCCTAGAACTACAACAGCAGAATTAGGATGCACGCAAATAGGGGTCCGCTTCCTTCCAATCTCTTTCTGCCTCCTCTTTCTGCCTCTTCTTGCAGTCTTGGCTTTATCTTTGTATTTGTATTTGTTTATTATTTATATCGTGCATCAAACCCTGAGGTAACAGGGCGCTTGAAAAACGTAAGGCAGGCATATTACAATCCAGTGTAGACAGCAAGGGGGACCCTGATTACAGGTGGGTCATTAGAAGATAATATACAGTAGTATGACAAACAAAAGATGAGCAGAAGCATAAATAGACAATGGCCAGTTAGTATGGTGGAGGCCTGTTAGTGATTAGACTTGTTGCTCAGCCAAGTTTTTATACTGGCTTTAAAGGTGAGGAAGGAGGGTTCCTGTCTGAGAGGGATGGTAATAGAGTTCCAACGTTTGGCAGCTTGGACCAGGAAGCTGGCTCCTCCGGCTGTTTTTAGATTGAAAGTTGGTACCAGCAAGTTGTGGGCGTGAGATTATATGGTGGTGTGAGTGGGTTGGTGTATACAAATTTTGTCTACCAGGTATTTCGGGGCTGAGTTTGTAAGGCATGTGTGTGTGATGGCCAGGGTGCGTAATGTGATTCCGTCACGGATGTGTAGCCTGTTGGCGTTCTATCTGTGAGAGGAAATATGACAAGATCTGGGAAGGTTGAGTGCTGCTCTCAGAGAGTTATTTTGGAGTACCTGGAGTTTATTTAGTTTATGTTCAGACAAACCCAGGAATAATGTGTTGCAGTAATCTACTTTAATCCCCTTCTTTCGACATACATTTCCAAACTTGCATCTACCAGGTGATTCCAACACTTTAATATCTGCACCATCTGAACATCCTGAATTAATATGCAATGCTTTTATTTTATCCATGTTCCCCTTCATCTTCCTCCTACTACTCTCATGCTCCTTACCTCGCTTGTCTTCACTTGCTCCATTTTCTTGTTGGTCTCTGCTTCTGTATTTTGTGAATTGTGTTCGAAGGTCTTCACACAGCCTTACTAAACTATACATTTGTTCGCTGATCACCCTGTATGCACCAACCTGTCCCCTCCTCAGTAACACTTCTCAGTTTTCCCCACCTCTCTTCAATCCCATGCCCAGTGTACCTCTCTCTATGTCCATTCTTTCACTTTCCTTCTCCCCTTCGCTGGAAATCACTTCCACTTCTTATTCAAACTACTTCCCACTATGTTTTCCGCGCTCTTCGGAGCATTTACTTTCCTCTCACCCAATTGCAAAACTATGGGTTTCTAAAGCTACAATGTATTGGCATTTTATCACATTCCTTTGTTGTACTGCAAGTTACTATTGTACAGTGCTTTGGTAAAAGTAGTATATAAGGCCAATAAAATGAAATCAAGTGATATGTAGGGTAAAAGCTATTGAACAGCATAACGCAATCACAATATTTATATTTACTGAACAGTCAGGATATTACTTCTAACAGAAGTGACGTATATGAGTGGAATCACACAGCGGACAGCAGGGACCAAGAAGCATGCCAAGACCACATACTTCAATCACTGGATTTTGGACAGTATGTGCAATGGCATAACAAAAAAGGTAATTGGGAAACTTCCCATAAAAATCAACGGGTAGTAAGTATAACAAGACTGTCAGGATGGTTGTTTTGAGTGGAATGTCCCTCCCACCCAATGCAAGCGAGGTCCCAATCAGCTTGCGTCTTAAAAGTCTCATCACTTAGAGCTCCTGATCGGTTGTGCTACCACCCTCTGCTCTAGCACTGCTGACCCGCAAGGTTCTTGAACCCTTTTTGTTTGGTTCTAGTTGCAGGCTTTCTGGTGTCCCATACTACTGGACTACAGTGGTATCCAATGTTCTTGAGTGGCTGGGCCATTGGTGCACCTGGCAGAGAGAAAAAGATTAGCAATGTGGAGTAGGATGACCAAACCCCAGAGGCCATGACTCCCTCTCTACATACTCTACCTTACTCAGACACTTTCCTCCTCCCACCGTCTGGGTCTGCCTTGGACTGATCTGGGCCACCAGAATATGGGTGCTCTGGCCGTCTATGCCCTGCTCTTCCACACTGATACTCTGTCTTTTTTTGCCTCACCATACTCCACCTCTAAATCACTATCCCCAGATGATACTATGGGTTCTGTCTCACACCCGTACTCAGGTGTTCTTTACTTTTCTCTTCCTTTGAACCCTGACTGCTGTGCTTATGCCACTTCATCGGATCAATGTCTACTCTTTCTGGTCCCCTAATTGCTTCTGGCTCTGATGTTGTGGCCTTGTTTCCGTAACTGCTTCCACATCCACCACCTTCCTCTCCACCTGGGTTAGTGCACCTGCTTCCCTTCCACTCTTGTTTGAACAACATTCTCTCACAGTATTCCTGGTATTACCTCCTCCTTCCTTTCCACTTCTGCTATTCTCTTTTCTGTCCAATGAGCTCCTTTCCTTTTCTGATGGCATCGCCACTTTCCTCTCCACTCCAGGTGTGGCCTCCTTCCTTTTCGTTCCCACCTCGTTGCAACTGTCCAGATGTTACTTCGCCAGCCATCAACAAAAAGCAATTTGTACTAGCAAACCGCACTCCTAGACTGGGCTGCCTGGCTTCATCCATCTTGGTGGGACTTGCTCTAACTATTTGCAGGTGTGGCTGACAATAGTTGAGGGTATAGCATTGGCTGTGGGTCACACTTTAAGAAATGCTCACAAAATGGTTATCTGCTCCATAGCCCTCCATCATCATCTAAAGCGCATCTTGATTCTACCCCTCTGATAAGCATCACCATTTTTAAGATAGCCAATGCGCTTGCTAGTTGTATTGTAGCTAGAGCTAGAAGCTTGTTGGTCGGAGACACCCTCCCTCTTGGAGAGGTACTACACCAGGTCGTACAAAGCAGCCTCTGCTGCATGGACAGGATACTGCAGAGTGGAAGAAGCAGTGGTTTCGGAGGCCTTCATGAAACATCTAACATGGCCGCCACTGTGCCTCAGTGCACACCAGGTTCCTAGGCTGCCCTGGGCCAGCAGCACCATAATTGGCTTGTGAACTAGCTTGAAGCAGCCAACCCCCTGCGCCAGCACGTGAAGCCAGCCCCCACAGAAGGGCAACACACAAGGCCTCTACCAGCAGTCTCTGCCGGTCTCAGCCGTGTTGAGCGCGAAGCTACACATGCTGCGCATAAGGTACTGAACTTCGCAAGTATTACTGGACTCGAGAGTACGGCCTGCATAGACTGTAAAATTGCACAAAACTGCTAAATTATTTATAATGTGACTGTATCCCCACATGCTCCCATACCATGTCCTCCTGCGATTGCTCAATTAACTGCTAGCAATGTTCTGAAAACCGCATTAAGGAATGCAGAGTATCCCCGTTATGCACAGGAAGCATTCACTAAGCCCGGAATGCAAATCACACTTAAGGATAGCGTGTCCAGTCCTAAAAATAGCACGATAATTACTTCTATAGTCAATAGCCTTGCAACTCATGAAAATAATGCTGATTTTATTCAATACGTAACAGTGTCCTGCCACCCATATATGCCTCTGCCCCCGTCAAGCACCGTTCTACAACCAGCTACAGACTATGCAGGGTATCCACGCATTGCTTTGCCAGCATTCTCAATGCTAGAAAGTGTACAGTTTCGGCAACAGCAGGAATAGATAAAAGCACAGACCGAGCTCCCATGGCAAGCACTGCCTTCTCCACATCCCAAACTCCCCTTCTCGCTACTCACCATGTAGGCACGTCCATCTCAGAAGAACAACCCGGCACCCAAGTCTCGCTTCGGGAACCACATCTCCACAATCCTCGTCCTGTGCTCATACGATGCTTCAGAACATCACTGCCATAACAAAAAGAACCACACTGGCACCCAGCCTCCGGTCTGCTAATCAATCTACACCCCCTCCAGCAGCTCATTGCCTCCCCAAGACAGTGGTGTCACTTCCCTATGAAGGACGCTCACTCGTAACTGTTAGCCGGGCATGGGGTGCAGTCAAAGGGCAACACTGCATACAGCAGAAGCAGTCCCTTCTAGCTTGTACTATCTCCAGCAGTCACTTCATATATCCCGCGAAAAACCCTCCCTCGCAGTAAGCTTGATCTTTCGACCTCAACAGCCAGCAACTCTGCGTTTAGGAACCCGGGACTATGCTCCCGTTTCACCAGCACTCCCTTAATGACAGTACCTCAGAAAATGACGAGGAATTCGCTTCGATTGCACACGAGTACCACCAGATTGCCCTCAAGCTACTTCCTTTCACCAAGCACTAAGCCCCTTGCACACAAGGGCAAGTACAACACCAGCCACCTCCCTCAACACAGATTATGAGAATCATTGTCCGGCGCAATTAACCCCCAGCTGCCCAGGTCCCGCTCTCAACTCGGGTCCAAGAATTCTGAAAGGATTCTATTAAGAACTCATCACACCGCCATCTCACCTCCACTGGCTCCCTGAAGGCCAGCCCCAAGCCCTTCCACTCAATGCCATGCTTTCTAATGACCGCTCAATCACACCACCCACATCAACCATAATCTTGCACATAACACTTGAAAGGAGGGAGCCAGACTTCAAAGAGCCTACCTAGCAAACATCAGCCAAGACACCAGCGACCTGTCCCCCCGCCCCCACCTCCTCGCCAAACCACTACCACTCAGGAATCGCACCAAAGGACACTCCCCACCACCACACTCATCCAGTCTCTCCTGATCTGCGCCCTCATCAACGCTCGCTCTTTGCTCGTCCATGCATTGGACATTAACAACCTGATCACCAAACACAACCTCAACGCCTTGGCTATCTCAGAAACTTTGCTTCATGAGGCATGTGGCCCAGCCCTAGTCCTAGCTATCCCCCCCCCCAGGGGTACACCATCTTCCGGAATGACAGACCCTCCCCTAGCGGAGGTGGCGTCCTCCGATAGCCAGAGAATCCCTTCCCTTCCCTTCAGACGGTGTAACGCATCCATCAATGGGGACACTAACCTTCTATCACAACTCCTCCAGGCTGGGCGGATCCTCCTTCTCCGTCCAAGCGCCAATCATCTGGAACTCCCTAACCTTACCCATTC
The DNA here is from genome assembly GCF_040938575.1 of Ambystoma mexicanum. Taxonomy (NCBI): domain Eukaryota; kingdom Metazoa; phylum Chordata; class Amphibia; order Caudata; family Ambystomatidae; genus Ambystoma; species Ambystoma mexicanum. The sequence goes on along the minus strand of NC_090934.1, from coordinate 426,179,562 downwards.
TCAACACTGAAAACCACCTGAAATTCAGAAAGGCCCTAAAATCCAGGCTCTTCGCATAATATCTCCCTGGATCGTACCCCCTCAAAACCACACTGCCGAACCCAACATTCCCTTACACCAATTACAACAGAGGCCGGCAGCATTCGCATCGGCTCACCTGACAAACTTTCCTTACCTAACACGTTCCTTACCTAACAAATATACTAGGTAGCCAGCAGTTTCGATGTGGCACACCGCAATAAACTCACCCGCCATCAACCTCGCACCAGAGAGACCACAAACAATGACACCACGCCGTCCGAACTGGACAAAGATCGCTGGATGGCACTGGTCTCCAGCCGAACAACTTCACAGCCTACGGTACGGATACCTCACACCACCTCTGTGGAGACAGGCTGCAGGCACAGCCAAACATCCATGCACCGTAGAATGCAGCTATGGCATTGCTCATACAGTCTAGCAGCACATAAACACCTGACGTCCCTCAACACATCTGCCACTAGCATACAGCGACTACCAAAGAAATGAAATTCAGTATAGCTGGCCACACAGCGACTCTCTGAACAATAGCACTCTATTGCAAGCCACCAACAGCGCCCACCCACATACCTGACCTTTTTTGGGCTGCTTACTGGAACCTAGCCAGCCACCTAAATCCTAGTCCGGAGAAAATGCACATATGCATCTCCTAATCTAAAACTCTTAGAACGTCCAACACATTGACTACGGTCACTGAGAGCGTTCCTACCACAAAGAGCATTGAGGCCATACAAATGGGGAAAGAGTGCTATATAAATGAAAAAAAATACTTAAACTCTCACCATCACCCACTTGCACTATCACCCACTTGCACTATCACCCACTTGCACTATCACCCACTTGCACTATCACCCACTTGCACTATCACCCACTTGCACTATCACCCACTTGCACTATCACCCACTTGCACTATCACCCACTTGCACTATCACCATCCACCTGGACCCACTCAAAATTTCGAGTCAAATCTACTTCACATTCTCCAGGATAATTTAAAAGCTTCCTCTAAAATCATCTTGTCAGGAGACCTTAATCTATGCATTCATGACCAAAACAACCCACAAGCAACCTCGCTCTCCGACGCCCTTGACACCCTAAGTTTTTGTTAGCACATTACCAATCCCATCCACAGTAAAGGACGCACTCTAGTCTGGATTGCCAACCACAATTGTTATGTCTCCACCAGCACCAACAAACCATGTGCCTGGTCAGACCACCACATCATCCACTTCTCTGTCCCACTGCCCTCTAAACCCAAAACTACACCCAACTCCTACCCCCAGCTGTAACACAAAGCTCGCAGAAGATCACCAGAGACAACATCCTGCCCCTGCTCAACACCTCAGGCCTCCAGGCCCCATTTGAATCCAACCCCAACTCGTTAGTGGATAGCTTCACCTCCATCCTTTCTAATGCAGGGAACACCATAGCCCGCCTAGCTACTCACAAATCCAATACAGTGAGACATTCAAACTCATGGTTCACCCACAACCTTTTCGTATTGTGCACCCAAACGACAGGCCCAGCTAACTTGGCTAAAGGACCCCACTGACTCTGAAAAATGAGTTCATCAAAATATCCGGACTCTACAAATCTGCCATAATCACATCCAAATCAAAACTCCTACAATTCTAGAATCAGCAATGCCAACTCTTATCCAAAAGAAATCTTTACCATCTTCAGGGAACTTGAATCTCCTGCCCCAACCCCCACTAAAGACGTATCATGGTGCCCAGACATCGAGGCAGCATACTAGGAAAGATAGACACCCTGCACACAAAATCCTATCTCAACAAGCTACAAGCTACACTGAACAAAGACCCCATAGCTACTAGTATCAGTTGCACTCCTCCCACCTTCGCCCCCCCTCCACCACTCAGATTATCTTCAGAGGCCTCTCTGAAAGTGAGGTCCTATAGCTGATCAAAACCTGAAACCTTCCAAATGCAAAAGCGATCTATGCCCTGCCTCACTCATCAAAGATTGTGCTGACGTGCTAGTCCCCGTCATCAGAGCCATTATAAACGCATCATTCGCTAAAAGCACCGTTCCAGCTAGTCTCAAAGCAGCTTGGGTCCTCCCACTACTAATAAAAAACCTCACTAGACCCAGCCAACCATCTAACTATAGGCCAATTACCACTGTCCCCTTCCTACTAAATATCCTAGACAGTGCAGCCTACCTGCAAGTGCAGCAGTTCCTGGAGGACAACAAAATCCTAGGAATGCTTCAATCCGGCTTCCGCCCGGGGCACGGGACTGAATCCGCCCATCTCGACCTAAAGAATTAGCTGGCTGAAGGAACCTCTGCCCTGCTCCGCCTCCCAGACCCATCTGCGGCTTTCGATTTAGTTAACCACCAAATCTTCTGCCATCATCTCACCACTCATGCTAATTTCTGCCACTGCCTGGATTGCTTCCTTCTTGGAAGGGAGGGTCTTCTCAGAGATTGCAAACGCCTCGCCTTCTCCCATCACCTGTGGTGTACCTCAAGGGTCTTGCATGGCCCCAACCCTTTACAACAACTTTACCAGGCCACTTTTCAACATCCTAGACTCCCTCGGCATAGCTTAAACAAACTATGCCGACGAAACTCAAATCCTGATCCCACTCTCAGGCAACTACACAGATGACACGGCCTCCCTTAATGACATCTACTCTACAATACAGGCATGGATGGCAGCTTATCTTTGTCTCAACATCGACAAGACAGAAATCTTAATTATCTGCCCATCAAATGCTCTTATGTCTCTCAATATTCAAAACACGGCCTTCAAGATTGACAACTACCTAATTCCTGTCTCAACCTCTGTAAAGTAACCAGGAGTTTACCTCAACACTTCACTTACTATGTCTAGATAAGTAAGTGCCATTGCCTCTTCAGCAGCCTACGCCACAAAGGTCCTCAACTCAGCCAGACCGTTCCTCACAAAAAAATAAGTTACTCACTGTAGTGACTAACGTACTCTTAGTCGGCTTTCCTCTATACTGTATGAGTGTCTCTTCCAAGGGACGGGAGACAACCTTCTTCCTCTTTAAATTTAGAGGCGTGCGGGTGTGCGGCTCAGGAGCATGTGTTGCCCTAACTCCGCCCTCCGGCGCCACTCCTCAGTCCCCATTGACGCGTCGACAATAGATTGAACATTGCCTAATGACACCAGTATTATTAGGGAGGAGGATGGTGGGACGTATGGAGGAAAGGGGACTATGGACTAAGAGTACGTTAGTCACTACGGTGAGTAACTTATAATTACTCTTACGTCCCGTCCCCTTTCCTCCTTACTGTATGGGCGATTACAACTGAATGTAGCCCCAGGGTGGAGAGGAGACGCTTCTTAAGCAAATAGGTTCCTGAGAACCGCCTGTCCGAAAGCCGCATCCGAACAATAATGCTTGCAGAAAGCCGAGGGAGTGGCCCAACTGGCCACACTGCTTATGACTTACCAAGGGACATGTCGCGGGAATGCGATGGCCGTTGCCTTGACCCTTACTGCGTGGGCGTGCATGTTCGCCGGGAGCGGCTTGTGCTGGCCCTCGTATGCTTCTTTGATGGCCGAGACCATCCAGCGGGATATGGAGGCCCGATAGCCTGGGCTTGCGCCTCCAAAAGTGACAAACAGGACATCTGATTTGTGGAAGCCCTTGGTCCTGTCTTAGTCGAAGGATAGCTCAGGACTGCAGCAGGGCTTTACCGGGACGGGGTAGTTACAGCAGCCGTCGATCTCTCCGCTTCTCTTCGGTTCCTTGTAGTTCCAGTGGTGACTCTGACTTCTAGCCCAAGAGACCTGCCTTTTATGCGCAAAACCCCCATTCACACAGCCTGGCTGTCAATCACCCAGCAGGGGGGTTGTCCAGCCTGAACAACCACCTCAGCCAATCATGGCAAAGTGCGACTTGGGTTTCTTAGGATACCCTGTGCAGGGGGTGACTACACCCCTCCCTCACATTCAGCCCACCTAGACACCCAGGCGCCTGGTGGAGGGCTTCTGAGCAGAAGCACGCCAAAAGACGGTGAACAGAGAAGGCGAACCTAGTTTGCCACGCAAAGTAAAACACAAGAAGGACTTTAACAAAAAGAAATGGTGAATAAACCCAACCGGAGCCAAGAGAAAGACAATTTGGTCGAGCGGGTTTATGTTCGAGACTAATATAATAGCCAAAAACAATACCACGTTTATCTAATATAATCGCGGTAGAAAAGCTAGGGTAGATACCACTGCCACCAGCAAAGTCTAAATGTTAAAAGAGCGAAACAATGCTCTAAGAGGAACAGATAAAAAGTGATACGAATTAACCCTTTCCAGTACTCCATGGAAGATGGGGTGTACTGGATCTGTGGTAGATTGACTAAGTAAAGTTAATGGTAACCTTACCCTTTTCTAGGGGACTGGAGTCAGCCTCAGAAATGGAGTCGGAGGAAGCCTCAAAGACATCCCTGTGACACGGCACTGAAGGTGCTGTGTGACACACAAAAGAAGGGGGCTACTAAGTGGTGTACTTCAGAGTCCACAATCGCAAAACATAGAAATACACATGGCAAAACACAGGTAAGAGTGGGGGAAAAGCTCACACTCTTACCAATTGGAAATAAATAAACTCCAGAAGTCCCGCAAAGTTGCTGGGGGACTCACTAGATGGAACAAGTTACTTACCTGTAACTGTTGTTCTCCAGCATGGGTCTGGCATGGATTCACATGCTCATGAATATTCCCCGTCGTCAGGCTGGGAATCCTCGGTAAAGAAAAAACCAGTATCAGTTTCGTTTCTGATCTTTCTTTCGTAGTAATAACCAATCACTGGTCTCTGCGTCATACTGACCACAGCCAATGACTGCCCTCTACCTAAGCACCGCCTCTGGCAGCCATCTTCAGATTTGGAAGCACGTGAAGTGGCAGTATGACCAAGTGAAGAGCCGCAGAGGGGTAGGCGGGAGGGTTCGCATGTGAATCCATGCCAGACCCATGCTGGAGAACAACAGTTACAGGTAAGTAACTTGTTCCTTCTCCAGCATGGGGTCTGGCATGGATTCACATGCTCATGAATAAAGAATACATAGCAGTACACACATGCACAACCACGGGAGGTGGCAAAGGCTCAACATTAAGCATTGCATCAAACTCAACATTAAGCATCTTACCTCCTCACCAGGCTCACCTCAGGCGAACAGGTTGCGCAGCACTGCTTGGCCGACCCTGGACTCCTCCCTGGAATCCCGATCGACGCAGTAGAACTTCGTGAAGGTGTGCGTCGACCTCCACGTAGCAGCCCTGCATATGTCCAGCAGGGGCACACCAGAAAGGAACGCCGTGGTAGCTGCGATCGCTCTGGTGGAATGGGCTCTCGGACGGCCAGGCAGCGGTCGGTTTGCCAACCGATGACAGTACATGATACAGCCGGAGAGCCATCTGGAAATGGAAGCTTTCGAGAGAGCCTTCCCCTGATTGACAGGTCCAAAGTTCACAAAGAGTTGTGACGTCTTCCGAAAACACTTTGTGCAGTCCACGTAGAACTTCAGCGCTCTAGCCACATCCAGCGAGTGCAAAGTCCTCTCAGCCAGCGACGAAGGCGACGGGAAGAACACAGGCAACACCAAGGGTTCGTTGAGATGGAAGTCCGACGGTACCTTGGGCATGAAGGAGGGGTGCGTCCTGAGCACTACCCTCGTGTCGTGAAAAGTCAAGTACGGGGCCTTGCAGGAAAGGGCCTGGATCTCTCCCACCCGTCGTGCGGAGGTGATGGCCACAAAAAACGCTGTTTTCCACGACAGAAACTTCAACGGGGCCGAGTGCAGAGGTTCGAACGGAGGTCCCATAAGCTTGGTCAGCACCACGTTGAGCTCCCACGCCGGGGCGGGAGCCTTCACCGGCGGGAACGATCTGAACAGTCCCTTCATGAACTCTTTCACCAGACGATGAGACCACAAGGACGTCCGCCCCGTGGTTCTGGTGTATCGGGAGATCGCAGCAAGATGAATCTTGATGGACGCGTGTGCCAGACCAGCTTTGGCCAGCGTCAGCAGGTACGGCAGTACCTGGGGAGCCGTAATCCGTAGAGGGTTAATCTTCTGTGCGTGGCACCAGACAGAGAACCTCTTCCATTTGTGTCCGTAGCATTTAAGAGTCGAGGACGCCCTGGCCTTTGCAAGAACCTCTCTGCAGTCGGCCGGTATGTCGTATCCCCCAAACTCTAGCGCTGCAGGAGCCAGGCCTGCAAGTTCAGCGATTTTGGGTCGTGGTGGAGGATGGCGCCTCCTTCCCTGGAGAGTAGATCCGCGTCCACCGGCAGCTTGATTGGCGGGGACACTGACAAGTCCAGAAGGTCCGGGAACCATATCTGCCTCGGGCACGCAGGTGCGACGAGGATCATCCTGCACCGTGACCTCTTGAGCTGGTTGACGAGCCAGACTAGCAGTGGCAAAGGAGGGAACGCGTAGAGGAACAGGCCCTCCCAGGGGAACGAGAAAGCATCGCCCATGCTCCTCGCCTGGGGAAACCTGCTGGCGAACCTCCGGCACTTGGAGTTAGTCGCCGTCGCGAACAGGTCGATCTGGGGTGTGCCCCACCGTCGGAAGAGGCGATCCACTAGATCCTGCCGTAGTTCCCACTCGTGGCACGAGCGCAGCTCCCTGCTGAGTGAGTCGGCGATGGTGTTTTTTATCCCTGCCAGATGAAACGGCACCAGAAACATCCTTTGGGCGACGGCCCAATGCCACAGGTCCTGCGCCTCCTTGGACAGTGCTGGGGACCTGGTTCCGCCCTGTTTCCTGATGTAAAACATGGTGGTGGTGTTGTCGGTGAAGATCCTCACCACCTTGCCCTTGAGGGACGGAAGGAAGGAACTGAGGGCCCAGAACACTGCACGGAGCTCCAGGACGTTGATATGGAGGGACTTCTCCGTCGGGAGCCAAAGGCCTCTCGCGTGCAGATTTTCGGTGTGCGCTCCCCACCCTTCCAGGGAGGCATCCGTGGTCACTGTCTCCTGGTGGTCTAGGGTCTGGAAGTCCATGCCCGCCGTCAGATGCGCACGGGTACCCCACTACCGGATCGCTCGGCGGAAACTCTCGTCGAGTGTGATCCTCTCTTCGAAGCCGCCCGTCGTTTGGATCCAGCGCGCGTCCAGGAACTCGTGCAACGGGCGCATATGGGAATGAGGTAGATGCAAGAAGACATCATTCCGAGGAGGGACTTGATGGACCTCACCTTGGCCGCGTCGGAAACCAACATCCGCTGTACCTTGCCCAGGATGGACCTGGTCCTTTCCTCCGACGGGGAGGCCAGAAGGGACACTGTGTCGAGCTTCGCTCCCAGAAACAGTGCGTTTTGCGCGGGTACCAGGTGGGACTTGGCGTAGTTCACGGAGAATCCCAGGTCCGTGAGAAGTTGGACGGTCCTTGCCGTGTGCTCCACGGCGAGCTCCCTCGTCTTGGCTCGGATGAGCCAGTCGTCCAGGTAGGGGTAGACGTGGATCCCCTCGCGGCGCAGCTGCGCCGCCACCGGTGCAAGGCACTTGGTGAATACCCTGGGCGCCGACCGTAGTCCGAAGGGGAGGGCTTTGAACTGGTAGTGACGCCCTTGGACCACAAACCTGAGGAATTTTCGGTGCCCCTTTAGGATGGGAATATGGAAGTAGGCATCCTCCAAATCCAACGACGACAGGAAGTCTCCTTCCTCCAGCTGACCCAGGCCGTGCTGGAGGGTGACCAACCGGAACTTCTGCGCCTTGATGAACTTGTTCAGACGTCGCAGGTCTAGGATGGGGCGCCATCCTCCCTTCTTCACGAGGAAGTATCTCGAGTAAACTCCGGAGCCCCAAAGCCTCTTTGGGACGAGTTCGATGGCGCCCTTCCTGAGCATCGCCCTTACCTCCAGGAGAAGCTGAGGGACGTGAAGCTCTTTCCTGGCCACGGGGGGACGCGCGGGCACCTTCTTTGAAACTCGAGCGCGTGGCCCTGGGCTAAGGCGTCCAGCACCCAACCGTCGGTGGAGATGGACTCCCACACGCTGACGAAGCCCGCCAGCCGGCCTCCCACCGGGGTGCTTCGGTGGGGGCCCGACCCCACGGCCGGTTTAATCCTGTTTCGACGAGGCTTTGCCGCCTTGACCTCCTTGGCGACGACGGCGGGGTCCGCCAGACTTACCTCGTCCTCTGTAGGCCTCCTGAGACGACGAGCGGGCCGCTTGACGGTAGGTGGAGAAACCGCCGCCGGAACCTTGGGAGGCACCCTTGCCTCCGCTGCTCCGAAAGGGCGTCCGTCGTTGCTGCAGAACCCCTAGCGCACGGGCCGTCTCAGTGTCCGCTTTAATGGCCTGAAGGGAATCGTCCACTGTTTTCCCAAACAGGTTGTTCCCATCGAACGGCATGTCCAGGACTCTGGTCTGTACGTCTTGACGGAAGTCCGTAGCCTTGAGCCATCCACGCCGCCTAAGGCACACGCCGTTGCCCAACTGGCGAAACCCACTGTCGGCGATGTCCGTCGCAATAGTGATGGCGTGGTCCGACGCCACCTCACCTTCCTGTAGGATCTCCAGGGCATCCGCCCTCTTGTCGTTCGGTAGGAAGTCCAGCAGGGGAGCCAGTTGGTACCATAGCTCCCTGTCGTAGCGGGCCACGATAGCCAAGGCGTTGGCCGCTTTAATCGTCGTCGCTGCAGACGAGATGACCCTGCGTCCCATAGCGTCCAATTTCTTTCCCTCGCCGTCCGATGGGGAAGTCGATGTGGAGGCCGCACCCCCCCCCCACGGAGACGACGGAGTCCAGGGTAAGCTGCGCCCGGAGGCACAGGGGGGCCGCGTCCGGGACCCGGTACTTCTTCTCGTACCGGTCTCTTCTAGCTGGCGTCGTGGAAGGGTTCTTGAGGAGGGCGAGGCCCTCATCCCAAATGTCGTCCAGTAGAGGCACCGCGAGGACCGTCTTCCTCTTGGCCTCGCGCCGTTGATAAAGGAATACTTCCTTTTTCTTCTCCTCAGGGCAGAGTTGGAAAAGCTTGGATGCCCTGGCGATCACGGAGTGGAACGATCCAATCTCGTCGGGCGGAGAAGCCCTGGTGGGAGGTGACGACGGTAGATCCTCATCGTATACCTCGTCGTCCGTGCCCGTCGCTGCCGTGTCAGTCCCCGTATCATCCCCTCGGGTGGACGGGGAGGAGGGCTGGATGGGGCGCAACGGCTGAAAAGGAGGTGGAGGGTGAATCCTTCTTTTCTTGGGCGGGGGAACACCAGAAGATCCCGGTTCAGGATCCCCCGACGGGAGAGGTTCCTCCGTCGGCAACGGTAGTCTCGTCCTCATCTCCGAGCATAAGGACTGTATAGCCAACAAAATGGCCGCCGAGTTGTCTTGCGGCGCTGGCAGAGGGGAATCCGACGGGCGATCAGTGGCCCCGTCGGCACCCTCGACGATGTCGTTGTCACCTGCGTCGGGATCCATCCCGACGGGCCGATCTTCTTCCACGCCAAGGCCCTGGCTTAAGACCTCGATCAGCTCTTCCTCCGAGGTTGAAGCCGAATCTACGACGACGCCCTGCCCCCCCTTTTTCTTCCCCGCCGGGGATTTCACGGGGGTCCTATCGATGGGTACAAAAGAGGACTCCCTCCGAGGTGGCAGGGAGACTGAGCCCCGAGGTCGCCACCACTGGTGTAGCCTCCACAGGCTGAGCCAGGGCCGCCGTGACAGCTTCGATAGAGGGCTTGGCCGGATGGATTAAGGCCTTCACCACCTTAGGTGCGCTCACCGCCTTATCCTTGAGGGGGGGGACACTGCCTCGCTCCCCCTCCGATGGGGCCTTCGAGCTCGACCGGGGCCTCTCCAGGAGCTTCGCCGGGTGCTCGCCCTTCCTCTTACCCGACCCAGAGCGTTGGCTCGTGGCTGAAGGTGCCGGGGAGGGTGCGCCCTGCCTGGCGCCCGTAGAGCCCGACCGTTCGGCGCTCCCGGTGCCAGCGGACTCGCGGTGCTTGGCCTTGTGATGGACCCGCGTCGCCGGGGCGTCCTCAAAGGTCTTAGAAGACCGCTCGGATTTCTTCCTCTTCTTCTCGCCTGACGGGCTCTTCCCTTCCAGCCAGTTGGCGAGACGTTGATGGCGGTCCTTCATGGTCCGCTCCGACATATTGCCGCAAAACGCACAGTCCTTCTCCACGTGTGTCTTGTCCTCATGTAAGCAGTAGAGACAAAAGGAGTGTTCGTCCTCCTTAAAGACGTTCTGCAGCTGGCATCCAGGGCAGATCCTGAACAGCTTTCCGGGCGTCGAGCTTCCCTTCTCCTGGGCCATGTCCGGGCCTGAGAAGCTTCTGGAGTCCTCCAAAAGCGTAGCTCGACGAATTCTTCACCCTTGAGGGGCACAGACGAATCCGACACGGGTCCCCGTTGATCGGATGGAGAGTCGGTGGAGCTTGAGGCTCTTTTGACCGAAAAAAACGAAGTTTTTGAGAAAAAACGTGAAAAAATAGCACTAACACTCGAGAGCAATAGCACGAGGATCCCAACACATGAACGTGCGGTAAAAATCTGAAGATGGCTGCCAGAGGCGGTGCTTAGGTAGAGGGCAGTCATTGGCTGTGGTCAGTATGACGCAGAGACCAGTGATTGGTTATTACTACGAAAGACAGATCAGAAACGAAACTGATACTGGTTTTTTCTTTACCGAGGATTCCCAGCCTGACGACGGGGAATATTCATGAGCATGTGAATCCATGCCAGACCCCATGCTGGAGAAGAGGGAAATTTCCCATAAATGAGAATTCTCCTTAACACCTTGTTACCACCCATGTAGAAGACACAGATTCAATTCCTCATTAAGGGTGAACTGATTAAATTAATGACAACTACAACACCACAAAGGCATGGGGAAATAAAATAAAACCTTTTCATGAAGCAAGGGGAACACAGAGAGCCACACATACCATCTAACCAGGAGGCGCAAACCAGATAATCTGGAGCAGAGCACTTCTATAGGAGAGTTAATTGGAACTAATTGACTCAACTGCTATTTGGCCTAACCATTAGGGGATGACCTACCCTGAGAGGTAAAGATATAAGCACTACCAATGATGAAGCTGGACAGTTCAGTCAATCAGTAGTCGGCTAGTGCGAGAAAGGACTGAATAAAAGCAGAGCCTTCTCAGTTGCAATTTCTATCAGCTGGGGACTGGTTCACTGTCTCGCTGCTTAAGGGGAAAACAGTGGAGAAGATGCCTGAAACTTGAGAAAGCCCAGCTGAACTCAGAGGGGGAGAAGAGCCCCACACTCCTCTGATCCAGGAGCCCAGAGGAGGTGGAAGAAAGGCAGCCCATGCAAGCCTCTGGAAGGGGCTAGACAACCTAAAGTTCCCCAGTGAAAAAGAGACTGTGCAGCCCAACTACTCCTCGAGGGCAAGAGACGGGGAAGGTTGAGCCTGGTGTGAAGGAGTCATGTATAAGACTTAACCCATTTGTTCTACGTGAAGAGGAGAGTATTGGTGAGGCCAGTGTGAAGAAGTCATGTAGGAGACACATCCCCTTTGTTAACCGAAGAGAAAAGCTATCCCAAGAGAGGGCGTGAGAGTAAGGATACCCTGAGGAGGAACAAGAGTCAAGAGAGGGAGAGGGGAAGAGGCGAGAAGGGGTGAGCCTAGTGCGTAAGAGACTCTACCCCTTGCTCAATGTTAAGATACCCCAAGAGAAGGAGTGAGAATGAAGGTAACGCAAAAGAAGGGGATGAGAGTCGAGAGAAGGAGAGAGGTGAAGATACCCCAAAAGAGGGAAACAAGAATCAAGAGAGTGAAAACACCCTAGAACAGGGATGAAAGAGAAAAACGAGAGGGGAATACCCAGAGTGGAGTGAAAGTGTGTGAAGCCCTGGAGGGGAACAGAAATACCCTGGAGTGGGGTAAACTAATGAAAACAGCACCCTGAGGTATCAGTAGAAAGATGGAAATACCTCAAGTAAAATTTAATTTGGAACACAATTTGGAACATTTAGCCATTACGGTGGCACCTGAAGAACTTTATACCCAGGAGAGAAAACATGACACAGAAGCATCAGCAGTCAAACATCTTTCAGTTGTTTAACCCTTTTGGATGTGTGTGTGTTAGTTTTTCTATAACCGAGGTTGGCTAATATAGGATTTGTGCTAGGGACTTTATGTTTTGCATTCATCTTGACAAGAATATCCTTTCCTTGAACTTTTGAGTTTTGGAATAGGGAATATAGCTCTTAGAGTTCCTTTCATTATTTTAGTGTGTTATTTTCTTTGAAGATGGCAAAGAGGTCAAACTAATTCTAAAGGAATAGAATAAAAATCCATTAAAATGATGTTCCAGAGTCTGAGTCCTACATCTGGCCCGCCACGGAATACATTGCTCTTGCACTGACACACAGTCACACAAACAGACTTGACAGATATCCCTCTTGCACAAGCTGCTCTCTGAAAAACGTAAAAATGGGTGCAGTGCGATTTGACGACACCTCTCCAGTTCTAGGGTGCCTAAAATACCAGCACTCCCCTACACACAAACCATCTGGGGGAAGCATTTACAAATCGATGGGACAATAATTTCCTCTTTACGTTTGCACTTCTTCCACTAATTCCCAAGGCCCTGCACGCAGTAAGACTGCAGATCTGTAAACTGATCCTCATTGCATCTGTGTGGGCGAGACAGTACTGGTTCTCAGATAGGTTTTACCTTTCCAAGATGCAACCTATTGTGCTCCAGCCAACCTTTGGGATCCCCACCATTACCCTTTGTTCATCAACTTCAAAGCTTGGCTCCGGACTCTCTGGAGTTTGGACACAGACATGCCTCAAGACTACGTCCACCACCAGATGCTAAAATAAGAAGTGGAAAAAGTTCAGTTTTTGGCAAAGCAGCCAAGGCATTGATCTTCTCCGTTTTCAACCTTATCAGATACTTCTGAATCAACGTTATCTAGCCAAGGGAAACTCAGCTGTTCGTTCATCAAAGTCCATTTAGCAACTATTTCTTGATGTGTTCGAACACCAATCATTTGGTATCAAAGATCAATAAAGGAAATCATGAAAGGCACAATTCAGGACATTTTACGGTTCCATGAAAATTCACTGCAGGCTATTTCCACTGGCCGTTGTTGCTGTTGGGAATTTCGTTCCATTCCCCTAATGCCCTTCCCGAGCCTTCTGTTGTGCAGGGGGATATCCCCCCACCACCAATTCCACCTTTCTCATGAGTGGGGGACATCGCCGTAGGCCCCCTCAAACCACCCTGAGAGTCTGCCCTCCTCCTCCCAGTCTCCCGTACCCTCACGCACCCCCATTGCCCCCTGACTCTCGCTTCACTCCTTACCTATTGCTGCTGTCCATGGGGCCAACATCCTCTTCCAGCCACTTCCTGTCAACGCAGGAAAAGTGCATGCTGCAATCCCGACAAGCCGTGGATCGATCAAAGTGGCCTGTCCGGAAATAGGCTGAGTGTAAAGTGGGTCACTTCCATTTTCCCGCAGTGCACGCACCTTTCTGGGAACTCAATGTGGTCTGCTCCTGTGATCCCCTCCGTTCTTGCTTGGGGCCACCTGCGCGATCCACCCCGTGCGAGCCCCCCTTCCCTGCTTGAGCTTCCCTCGCCCCCCCCCCTGCTCTCTCTATGGTGCTCTCTGCTTCACCTACCTCCTCTAACTGCTTTTCTATTGACTATCCCTGTGTCTGGCAGGTAAAAGCTCAAAAGGGACATACTGGTCTCCAACCCAGGCCTCCCTATCACTGATACCTACACCAGTGCTTCCTCCAAACAGACCCTTACCGAGATAATCTTGTCCTTCCCTCTCCAGGCCTATGGACACCCATATGGTCTCTGTTCTCTCTCCCTTTTCCTCTTCTCCCATTAATGGTGGCACCCAGTGGGAGGTTATCCTGGCCCCCTTCTACTCCTCTAAGACCATCATTAATGTACTTAAATGGCAGCGTCTTGGTCCAGGGCCCGCAGGCCAATCTCCTTTTTGATAGGCTCTTTTCGCGTCTTGACAATTTTCTTTCCTCTCCTACTATCCTTTCTTACCCCTATCTGGCTCCTCTGCTGCCTCCTTCCTCAGCCACCTCTTCGGCACCCCCTGCTGCCTCTCCAGCCAACCTGTTTCCTCCCTCCTCCGCCACCCCTCTGCCACTCTCTTTTTTGTCTCCGACTACACTGCCTTCTCTTCCTTCCTCCTCTGCCCATCCTGCGGCACCTTCAAGACTTCTGCAGGGCGTACCTCTGGCCTGTACCCCTCCCCGGAAGTCCTTCAAATGTGGCAACCTGCTCAACATCGCTACTCTCCACTCTTGTTCAGCTGTCAAACATTCCTCTGACATCTGCCGTCTCCTGGAAGAGTTTGATTTAGATGTACTCGTTCTCACAGAGACTTGGTTCACGGCCAGATCTGTCCAAGTTTTGACACTCTCCTTCCCGATGGTTACAAAAGAACTTCTCCGAACCCAGAACCAACCGTCCCAGTGGGGGTGTAGCCTCGATTTTCCCAGAGTGGATCCCTGCTTCTATCATTCCAATGCAGGACTACTCCTCTTTTGAATGCATGGTCTGCAGGCTTTCCATCTCTCCTGGCCTCTCTCTTTCACAGTGGCCACTAGCTACAGGTCGCCTGGCCAGGTCGCCCTCTTCCTCTACGAGTGGGCCGACCTCAGCGCCTTTCTCCTTGCCTCTACCTCTCAACTTCTCCTTGGAGACCTGAACATCTACATGGATGCTACCAGAGCTTCTTCGGGACTCTTTCACAACCACTGCGATTCTGTCTATCTATTCTTCCCTCTGGCCGACTCACTATGCAGGGCACAACCTGGATGTTCTGATCTCCTCGGACCCCCCCTTCTTTTTTTCCTCTCTCTCTCCCTTTCTTTCTCCCCCCCCCGCCTACCCCCCTCATGCACCTTTGGCTGACTGACACCAACAGTGTCCTTGCAAACCTTCATCTTTCTATCTCTATCACTCTGGATGCCCTTGCCTGTGTTATGAGGATTCGCTTGAAGCCAAATCCAAGTGCAACTCTGGGTACAATTTCAACCTCGCCACCATTAAATGCAAGGGTAGGGTGCGGAGAGGAAGTGGAGGGCATCGGGCGCACCCCCTGACAAACTGGCCTGCTGCCTGCTCCAAAGGCAGTTTCCCTGCTACCGACTCTGTCCTCCCTAAGAAGAGAGCCTAGATCCAAGCCCGCGTCTCTGTGGCATCTAACAACTCGGCCGAACTCTTCAAAATCATTAAGGAGATGGCCAATCCTGCTGCAGCCTCTACATCTCCTATTCACTCAAAGGTCCTCTGCACAGCCCAGGCTTCTCATTTCACCACAAACTCAGGACACCCGGTGCACCCTCTGTTTCTCTTCTACCACTCCTGGCCCTTCTGAGGCATCTCTGCCCCTCCTTTCTCCTGTTCACCCCCCCCCCCCGACAATGTTTCTAGACAAGTCCGATCTATGAAAGTCTTGTCAGAGCAGGTTCTCCCCTGCACATTCAGAACCATCAAGGACCATATTGAGGCCCTTGCTCCAGCACTGGCCGATTTCTGTAATCACTCCTTTGCCACTGTAACTTTCCCCTCCTCCCTCAAGCACCCCCTTTCAAAGAAACCCTTGGCCGATCCATCCTCTCTGTCTAACTATCACCTGATTTCCATCACTCCTTTCCTGGGCAATCTGGCCATCTTCCAGCTTAATTGTATTGTATTGTTTATTTATTTATAGAGCGCACCTGGCCGTTAAGCAACTGGGCGCTTGCAAAAAATAAAATCTCAAGTTACAGGTACATAAATATGTTACATTTCTTATGTTACAGGATCATATATCAAGCATGTCGTATGTTACAATGTCAGATGACTTACATGTAGGATATGTTACAGTTTCAAGTATTTTACAATAAATGTACAGAGTATTAGGTACAGTTGAGGCATTTAGCAGTCGTTCGCGTGAAGCGTTGAACACATGGAAGGAAGGGGTGGCTCTGAGTGCGTCTGGGATGGAGTTCCAGAGAGGAGCTGCTAGAACTGGGGAGCTGTATACTGTATCTGTATCTGCATACTGAATCTGTTGGTCGTCTCCACGACCAACTGTCTGGCTTCAGAGCGGCCAGAAGCACGGAAACTGCTCTCCTGAACACCCGTGAAGACCTGCTCTCCAATCTTGACTCTAATCTCCCTTCTGTCCTCATTCTCCTTGATTTATCCTCTGCTTTTGATATGGTTAACCATGCCATCTGCTCAATCACCTCTGTGACAACCTGGGTATCACAGATCAGGCTCTGGCCTGGTTGACCACCTTACTCACCGATCGACCCTCTCAGGTCCAACTGGGGTCTTTCCTCACTTTTCTCTTTCTCTCTCTACTTGTGGTGTTCCTCAAGGGTCTAACCTCTATCACTGGCTTTTCAACCCCTACCTCGCATCTCTTGCTGACTGCATCGCTACTTTCTGTTCCAATTTCCAGTGTTATGCGGATGACACCCAGCTCTCTTTTACGATCCCCTCCGCCACCTCATCTTCTCTCATACCAGACAGACTGTCTGGCCGCAATTCAGGAATGGTGTGCCTCCAACAATCTCTGCCTTAATGCCATTAAGACGGAGATCCTCCTCATTGGGACACCTGCTCCCTCCTTTCCTCTCTCTCTCTGGCCCCCCACGCTGAGTCCTCTTCCTGCTCCTTCCTGTGAGGCTAAGAACGTTGGCGTCCTCTTCGACACCACCCTCTCCTTACATCTCTGACGTCTCTAAGAAGTCAAACTATCGGCTGCACCTCCTCAGAGGTATTCCTCCTTTTCTCACTTTTCCCCAGAAGCTGTCTCCAGAGCTCTGGTCCTCTCTAGGCTTGACTACAGCAGCAGCCTCTTTCGTAATCTGCCTGCCTCCACTCTTCGACCTTCACAGCTTATCCAGAAAAGAACTGCAAAACTTGTCCTTGGCCTCAAGCCCAGGGAACATATCACTCCAACCCTGAAATCGCTTCACTGGCTACCCGTGGCTGCAAGGATCATGTTCAAGAGCCACTGCATCGTCCACAAGGCTTTCTGGGACCTGGGACTGCTCTACCTCCAGCTTTCTCTTCCTAAACATCTTCCTTCTCGAGCTCTCCGCTCATCCAACTCCAACTCTCTTGAGGGTCAGACGCTTCTCCAAGCAGAGAGTTGGGGGCAGATCTCTCTCCTCGGCTAGTGCCTCCCTCTTGAATAGGCTCTCTGCCTCACTCAAACTTGAGCAGAACCCCATCTGGTTCCGGAAGCAACTGAAGACCTTCCTTTTCGCTTCTGCTTTCTTTCTTCCTCTCCCCTGATGATGTACCCGACTGCTCTGCGCACTGGTCACTTGGATACCCTATGAACTTGGGCCCAGGCTCCTGCATGTCCAGCTGCTCTCGCAATGCCTCCAGGCTCCCTCAGTACTTATAAGGGTCCGTACCTGCAACCCTACAGTCCCTTCTCTTTTCACCTATGAGCCATTTGCTGGTTGCACTTTAAGTTACCGGCACTTCTCCCTGCCCCTCACCCCAGCACTTCTCCCCTTCCCTCTTCCCGGCACTTGCGCGATCTGAATGACACAAGGCCTAGTAAGATCATTGTTTTGTCCTCCCTTTGTTTCCCCCCCTCCTCTTCTTGTTGCCCCTAGAAACACTTGTGTACAGGTGTGTTAAAGATGCCATATCATATCATTGAGAAGCCAATCATTTTAACATATGCTATTATGGATATAGCAATTAGCGTTTACAGAGTCCCTTCAGACCTCTCAAGCTAGTACAGGGACAGCCCTTGTGAACATTAGCACTACCACAGAGTATGACAGTCCCTTTTATTTATGTTTTATCCTCCCTCCCTCTCTCCCTCCCTCTCTCCTTCCCTCCCGTCCTCCCTCCCTTCTACACCACTGACGACCGATAGCCATGCCATTATTCCATGCCATGTCAGTGCCCTCTATGGAACATACTGCCAGTCACAACCAGCGACAGTTCTTCCAACCTACTCTACCATCGACATATACATGGGCTGCACGCATGCACAGCTTTCATCCAACTTTCACTCACTTGCGCAACTGTCTATGCAGGCCCTTCTTTCATTCACAAATGCTCCATGGCACTCTTACCGCCTCCAATCTATGATTTCAGAAGGCGCCTATATCGCTTGTAACTGTGCCATCGCCCATAATTGTGAGCCTGTCTGCAGGGGCAGGAGCTTAGCACAGAGGCCTTAGATGGCTTGAAGCTCCGCTCTGAATAAACATCCTGCAGCGCCCGCAGCAATGTTCACTGAAAGCTTCCATACCTGCACTACCATCCACCCTGGCACTGAGAATTTGATGTGGCAAGGGCACCATGGGAAGTAACAAGATGCCATTAATAAACCATAAGAAAATTAACTTTGTGACATGCAATATATGAATGGCTACGAACTGTTATTACAAAATATATGGAGCAATACCAGAAGTGAGGCTTTTTTGTAATACTAAATAATAAACCATGTGAACCAAATCTCCTATTTGCTTCATTTGTTGATAGCGCCCAAGAGCAGGAAGTATCACAGTGCTAGGTTACAGTGGTTACAAAAAACAAGTAGTACAGATTCATGGTAGGGTAACAGAATTAGGCACTCGGTTACAGTGGAGTGTGGGTGATGATAAATAATATGAACAGTACAGTAGTGAATTAGGCATATTTATTCAAACAGGGCAGTTTTTAATTTTTTGGGGCTTTTCTTGTATGGACGTGGGGAAAGCATTCCATAAGGTAGGAGCTAAAACAGTGAAACTAGCACTCTTTGTCTACTGAATCTAGGTGTCACAAGGGAGGTGGATGGGGAGGATCGCAGGTAATGAGGACAACGCCAGGCCGCCTTGCGCAAGCTGCAATGAGTACAGGAAATTCTGGAGAGACGCCCAATGGCTGCACTTCTGGGTGCCCCTCACACCTGCCCATTTATGACCATATGATACATTGGTAGAAGGGGCCCTTGCCGCCTCCAGGATCCTACAACACTCCTGTGAGAGGCCTAGATGAGCAAACTCTGCATGGTCAGGAGCCACGCAGCCAGGCTGAGAGATGCCGGATCGTGAAGCCACACTCTGCCTTCGTCCTACGACAGGAGATCAAGGCTCTGCCCCTAGACGAAACGACTCTTCCACAGCTAGATGAAGGAGATCTGAGAACCACGTCTGCTTGGGCCAGAAGGGAATAGTTTCTTACCTGTAACTCCATTTCTCCAGCATTGGTATCTTTCATGGATTCACATGCTTAGAATATTCCCCGTCGTCAGGCTGGGAATCCCCGGTACATTATATAGACCCTTCCCCGTAGGAAAACTTTTTCGACGCTTATGCGTCCTATCCACCTCGTTTTGTATCATGCGTGCCCGCGCCGTCAGGACGCCATGATATAAATACAGGACCCGCCCCCGCGCTCCCTCAGATTTCGGCCCCCAAAGTAGTGGGGGAACCTAAACTAGTTGAATGAGCTCTTGGCCGTCGTAGAAGAGGCTTCCCTGCCTTGGAATGGCAGTACGAAATGGTAGATGACACCCATCTTGACAGTCCTTGCTTTGAAATGGCCTTGCCTTTAGCACCCAACCCATAGGCCACGAACAACTGCCTCGTTTCTCTGAAAGGTTGCGTGCGATGAAGATAGAACTTGAGAGCCCTTTTTACATCCAGTGTGTGTAACGTACGCTCCGCTCCCGAGCATGGTTCTGGAAAAAACGTAGGTAAGACAATAGAGGAGTGTTTATGGAACACTGACGGAGCTTTCGGTATGAACTGTGGGTTAGTGGCTAGGACCACCTTGCTCTTGAAAAAACGTAAGTACGGTGGGTCTACCATTAGAGCTTGGATTTCTGAAATACGTCGGGCTGAAGTGATGGCGACCAGGAAGGCCAACTTCCACGACAAAAACTTTAGAGATGATGATGACATTGGTTCAAAGGGAGGTTTCATAAGAGACGCTAACACCAGATTGAGGCTCCACGCCGGAGGACATTTCTTCTCTGGAGGAAAACTCCGAAATAGGCCCTTAAGGAAGTGCTTAATCAGGCGGTCGCTGAATAATGGTGTGGAATGTCGTTGACGTGTAAACCTGGAAATGGCGGCCAGGTGTACTTTTATCGACGATACCGATAGGCCCTTTTGAGCTAAGAACAGCAAGTATGGAAGGAGCTGTTCCGGCTTGATCGACTGCGGAACCAAACCTGGTTGATCCGAGCACCACTGACAGAACCTCCTCCATTTGTATGAGTATGAGGTGTTTGTGGAAGGTGCTCTTGCCGCTTGCAGAATACGCCGACATTCCGCCGGAATCGTTAGCTGACCAAATTCAGCGAAGTCAGGAGCCAGGCCGTCAATTTGAGGCTGTCCAGGTCGTGATGCCAAACAACCCCCTCCTGTCGAGACAGAAGGTTGGGGGTCCTCTGGAACCACTTTGGTTCCGCCGCCGCTAGGTGCAGTAGGTCTGAAAACCACACCTGTCTGGCCCAGTACGGGGCCACCAGAATCACCCGACATGGGTACTTGAGGATCCATTGCAACGTCCTCCGGATAAGGGGAAATGGAGGGAATGCGTACAGGAATTTGTTCGTCCATGGAAAGGAGAACGCATCCCCCAGAGAGCCCTGCTGAGGCCATCTGCTTGCATACTGCAGGCATTTCCTGTTGTCCCTCGTCGCGAACAGATCGATGGAGGGATGTCCCCACTTCTTGAATACGTGTTGTATTTGCTGGTCGTTCAGCACCCATTCGTGAACATCGTTCAGTTCTCTGCTGAGGGCATCGGCCTCCACATTTCTCACGCCTGGCAGGTGGAACGCCAAGATTTGCATGTTGTGTTGCAGTGCCCAATGCCAGATTTTTTGTGCCTCCGTCGACAGGGACCTGAACCGTGTCCCTCCTTGCTTCCTCAAGTAAAACATTGTAGTTGTGTTGTCCGTCATGACACGCACCACCGAGTTCCTCAACTGAGGAAGGAATGATTTTAGAGCCCATCGCACTGCTCTCAGTTCCAGCAGGTTGATATGCAGGGAGGATTCTTGTAACGACCACCGGCCTTGTACCTGCAACGTATCCAGATGAGCTCCCCATCCGCTCAACGATGCATCTGTCACCACCGTCTTCTGGAACTCCAGTTCCACCAGAGGCATTCCTTTTGTTAGATGAGAAGACGCTTTCCACCAGCAGAGTGCTTGTACTAGTTGCTCGTCGACGACCAGTCTGTCGGACCAGCGACCTTGACTCTGCGCCCAACGGTCTGCTAGAAATTCCTGGCAAGGCCTCATAAACAGACGGCAGTTGTTTATCAATGGAATGCAGGATGACATAGTTCCTAGCAGGGACATGTATCTGCGCACCGATACCCTGGTACCGCATTGCCATTCCGACGCCTTGCTTTGTAATTTCTGTACTCTCTCGCTGGATGGTCTCACAAGGTTTGTTTGCGTATGAAACTCCGCTCCTAGAAAAACCAAAGTCCTTGAAGGCTCTAAGGAGGATTTGCTGAAGTTTATCGAGAAGCCCAGTTTCTGTAAGAGGGACAACGTGGCTCCCAGACTGTTCCGTGGACGAACCTCTGACCAGCCAGTCGTCTAGATAGGGATAGACGTGGTGACCTTCCTTTCTTAAATGGTCCGCTATAGGGGCCAGACACTTGGTGAACGTCCTGGGGGAGGACTTGAGACCGAACGGTAGGACCTTGAACTGGAAATGCTTTCGTCCGACGACGAACCTTAAATATCTCCTGTGTCGTGGACGTATTGGGATGTGAAAATAAGCGTCTTGAAGGTCCAGCGACGACAGGTAATCCTTGGGTTGCACCGACCTGATAACCTCCTGGAGCTTTAGCATTTTGAATCTTAAGCTCTTTAGCCATTTGTTGAGTACCCTCAGGTCGAGAATGGGTCTCCATTTTCCATTTGGCTTCTTGACAACGAAGAACCGTGAATAGACTCCGTTTCCTTCCTGTGCCACAGGAACCTTTTCTACCGCTCCATTTTTGTAGCATAAGCTCCACCTCTTGTCGTAGGACCCGAAGGTGGGGCTGGGCCGAAAACACCGGCGGAAGACGTGGAGGTTTGTCTTTGAATTGTAGCGCATGACCCATGCGAATCGTGTCCAGGACCCATCGATCTGTGGTGATGCATTTTCATTGGTCGATATGATGAGAGACTCGGCCCCCCAGGACGTTCCGAAGGCCGTCATTGGTTGCCGGTTTGCTTGCCCTTCGTCGAAGAGGAGCCCGAGCCACGTCTTCTGGAGGCTTGATAATCTCTACCTCTTCGTGCCGACTGGGATGCACGTCTGAAACCTTGTGAAGAGTACGAGGACCTGTTAAATCCACGGTCCCTAGAGGCTCCAAAGCGGGAGTTTCCAGAAGCACCCCTGAATGGGCGAAAGGAGCGAAAATTTCTACCTGTCTGGAGGGCTCCCAGAGACCTAGCAGTATCCGTGTCTTCCTTCATCCCCTTCAAGGCTTCATCTACCTTTTCTCCGAACAGATGTTCTCCTTCACATGGCATGTCAAGGACTTTGTATTGGACTTCGGGACGGAAAGTAGTACATTTGAGCCACGCTTGTCGACGAAGTACTACGCCATGATTGATCTGTTTGAAACCAGACTCTGCTAGATCAACTGCAATATTAATTGCATGGTTCGAAGCCTCCTCGCCATCTCGTACAAGTAACATGGCTGCTTTTCGGTGTTCTTCTGGCAGATGTTCTAGGATAGGGGCTAGTTTGTGCCACATTTCTCTATCGTATCTTGATACGATAGCCAAAGAATTGGCTGCCCTTACCGTCGTCGCGCCAACTGAGAGCACCTTTTTTCCAAAGGCGTCCTGCCTTCTGGCCTCGCTTTCTGGTGGGGTCGAACATTTTTGCTGTACTCTAGCCTTCCTAGCCGCTGCCGCCGACACCACGGAGTCCGACAGAGGTTGTGCCGTTAGACATTTTGGAGTGGACTCCGGAGCTTTAAACTTTTTTTCAATACGCCCCTTGATAGCCGGCTCCGAAAATGGATGGCGCATCGTCTTGAGGCCTTCTTGCCACACGTGGTCCAGAATTGGGATGGCAAAAACCGATTTTCTCCTTTGACCCATATATAGAGAAAACAGTCTTTCTTTTGTTCCTAAGGAATCAAGCCGAACTCGGAACACGCCTTTCCCATCATGGCGTGGAAGGCTCCCACATCATCCGGAGGAGACGGTTGTGCCTGGCTTCTCGTAGACTCTACCTCCACATCCGAGTTCCATGTTGGGTCTCTCGACGGTGACAGGGAAATGTCTGACCCTGAGTCACACTGGATAGAATCAGACTCCGATAGCTCACCCTCCTCCTGCGCTCGAGGACGATCCTTCACCACCTGGGAGGCCGATGGGCTTTTGGTCGTCGAGCGGGCTGTTTGAGCTTGTTCGTCGACGGAAGGTACAGGAAATAGCGACGATGAGGTCCCAGGTTGAGGGATCTGCGTATCCAGACGCTGTAGGAGCTTCTGCAGCGTATTCAGTACATCCAGAGACAAGACCGTCTGGGGGGTCAGCAACGTCGAGGATAGAGGGACCATACCCCCACTCGCCGTCGAAGTGGAAGGCCGTAAGCCCAAATCCGACGGCTGTAAAACCATGCCACATTCCCCTTCCGCCGACAGCGCCGACAAGGCTGTGTCCGGCTGCAGTAAGACTTCAGGGGGGACCGGGTCGTAGACCTCTGGTTGCCAAGCCATAGACTGAGTCGCCGTCGACGAAGGAATCCCCACCGCTGCAGCCTGAACAGTAATAGGCATCGTCAACGACACCGGTGTCGACGAGCAAGTAGCCAGCTCCGAGACTTTAGACTTGGAAGCCGATTTCGATGCCGATTTCCCGGCTGAAGAATCCCGACTCATGGAAGACCTTTGACGGTCCCCTGAGGAGGATTTTGACGTCGCTTGCCTCACCGTCTTAGATAATGAGGAGGAGGAGGAGGACTTTTTGTGTGATGAGGAAGACCCAGCATGCTTCCCCGTATGCTTGTCATCAGGGAGGTTGTCGACCGGCCGTACCTTCTTCGAGGGAGGTTCCGACTTGCTCCTGGAGGCCGTTGAGCCAACTTCTGATGCCGGATAGGCACCCGCTCCATCGTTAAGCCAGTCGACCAACCTTCTTTTTCTGTCTTTAAGGGTTTTTTGGGAGAAACCCCGGCATATCTCACATGTATCCGCCGTGTGGTACAATCCATGTGGGCATCACCTTCATAGACTTTTTTGAGTCCACATGTCGCACAAGGGCGAAATAACGCTTTTCCGGACATAATTCTTCAGAATATAACGTCGCCAAAGCGAAAGAAAAAAAAAAACACAACCTAATTTCTACTAGTAGTAACCACGAGGATCCCACTACTTTGAAAGACGGTTGAAATCTGAGGGAGCGCGGGGGCGGGTCCTGTATTTATATCATGGCGTCCTGACGGCGCGGGCACGCATGATACAAAACGAGGTGGATAGGACGCATAAGCGTCGAAAAAGTTTTCCTACGGGGAAGGGTCTATATAATGTACCGGGGATTCCCAGCCGGACGACGGGGAATATTCTAAGCATGTGAATCCATGAAAGATCCAATGCTGGAGAATGGGGCTACCAATATCACTCTGCACTGGTACTTGCGCACCCACTGGATTGTTATCTGAATCGGTGGAAACGCATACGGGAAAATGGTCCATCCACAGGAACGAGAACGCGTCCCCCATTGTCTCTGAATGAGCCACTCTGCTGGCAAATCCCGGACACTGCTCGTTTTCCTGCATGGCAAACAAGTTCAGCGGGGGAGACTCCCATTTTCGGAAGATTTTCGCAATCTGCTCCTTCAGTCACCACTCGTGCTGCTGACTGGTGTCTCTGCTGAGCGTGTCTGCCTGAACATTCTGAACCCCCCCGGTAAGTGGAAAGCTACAAAATGGATCCCCTGAGCCAGGGACCAATGCCAGACCTCCTGAGCCTCCTTTGACAGGATCTGGAAATGTGTGCCGCCCCGCTTCCTCAAATAGAACATAGTGGTGGTATCGTCCATCAACACCCGCACCACTGCTCCTTGAATGCCAGGTATAAACGACTTCAGAGCTCAGTGCGCCACTCTCAACTCCAGCACGTTGATATGCAACAATGTCTCCACCCGAGACCATAGGCCCTGTAACTGTGACTTGTCAAGGTGCGCCCCCACCCCACCTGGGAAGCATTTGCCACAATCATGAACTGACACTCTGGTTCCAGCAGGGGCATGCCCCGTACGAGATTGTTTGTGCAAGTCCACCACCGAAGGGCTTCCACCAGCTCCCGGGCAACGACCACTTTGTCCGACAAAAACTCTCGACTCTGCGGCCACCTGTCTGCAAGGAATTCCTGCACTGGTCTCATGAACAGGCAGCAATTTGGAATGAGCTGAATGCATGACCCATGGCTCCCAACAGCGACATGTAACTTCGGACCGAGACCAGCATACCATGGCCCCAATCGCCCGCCTTGGACCGCATCTTCACCACTCTTTCGCTGGAAGGTTGCACAAGATTGTCCTGGGTAAGAAACTGAGCCCCGAGAACCACCAAATCCTTGGACGGCGGCAGATAGGATTTTTCGAAGTTGACGACGAATCCTAGCTGTTGCAACAGGCCCATGGTCGCCATGAGAGACTCCAACGTCAGTTCCAGCGACGGACCCCATACCAACCAATCGTCCAGGTAGGGGTACACATGATGGCCTTCGCTGTGGAGGAAGGAAGCCACCGGAGCCAGACACTTTGTGAACGTCCTGGGAGATGGCTTCAGGCCAAACATGAGGACACGGAACTGGTAATGATCCTCCCGGACCACAAAACGCAGGATCTCGCAGTGATTTTGCCTCATCGGTATGTGAAAGTGGGCATGTTCCAGATCTAATGACACCAGGAACTCTCCCAGTTGCACAGAGCGGGTGACATCCTGAAGTGTGAGCATCTTGAACTTCAAGCGTTGCAGATACTCGTTTAGTTGCTGAAGATCTAGAATAGTCCCTCACTTGCCATTGAGCTTTTTAATGACGAAATCCCGGGAGTACACATCCTGTCCCGAGACCGGAAATGGTTCGATTGCCCCTTTCGCTAGCATGAGTCCCACCTCCAGCCGCAAGACTGGAAGATGCGGTTGCGCCACATACACGGGCGCAATGGGGACTGGAGGACGCCGAAATTCTAACGAGTGGCTGAGACGTACTGTATCCAGCACCCAGAGGTCTGAAGTGATAAGCTGCCACTCGTCAACGTGGTTCGCCACCCTGCCCCCCAGCAGATTGCCCATATGGCAGTCATTGTTGAGACTCCGACTGCCTCCCTTAAGGAGCCGAGGCATGTGCACCCTTCTTACGCTGTCTTGAAAGTCTCTGCTCTTTTGTGCCGACTTGAACGAGCACCTGTAGCCTAGAGACGAATAGCTGGAGCGTCCGTAACCTCTATCTCGGGAGGCGGCAAACCAGGCTTTACTAAAGGCTCCACAAAAAGCCTGAAACTAACGAAAAGAACGGCCACCCTGCAGGGAACCTAAAGACTTCGCCGTCTCAGTGTCCTCTTTCATGCCCGTCAGGGCCTCGTCGATCTTTTCCCCAAAGATGTGTTGACCCTCACAGGGCATATCTACGACTTAAAATTCGTGCACCTCAGCCAAGCCTGCCTCAGAGTACACCACCATTATTGATTTGCTTAAAGGTCCACTGGAATGTTGATTCTGTGGTTGGAGGCCTTCTACCCCTCCGGAACCAGCAGCATTGCCTCATTGCGGTGTTGCTTCGGGAGATGATCAAGTATCAGCGCCAGCCTGTGCCACATCTCCCTGTCAAACCTGGCCATAACAGCCAAGGAATTTGCAGCTTTCACCGCGATAGCCCCCACAGTCAGGACCTTCTTCTCAAACACGTCCTGCTTCCTAGCTTTACTGTCCGGGGGCGTAACACATTTGTGTTGGCTTCTGGCCTTACGGCTAGCCACCACCAAAACCACAGACTCAGGCGTGAGCTGCAACACAAGACATTTGGGGGTCGATTTGGGAGCCTTGAACTTCTTTTCTAGATGTCCCTTCACCTCAGGTTCAAATAAAGGGTGGTGCATCGTGCGCAGACCCTCCTGCCACACGTGGTCCAGAATCAGAAACCAAGAAGACCGCCTTCCGACGCTTTCCCATATGGTTGAAGAGAAAGCAGTCTTTTCGTTCTTCCTTTAGGAGCCAGGCCAAACTCCTGACACGCCTTCGCCATCATGGCGTGGAAAGCCCCAACATCATCCGATGGACACGGTTGAGCCGGGCTACTAGGCTGTTCCACCTCAGCATCCATATCCCATTTATCGTCCCTCGTTAGTGATGAAGACACCGTCGACAGGGTATCATGCAGAGCACTCTCCTGATCCGAATCTGGCAACTCCCCTTCTTCAGGATGACTTCTGGGACGGCCCAACGCAACCGGCAACAGCAATAGCAACCACACCAGAGGCAACTTCCTAGGGGCCTCACCAGGCACACTCAACCACTGGAGCCACAGGGCTCGGCCGAGTTGGAAGCCTCGCATCCAGTTGCCCCAACAACAACTGGAGC
Source organism: Ambystoma mexicanum (assembly GCF_040938575.1). Classification (NCBI taxonomy): domain Eukaryota; kingdom Metazoa; phylum Chordata; class Amphibia; order Caudata; family Ambystomatidae; genus Ambystoma; species Ambystoma mexicanum. Next base: position 426,151,995 of record NC_090934.1, on the reverse strand, counting down.
GTATTCAACACCTGCAAGGATAGCAGGGACTGTTGATTCACCAACGGGTAAAGGGGCGGCCCAGCCCCCACCCCACACGACGTAGACTGGCGTGCTCTTTGCAGAACCAGAGCCGACGGATCGAAAATCAGCTCCTGTTCCTCTTCCATTCCAGAGGAAACCGAATACGCAGCCGGTTCCTGTTGCAGAATGTCCACTGGAAGCATGGGCCCAAAGCCAGCAGATTGCCTCCCATCGGCAACAACCCCCCGAATCCATCTGCGCCGATGACAACAGTGGACCACTGTAAGTCACTGCCGTTGATGGGGCCGACTAAACCACTGTCGCCGATGGAAGAGCAGATTGTACCACCACCGTTGACGAGGGAACATCCATCGACGACACACTCGTCGTCGGAACCGAGGCCTCCACAGGCTTAGATTTCTCCAGTGAAGCAGACTTTTTGGGAGACGAGCCGGAACGGTGCTTTAACAAGTCCCGGCTGGATGATCTATGATGGTCCTTGGACGACGAGTGCTTCAAGGAGGAAGACTCCCTCGGCTTCGCCTGTCCTCTGTCTGACTCCACCTTTGACTTCTCTGGCCTACCACCGGACACCTTCGACTTGTCTGGCCGATCCGACTTGGACAGCGAGGAGCCACTCGCCCTTTTCGAGTGATGTGACCTGGACGTAGAGGACTTGCTACCTCTCCCCACCTCCGACGATGGCAACTCCGTCCATTGCTTCTTAGTGGGGGGGTCTGCCGACGCCCGCTCGTCAGCAGAGGCCTTCCCCACCGCCACCGAAGACTGGCTCCCCTGGCCGAAACCACCTCCGAAGCCGGGTAAGTGCCCTGGTTCAGCCAACAGATGAGCTAGCAGTTGCGGTCCTTCAATGTCTTCTGCGAAAACCCTTGGCATATCTCGCAGGCATCCACCAAATGATGGGGGTACAGACCGACACTCCATAAGACTATCCCCTTTGAAAACCTTCTTTAGGCCAAGGAAGCACACGGCCTAAACAGCGTTGTTTTCTGGGCCACAGATGACATACTGGCCGGATTCGAAAAAGCACGTGCAAAACACGAAGAGAAACCCGAGATGATCCCAACAGTTTGGAGACGGTTGAAATCTGAAGGGAAGCCACAGGGGCAGGGCTATTTATATCAGACGTCCTATTGGTGTAGCCTGCAGCACCCAAAAAAGAACATTGATAGGACACTAAAGTGTCAAAGTTTTCCATAGGAAAACGCTAAGTTAAAGTTACCGAGGTTTCCCAGCCTGACCACGGGAAATATTCACAGCATGTTAATCAATGAAAGATCCAATGCTGGAGATTAGGATTTCTTTGGTGTGAACGGGTCTTTTCAAAACCAACATATGTTGGGGGCATTGTGGTACAATGCAATAGCCATCTGCTCAGGATTTTAAGAGAGTGGGACCAGTCATACTCTACTTAAGGTGGGCACAGACAGATTTGGTGGACAAAGGATTTTTGGAGGGCTAGCCATGTGTGGCTTCTCCACAAATGGTAATGTAGCACTAACATGCCACCCATTATCGTAGAGTCAAGCAAACCAGTCCAATGAAGACATTCAGCACCTCCACAACTGCAGCAAGCAGCCGAGGATGTTCTCCTGAAGTGGCTTTGCTACTGTGGGATTACAGTACTCCAGCCGCACATGCTGAATGGCCATGCAAGGCTATGGTTGCTTTGCTTCTCTAGCTATGAATGGAGATGGAAGGCCCTTATGGCAGAGTGTACAGTGCCCTGTGAAGTTCCAAGCAAGCTGGAGCCCAGGCACCGTGCATGTAAAGGAAAATAAATGTGCTTTGTGTTTATAAGCTACGCTTACACGCAAGTGGTTGTGTGATATGTCTGTTTAAGTGTGTGTGTGTGAATGTCAGTGCTGTGTGTAGGCTGAAATATATGGGTGCACGTGTGTGAAAGAGGAGTGTGCATATTTTGGGATTTGTACGAATGGGTGTACATGTGGGTCAGGGGAGTGAGACTCCGAAAGGGGTGGGTGGGGGCTACATTCATAAAGGCAGCAAGGGCACTTGTTGTCATAATCAGCGCACCGGCGATGTTGCATACCTGGAATTCGAACGCTCTGGGATGCCGGATCCAGTCTGGCTGGTGTCTGGTTAGATGCAAGTGTGAGGCAGAGAGTTGACTGGACACCTCCCCTGAGGAGAAACAGGGTGCTCTCGGGTCCACTCCCCATAGCAGACTTGCCAGGATTAGAGATGAGGACTGTGCAAGCGCTAACCAGGTTAGCCAAGATGTCTTGTACGTCAGTCAGGCAGTACAGTCCGGTAGAACGTAAAGGTCCTTGCAGGCTCACATGAGAAAGGGTAGGCTTTGAGAGAACAGCATCAGCTAATGTATTCAGAAGGCATGTAGGAAGGGCATAGACAAAACAGGACCAAACAGGTAAGGCAAGCAGAAAAGCTAAGAGGACATGCTTCATTCAGTAGGAGGGAGTGGGAGAGGCCAAGAAGAGACAAAGACCCAGGGGCCAGGGGATGGAAGGGGAAAAGAGGCAACAGAGGAAAAGAAGCAGGAACTGGTTTAGGCAGAACCCAAGGGACGGTAAGACCCAGAACCAGAGCAAGCATGTGACCCACAGGGGTCAAGAAAGGACACTGACCAACAGTCCGGGACAAGAACTACAAATCTAGAGTGTTAAGACGCATCGGTTAGTGTCCTCAGGCAAAATATATAGTGCCTTTTGGGAGCGAGGCTGGGGTCACGGGAAGGGTTGCCATAGCAGCCTGAAATACCCTCCACAGTGCGCATGCACGGAAACCCGGATCCGGCATCACGTGCATGCGCACTGTATTCGTCATAGCGGTGGCCAGTGAGGATTGGGCACGATCGGCGTCCCAACAGTCCACGGGGAAAGTCTGTGCTCTCTGCCGCACTTTAAGCACCTGCTTCCAGCACCACCTGGGATGCAGATGGCAGGATGGATGGGGTATACCAGGTAAGAATTGTCGCATAGGTACACTGGGAGCGCGCCGCATGACCGTTTTCTCAGTGGGGATGGCATTTTTACTGCCATTATGGGGAAAGTTAAGCAGGTGGGCTACATTGGTGAAGCCAGTATGGGTACGCTTTCTTACAGTGCCATGGAATTTGTATTGGCATATAGGAAACGCCTCTTATATACAACAGGTCGAACCCTGAATGTTTTGTTATCGAGGGGTGTGTGATGTAATGGAGCAGATACAGTAATATATATATAGGAATCATACACTACTACCTCCTTCTGTATTTTGTAATGTTTTGACCCAACTTAGCTGTACACTGTTGACACTATCAACAGGCAAGTAACAGACTCATACCTTAATGTTTTTATATCACGAAGGAAACAATTTTATTCATTTTGCAAATTCTGCCTTGGTCTGAGGCGTATCATTGTTAAAATACACATAACCTCATGATTTACATGATCACATAGAATTACTTTCATTCATCACGGGTTAGTGTACAAAACAAGGCATCTATCTTATGCCATGGATTCATTCATTCTCCAGAGTACAAATGTTAGAGATTCACTTGATTTCTGAACATCTTTCAACAGAGCATCAAAAAAGACTCAGAGAGAGGCACATTCACATTATTATTTTCTTTGAATGTCTTTTGCACATGGATAACGTGTTATAATACATTACATTTGTTCATACATGTTTTTACGGGAACCAGCCCTTATCTTATCCTGTGACCCCATCTCCTCACTGTATTTACTTGTATCTGAAGGGTACTTAATGTCCGTTACCCTAACAGTTTTTATTTTAGACGGATGTTTGAAAGAATTTTGACGCATCGCTTTTCGGCCCATCATTCCAAGGTTAACCCCATCTCTTGAGGGTTTCCCTGATAGTTTCACAATGGCCTTCGTCAGAACAAGGAGTGGTAAATTCTTGCAATGATCCTTAATCTTCTAACCCCAGATTATTAGGACAATCTAAAAATAAAATAACCCCTAACAGGTAAAGTCGGTCCTGCTATTTCTTATGTATTACTTAAGCCTCCGACAGCTAAGGAGTCTGTGTTACTGACCTTGTTCAGCAGATAAAAAAACCGGGACAGGTTTCTTATTGCAAAGTCGCTAACTCAGGCCGTTTTTTCTTTCTGTGGATTTAGTCACATTACAAAAGGATGCTTCGATTTATCATGGAATGATTGGTACTTACATTTTTCAGTAATGTACTTCATAGCATCTACCAATATAGCTTGGTCTCTAAGACATTTGGCCCCATACCTCCATTTCGTGTAAACCAAAACTTCGTCTGTGCAGTATCTTTTAACAATGTGCTAGAAGTTTAGGCAGGTGGCCCAATGTCTCTGGGTGGATTCAGTCAACCTGTGTCCTTCTTACTGGCAAGGACCTGTGCAGTAAAGAGCTTCTGAGTGTCCCAAAATGTCCATCTAAATCATTATCGCAGATACATTTTTTTGTATTAGTTGCTTTAAAATCTCATTGCTATGGGCTACCATTATAGATGAACGCCCACCCTATGCGCTTTCATCATTTCATTTACTGATCATACGCAGACCCTGGAGTACTGGACTGCCTCACAAGGCACACATGGACGTGTACGTTGCATTTAAAGTGCATTTAAATTCTTAGAAATTGCCGTTTATTGCGTCTCTGGCATACTTATATTGCAGTTTCTTTCATCAATGACATCTTGGTAACCCAGCCATTATGCTCATCATTACAACTTAGATCACAAAACGTCTACTCAGTGTACACACATGGCTTCTGTGCTCATCCCGCAGGGTGCATTGGTTCATCACAGTTTAACATTGCAGCCACGAAATGTCAGTTACATTCATGCGCGGCTGCTGTTCTACATATTATTGGACGCACCCGGGGTTTCTCTTACCTCTTTGGAAGTGCACTACGGTGCCTCATCAATGCTAACCGGATGCTGTAATTTAGTCCCTCACATCTCTGATTTCAGAATATTTTTTAAATATGCCGAGTCGCATCAGCTAACGGTAAGCCATAGTCACAGAAAAGGGACTAACCTAGTTATTGATGCTAAACCGAGCGGCGTCATAGCTATAACTTATTTAATTAACGAAAGATGTAGTCGCACACAAGGGAGACCATATCTTAAAAATGGCATGGTCGCCTGAATATATTTACATTACGTTATGACAAGCATATTTTAATAGTGCTACACTATCTTCTTACAGTCTATCTTAAAAACAGAGTATTGCAATTGTTCTCGGTTAGATGGTATGCGATAGAGGAGAAAAGTGGAAAGAAATTGAAAAACATTGCGTGGCCCAATGTAACACCCACACTTTGTACAGCTGTATTCTCTATTTCTACTCTGGTGCTTTTAATACATTCACCTGAAGTATCGAACGATTCATCACATATAAATTCCCCTACTAGTTTTGCTTCCTTACCGAGGGTACCGAACTGCCAGCAAGTAGTCCCCTGGAGTCAATATCATACCAGGGCGGGCTATAGCGTTATGCCGGTTCCCATATTTTACAGTAATTCACATTGTCACTGTGTAGAACATACAAAGGTGCAAGGTTGATTTTACGTGTACATTTATGCCCATACAGTTTAACATGTATATTTTTCATTGCTTACACATTTGTTCAGATTGGTGCTCCTGGTATTTTGTTCACTGAGCATTTTATTTTGACAATTTCTCTCATGTCTTCATGGTGTTCATCATGGTTGCATACTGGTACATGTAACGCATCAATTAATATCAACGGCGGTATTATGCTCAGGTGTTATTAGCTTCAACATTTAGATCAGAACTTTTATGGCTTCATGTATGGACAGAAAATACATGTCTACTTCTCTATGTAAGAGAACCTGCGCTTTGTATAGCTTTTGATTGACTGTATTGGGTCCTCTTTTTTGTGGGATATGTGATTACTCAAAATAATAACCTAAAAAGAACAAACTCCATTCTATACATGTGTTTAATCAGTCTTTTAAACTATCCAGCTTCTGGATCCATTTTTGTTCTAACTTTTTCAGGGCCAGACCTCCATCACCGCTCGTGTTTGGGCTTTCACGGTCTGTATCACAGACCTTTGTATGTCTGTGTGTGTGTTTTTTTGCTGGAGTAGTGATCCACTAACTGCTTGTCAGCCACTTTGTTCTTCAGGCATGATCTGTGCTCGCAGTTCCGTTGTACTGCTTTCTTTGTCTCTGCAGAAACTGCAATATCAGAATGCCAGACGCGCAATAAACGTCAATTTCTAAGAATTGAAATGCACTTTAAATGCAACATACACAACCACGTGTGCCTTGTGAGGCAGTGCAGTACTCCAGGATCTGCTTATTATCAGTAAATGAAATGATGAAAGAGCATAGGGTAGACATTCATCAATAATGGTAGCCCATAGCTCTGAGATTTTAAAGCAACTAATACAACAAATTGATCTGTGATTATGCATTAGATGTACATTTTTGGACACTAAGAAGCTCTTTACTCCACAGATCCTTGCCAGTTAGGAGGACACAGGTTGACTGTATCCACCCAGAGACATTGGGCTACCTGCCTAAACTTCTAGCACATTGCTAAAAGATACTATACAGCCGGTGTGTTGGTTTACATGAAATAGACGTATGGGGCCAAATGCTTTAGAGACCAAGCTATTGGTAGACGCTATGAAATACATTACCAATCATTCCTTGATAAATATAAGCGTCCTTTTGTAATGTGATTAAATCCACAGAAAGAAAAAATGGACTGAGTAAGCAGCCAATAAAAACCTGTCCCTGTTTTTGATCTACTGAACAAGGTCAGTAGAACAGACCCCTTATCTGTCAGAAGCTTGAGTAATAAATAAGAAGGAATAGCAGGACCGACTTTAAATACCTGTTCTGTTTTATTTTTAGATTGTCCTAATAATGTGGGGTTAGAAGATAAAGGATCATTTCAAGAAATTACCACTGGTTGTCCCGATGAAGGTCTTCCGAAACTATAAGGGAAACCTTCCAGAGATGGGGGCTTCCTTGGAATGATGGGCCGAAATGCAGTGTGTCGACAACATTTTTTCAAACATCCACCTAAAATAAAAACTGTTAGAGTAACAGACATTTAGTGCCTTTCAGAGGCAAGTAAAGACAGTGAGGAGGTAGGGCCACAGGATAAGAGATGGGCTGGTTCCCTTAAAAACATGTATAAACAAAAGTAATGTGTTATAACACGTTATCCATGTGCAAAAGGCATTCAAAGAAAATAATAATGTGAATGTGCCTCTCCGAGTCTTTTTTGATTCTCTGTTGCAAGATGTTCAGAAATCAAGTGAATCTCTAACATTTGTACTCTGTAGAATTAATGAATCCATGACATAAGATAGATGAACAAGTTACTTTCTTACCTGGTAATGTTCTTTCGATGGGATGGTCCGACGACGTATTCCATATCTATGACAGGTAATGTCCACAGCTGTGCTGCTTCGGAAAATCTTTGGCGTCTGCGTCCTGCGTCGATGACGTTGATGCGCCGTCCCCGAGGACCTCCTCCGACGGCCGACGTCACCCGATGTGATAAGTAGGACGCACGACGCCCATAGCCTCAGTTATAGTTTTTTTCCCAGAGCGTGTGCCACCAGTTTTCTGCCAGCCAGACACACAGGGCCTTGCGGAACGCAAGCTGCAATGGCAAAAGAAATTCTGCAGCGGGGAAGGCAGAGAGGGAGCGATATGGAATACGTCGTCGGACCATCCCATGGAAAGAACGTTACCAGGTAAGAAAGTAACTTGTTCTTCGAGGGGATTGGGTCCTCCGACGTATTCCATATTTATGACAGACTCCCAAAGCAGTACCAAGCAAGGAGGTGGGAAAGAATTTAGAATACAAATTTAGCATGCCCAATCAAATTGCGGAATAGAGAACTGCCTTGCCAAAGGCCAGATCTTGCCCTCTGATGGAATCGAGGGAGTAGTGACGTACAAATGTATGTACTGAAGCCCAGGTGGCTGCATCACAGATTTGACGAATAGGAACTCCTCTCTGCAGAGCAGTAGATGCAGCCACTCCCCTGGTAGAATGGGCCCGCAAGCCAGACGGAGGATCCTTACCCGCCAAGCGGTAAAACTCGGAGATAGACTGCATTTAGCCTACATATGATTGCTCCATCTAGCCTAGAGATACCTGACTCTTGCAAACCAACAGCCTAAAACCAGGCCACAATGATACTAACTTTTATTTACCCGTCAGCCCTTTGGACCACAATGCCTAAAGTAAACCACTATCCGAGGCCCACACTACAGGGCATACCGCCTGTAGATGAAGGACTCTTAACTCCCCCCCTAGAGCCCAGCCATCAACTTTCACACTCACTTATTACCCACCAATCACTAACACACCTTCCCTGTGACATCGCAAATAGAAACGCAAAACTACGCTCGAGACTACCTAAAATTTACGAACCATTAGCCAGACTCAATACCTCCTGCAATAGAAGTAACGCTAACATCCGAAACACTCCCCCTGTAAAAATTGACCTCCATCGCAACAACCGCCTAAATAAGCAGCCCAACACCAACAATAGCATACCAAAAAAGAAAAGTAATGCTACCCAGGCCACAGTAAAGCCGAACATCCAACTGAAGTGCGCCCTTATTAATGCCAGGTCACTAATAGCACACGCTACTGAAATTGCGGATCTCATTCAAATAGGAGACTATGACATCTTCGCCATAACAGAAACTTGGCTGCACAAAGCTGCAGGACCTGCCCTAATGCTTGCCTTACCCCATAATTACACCATACTTAGAGAAGACAGAGTCAACTCTCGAGGAGGTGGCCTAGCTATTATTGCTAAAAATAATCTCACCCTAAAAATTGACTCAAGTTCAACAACTAACTCCTGCGAATCATTAACTGCTAAACTCCTCGCATCTCCCTCTCAAACTATTACTATTCACCTTATCTATAGACCACCTGGCCCTATTGGCACGTTCGAGGAGGACATTTCCACAATCCTCTCAAACAACCTAAAAACTTCATCCCAAGCTATCCTTCTGGGAGACCTAAACCTAGGCTACAATGACTCTAAAGACCTGCAAGCAACTAATATCACTAATGTCATCTCAGAACTAGGCTTCTCCCAAAAAATCCTACAACCCACACACGAAAAAGGCCGTATACTTGACTGGGTTGCTGACTATAACTGCAATACAACGATTGTCGATATCACCCCACAAATCTGGACTGATCATGCACTGATAACTTTCCTCCTAAATGTTAACTTGGCCCTACCTATTGAAAATGTTCTGGCTCCCCCCTTGCCAACTAGAAACAAAAAACTTATAACTACAGAAAAACTGCTACCACTCATCCTCCCTAGATTAAACTCTCAACCTGACTCATTGGACACCTCATCACTAGTAAATGAATTCAACTCTTCTATGGCTACAGCTCTAGATACTATTGCCCCACTGAAACTGAGAAAGAGCAAGCCTAGAGCTCACCTAAACACCTGGTTTACTCCTCACCTTAAATCTCTAAGACTTGAAAAACGTAAATGCGAATCTGCTTGGCGACTAACCCCAACAGAGACAAACAAAATTACACTCATCAATGCCTCTAAGATCTACAAAAATGAAATAAAGAAAGCAAAAAGAGAAAACTTCAACAACAGAATACTGCAGGCCAAATCTGGAACGAAAGAACTATTCCTTATACTAAAGGAATTAGAAAACCCCATTCCTGTCCAAGATAATTGCGACAAAAATAAAATATGGTGCTCGAACATCCAACAAGCGCTAAATGACAAAATTGCCACACTCCAAACAAAAATTGAGATAAAGAAACAGAATATCCCACCCTCAACTAACCCAAGAGGCAAACCACCAACCAGCACTAAACTAGACTATAAATTTAACTTCTCGAAAGTAACTATACTCGAGACTGAAAAGATAATACTCTCACTCAAGCCATCCAATTGCCGAGGCGACCTATGCCCAGCCCAACTAATAAAGGAAGGGGCAAGAGACCTCTCCCCATTCATTTCTAAGCTTATTAATGCCTCCTTTGCTTCAGGCACAATACCAGATAACCTCAAGCAATCCTGGGTCCTCCCCCTCCTAAAAAAACAAACACTGGACCCATCCATCCCGACTAACTACAGGCCTATCACAACGGTACCCTTCCTATTAAAAATCCTAGACAGGGTAGCCTACCTACAGATCCAAAAACATCTGGAGCTGCACCACCTTTTAGGCACAAGACAATCAGGCTTCAGACCCCAGCACGGAACTGAAACCGCGCTCATCGATCTTAAAACTCAGGTTGATGAGCTGAGAGACTCTGGAAAGATGGCCCTACTCCTCTTACTGGACCTCTCTGCAGCCTTCGACCTGGTGGATCATGATGTGCTCTGCACCCACCTAGAAACAGCTGCCCATTTCTCCACACATGCCATCGCATGGATCAAATCATTCCTAACCGGTAGAACTATGAGAGTCTTCTCTACTTCTGCTGCTGCTGACCCTGTATCCATCACATGTGGAGTCCCACAAGGTTCTTGTGTCTCCCCCACTATGTACAACATCTTCACGAAGCCATTGTTCGATGATCTAGATGATCTGGGTGTTACCTACACTAACTATGCGGATGACACTCAGATTCTCATACCACTTTCAGGGGATTATGAACAAGATTTGGCCTTGGTGAACAAGATTTATCTCATCATTCAGGCATGGATGGCCACCCACGGGCTATGCCTGAATGATGACAAAACGGAACTTATCATACTGGGGAACAAACAAAACATCAATAGATTAAAAGAAGAATATTCCTCCTTCATCATAGACGGCAATATTATCAAGGTGGCAAAAGAAGTAAAAACATTAGGGTTTTACCTTGATTCCCACCTCTCCCTAACCAAACAGGTGAACGCAATGGCATCCAGCACCGCATATACCTGCAAGCTGATTAGAGCCGCAAAACCATACCTATCCACTGCCAACTGCCTAACCCTTGCTCGAGCATTAGTGCTGTCGAAATTGGACTATTGCAACGCACTATACTTAGGAGCCAATAAACATACGTTGCAAAAAATTCAAACACTACAGAACAATGCTCTTAGAGCAGCCTTAGGAATTCCAAGAAGGGAGCATATTTCAGAAGCTAGAAGACAATCCAACTGGCTCTCCACAGTGGACAAAATCAAACTCAAGACAGCTTCTCTAACTTTCAAAAGTATCAACCATCTAGCACCCAAATACCTAGCCGCTAGATTCAACAGAAAAATCTCCACTAGACCCACTAGAGAAGCATACTCTAACCAGTTAGTGATCCCCCCCATTCAAACTAAGTACGGCCGGAGGAAATAGCTTCCCGGTCAAAGCTGCCCAGCTTTGGAACTCCCTCCCGCCCGGCCTGAGATCTACCCAATCCTACGCCCTCTTCAGATCCAACTGTATCAAAGAAAATGACCGATAGTCCCGCCCTACACTAATATAACTACTGTCCTACAGTCGTACTATGTACATAACTAAATACTCTCTATCTTCCTACTGCATATTTCCTGTATATATTATGTTATATGTTTATATTATGCACAATGTATACTCTCCCTATTGTCCTGCATTATGTAATTTCTACTATGTATAACCACCATTTGTAAGCATGCGTAACCTGTAAAGTTTAAAGTATCCTTGAACAACGCGCCCGGTTACCCTCGGGTTTGGTGCGCGCTATAAATAATAAACAAACAAATAATAATAAACAAACATAGCTAAAATAATCCAACGAGACAAAGTCTGTTTCGTCACAGCTTGTCCCAAACGCTTTCCAGCGTAACCAATGAAAAGTTGATTGTCCACTCTGACCCGGGACATGCGCGAAATATAAAAGCTCAACGCTCTCCTAGGATCAAGCCTATGGAGCCTCTCCTCTTCCTTACTAGGATGTGGAGGAGGATAGAACGCCGAAAGAACAACCTTCTGGCTCAAATGAAAGTCCGAAACCACCTTCGGAACAAAAGGACGAACTCTGAGGACAACCCTGTCCTTATGAAACACAGTGAAGGGTGGCTTAACTGAAAGTGCCTGTAACTCACTCACTCTGCGAGCAGAAGTAACCGCAACCAAAAACACAGTTTTCAGAGTTAACAGCCTCAAAGGGCAAGAATGCAAAGGCTCAAACGGAGCACCCATAAGAAACTTAAGAACAAGGTTCAAATCCCAACCTGGCACCAGAAAAGGTGACGGAGGGAACACATTAGTGAGCCCTTCCAAAAACTGCGAAATTAAAGGAATTTTAAAATAGGAACACTCTTCAGACGAGCACTTAAATATGGACAGCGCCGCCAGGTAACCCTTTAATGGTCCCCACTTACAAGCCCCTGTGGGCCAAAGAAAGCAAAAAAGACAGAACCATGGGAATGTCACATTCAAAAGGATCCACATTCTGAACTCTGCACCAGTCGCAGAACTTTCTCCAACGGTAACGGTACAGAGACTTAGTTGCCGGCCGCCTGGCCGAGAGCAACACCTCCATCACGTCTTCAGGGAGGTCCCAATCCTTATACCTCAACCTTTCAGAAGCCAAGCGTGAAGATTGAGGGATCTGACCTCTGGATGGAGAACCTGACCCCCCTCCCGTGAGAGCAGATCGTCTTGGTAGGGAAGACGACGTGGAGGGCAGATGGACAAATCTAGAAGGTCCGGGTACCACGTCCTCCGGGCCCACGCCGGAGCAATGAAGATCATTCGAGAACCGAACCTCTGTAACCTCCGCAGCACTTGCAGGATGACGGGGACTGGAGGAAACGCGTATAGCAGTGGGAATGACCACTCCACCACAAACGCGTCTCCTAAGGCTCCTTTTGGAGGAAATTCACTCGAGCAAAACCTTTCGCACTTCCGGTTGACACTGGAGGCGAAGAGATCCACTTGAGGGGTCCCCAAAGGGCGAAGATCTCCAGGAGAATCTCCTGAGCCAGCTCCCACTCGTGAGAGATCGAGCTCTGCCTGCTCAGAGCGTCTGCCGTCTCGTCGTCGTCTCCGGCCAGATGAACAGCCGAGATCGAAACTTCCTGCTGGATGGCCCAGAATTCGAGCTGCATCGCCTCCTTGCACAGCGGAAGTGACCCTGCCCCCCCCCCCCTTTGTTGAGGTAGTGCATGGCCACTGTGTTGTCTGTTAGAATCAGGACACTTTCCGCGCACAGTCGGCAGAAAAGCCTTCAGGGCTAGCCTGACGGCCCTCAGCTCCAACAGATTGATATGGAGTCTGGACTCCGACAGAGACCAACGACCGCTGACTGTCAACTCGTTGGCATGAGCTCCCCATCCCGTGAGGGATGCGTCCGTAACGATCGTCACCTCCGGCCAGGGCAACCAAAATGGGGCCCCCTTCGTCAGATTGCCCTCGACGGCCCACCACAGAAGGTCCCGGGCTACTGAGGGCGACACCTGAACAGGGTCCGACAGCCTGCCGGAGGACTGAGACCACTGGAGCTTGAGTGCCCACTGCAAAGATCTCATCCGCAGACGAGCCTCTGGCACCAGAAGAATGCAGGATGCCATGAGGCCAAGCAGTCTCAAGAACTCGGACGCTGGGAGATCCTGGGCAAAATGAAACTTGTGCACCATCTGCTGAATGTGAAGAGCCCTCACCTGAGGAGGAAAACACTGCCCCAGGGACGTGTCGAGCACTGCTCCGATGTACTGGAGCCGCTGCGTTGGTGTCAAATGGGACTTCTTTAAATTGAGGGAGAAGCCCAGCTTGTGAAGGGAGTGGCAGGTGACGGACAGATGATCCAGGACTTGCTCGGGAGAGCTCCCCCTGATCAACCAATCGTCCAGGTAGGGGTAGACGTGAATCCCCCCTTGCCTGAGATGCGCTGCCACCACCACCATGAGCTTGGTGAAAACCCTTGGGCGGAGGTCAATCCGAACACCAGGACCCGAAACTGAAAGTGCGAGTCGCCAACCGCGAACCTCAGGTACTTCTTGTGCTTGGGATGGATCGGCACATGGAAGTAAGAATCCTTGAGGTCGAGAGACACCAACCAGTCCTGAAGTTGAAGGGCCTGGAGGACTTGAGAAAGAGTCACCATCTTGAACTTGTCCTTCCTGAGGAGTTTGTTCAAACCGCGCAAGTCCATGATGAGTCTCAATCCCCCAGCTTTCTTCGATATCAAAAAATAAGGGGAATACCATCCCTTGTTCCTCTCCGCTACAGGCACCAATTCTATGGCGCCTTTCTCCAGCAGGGTTTCAATTTCCTGCGCAAGGAGCGGATCCGGACTCTTCAAAGAGAGGCTCCCTGGTGGATTGTCGTGAGGCCTCTGCCGAAAAGGAAGACAGTAGCCGTGGGTTATGATCTCCAGAACCCACACATCCGAAGTAATGGCTTGCCACTCTACAAGATGCTGCGCCAGCCTTCCCCCAACTGGCGAACCATGGGACCTGGCCTCATGACTGAGTGGTAGCGGCTGCGGCGTTGCCCGAGGGCAACGAGGCAACTGCCCGAGCGGCCTTGGCATCTCGAGTACCTTTATTTCCACCTCTGGCACTCTTACGATGGCCTCTTTGACTGCTAGCTCCCCTCGCTTTACTGAAGGACGAGTAATAGCGAAAGGAACCTCCCCTTCATTGCTGTCCCCTAGAACGAAAAGGCAGAGGTTGGCGAACTGCAGCGCCCAACGACTTTGCTGTAGCTTTGGAGGTTTGCAACCTCTCAAGGCTCTCGTCAGCCTTGCTGCCAAAAGGGTGTTCACCATCAAAGGGCATGTTGAGGAGCCGGGACTGCACAAAAGGAGCGAACCCAGACTTCCGCAAACCTGCGCATTACGGTGCTCGCCGCCATGGACCGGCTAACACAATCCACCAAGTCCAAACCCGACTGAACGGCCTCAAACATGGCATCCTTGCCATCCTGAACCATAGCAAGGAAACCATCCCGCTCGTCCCCTTCGGGAATATGTTCAGCCGCTAACGCAACACAGTTCCACAGAGTGTGTGTGAAACGAGACAAGGCACATATGGAGTTGGACGCCTGAAGCACCATACACCCCGAAGAAAACACTTTCTTCGCCCAGCCGTCAAAACGTTTGTCGTCCCTATTCCGGAGGGATGGTAGGATACGACGCTTGCTTTGCCGGGGCCGTAGCCGCCTGCACCACCAAACTCTCCGTGAGTGGGGTGCCTAGACAAGTAGCAGGGGTCGCACTGGCTGGACGGTATTTTCGCGACAAAGACTTGCCCACTGCCGGGAGACTCTCCGGAGCAGTCCAAGCCGCCGCCACCCTTCTCTGCAGAGTCATATGAAAAGGCAAAACTGGGTCAGTGGGGGGACCGAGATCAAGGATGTCCGTGAGATCATCCTGAACTAACTCCCCTGGGGGAGCTGACCAACCCAAGTACTCGGTGACCCGAGACATAAGGCGCCGATATGAAGAATTGGCATGAGTGCCAGGCTCCGGCATACAAAACTCCACCTCCGGAGAGGTGTCCAGTCCACTGGCATCATGCAGCGACTGCCGCAGGTCATCAAACTGGCTAAGGCCCAAGATAAGTGCATCGGGAACCGTAACCGGACCCAAGCCGCCATCAGAGCCTTCATCACCCTCTGAAATGTACTCCAGATGGGGCGAGGAAGACCTCTGGGGACCAAAGCAGTGCCTGACCTTAGCCAGAGCCTTTTTAGGGGCAAACCGACACCACCGCCTCGAAAGGCGTCGAGGGCGCCGAACGAGTCGGCGTCGACGTCAGCTGCAGCGCCTCCAGCATCGGCGCCGTCGACACAGGCCTCGAAGCCGGAGCTCCGAGCGTGTCTCTTGACGACCTAGGCGCCGACGACTTCCTCGGAGGCGGAGCCTCGAGAGAAATCACCGACGACCTCGGCGCCACAGGCGTCGTCGTCTTCTTCGAAGATGGCACAGGATCACGTGGTCTCGAGCACGTCGAGGACCGGGACCTGGAACGGGCATGGCGAGAACAGCTACCCTCGTCCGAGCGGGACCTCTCCCGCGAGCCGTGCCGACCACCAAAGCCCGAAGGCGTACGAGCGGTGTCTTTCGACCGGTGCCGACCGACCCCACTCAGAGGCGCGGACGGACCGGTGCCCTGCGATTCAAGAATCGCTTGTATCTGCTTCCCGAAGGAAGCCCATTCCTCCGGTGTCGCTTGCATGGCCGGATAAACGACCCGCCGACGGGCGGAGTCCTCGGAAGAGGACGGGGAAGGCGACCTATGCCGGCGCTTCCGAGAATGCCTCGAAGAGGCAGAGGAGTGGCGAGACCGACTCCTGGAAGGAGACCCATTGGACTTCCGACGATGACGCGGAGAGTTGCCCCTCGAATCATCTGTCGAAAGCCCCACAGACCTCGAATCCGGGGCTTAGACACCCGGCCAACCGACAGCTTCTTCTTGCGTTCCCGCAAGGCCTTTGCCGTGAGCGACTGGCAGTCGACACGGTCGTCCGTATCGTGGGCCTCCCCGAGGCACCAGAGGCAGGCGTTGTGCGAGTCTGTGACCAACATCTTGGACCCACAGTCCCTGCATTTCTTGAAGCCCGGACGCGGGGTTGAAGACGAAGAAGACATCGCCACGAACAGGCCTACACAACAAACCGAACAGGTTCAGCGAACTGAGAATTGAAAACAGCAAACTCCAACGAGTCGAGGCGTACCGAGATTCACGAAGCAAACACGTTCGCGGAAAAAACGGAACTGAGGCTATGGGCGTCGTGCGTCCTACTTATCACATCGGGTGACGTCGGAGGAGGTCCTCGGGGACGGCGCATCGACGCAGATGCCAAAGATTTTCCGAAGCAGCACAGCTGTGGACATTACCTGTCATAGATATGGAATACTTCGGAGGACCCAATCCCCTCGAAGTGTTTTGTACACTAACCCATGAAGAATGAAAGTAATTGGTCTATGTGATCATGTAAATCATGATGTTATGTGTATTTTAACAATGATACACCTCAGACCAAGGAAGCATTTGCAAAATGAATGAAATTATTGTTTCCTTCGTGATATAAAAACATTAAGGCACAAGTCTGTTCCTTGCCTGTTGATATGAGTATCAACAGTGTACAGTTAAGTTAGGTCGAAACATTGCGAAATACAGGAGAAGGAGGTAGTGTGTGATTCCTATATATATTGATATAGGAAATGCCAACGTGAGTTCTTACCCGGGGATACTGGTCTACTTTGTTGCATCCAGTATGGATATCTTTGTGCTCCATCAGCATGAAAATGTTTTTCATACCAACATATTGTAGGCAAACGCATCATTAAATTGTGCAGGGAACTGTTCCTCTGCAGTGTTTGTGACCTTACATCCATTTGATCTTTTACCCTATTGATTGTAAACAGTTTTTTTAGCCACTTTCACAGAAATTTGCAGTAAAATGCACCATTTTAACACAATATTTAAAAAAACATTCTTGGGAGAGAACACCCCAAATCCCCTTTAGGGGATTGTGGCTCTCTCCAGATGCTCACGCAGACTTATTGGAAATGCTAGGCCCACCCTCCCCCACCAAATAAAAAATAAATAAAAACTTACCAGCTGCCTACTGCTTGGGGGCTAGGTTCCCCCACCTGCCACACCACTAGTCCAGTCAGGCATACCAGTCCTGAAACCTTTGTCCCTGCATAAACACCTTGTGGGACCCTGCTAGTTAAAACTGATGCATCCTTTCCGTACTTAGAGAGCTTTAAGCTGCTCGTAAGCAGACCCAAAACTCCAACACACAGGGTTTTTGCTACGCTGGGGAGTGAGTTTTTGGATACTGTTCACCAGATACATCAAAGGACTCTTTTCAGCGCGTTTGCGGGAGCCAGATGATCGAACGTTGTCACTGAATGTGAAAAGCAGAGTTTCAGTCATTGTGCCCCAGCGAAAGACTCTCATACTAGGGATACAATGTTGGTGGAGCAGAGACTGGAGAGACGGAGCAGAGCGGAGACATGGTAAAAGTAAGGAACAGGAAGATGTGGCGAGATCTAAAAAGAGTCCAGGAGTAAGAAGTAACATCAGAGGTTAAGCGTGGACAGAAGAGTGTTGCAGCCAAGCACAAGGAGGTGGTAGTAGCAGGGTGGGGGGTACCAAACAGGAGGTGGCAGGAGAGTTAAAGGAGCAATGGCAGCAGGGACAACATCAGGAGAAGGACTGTTGCAGCAGGGGGGATATTATCAATGCAGTAGAGTGACAGACAGAATAAGGAGGTGAGACCAAAGGAAAAGCCCACACCGATTTCAGACCGAGAACAAGAAGGGTTGGGCTCAGCCCAAATCCTGCAATACCAGATAGGGGGGAGGCAACCCATTTTGAACTGTACAAACTAGGACATTTACTTGCAGGGTTGGGAAGGCCTAGTTACCCACATCCCGTAGAAAAGACACTGGGCAAGGGGAGGTTTCCCAGGAAGAGACCAAAGCCACTAAAGATTGAATCATCAAGAACTTTGTTTTGTTTGGAAAAATCACATTTTCACTTGATTTATTAATTGAAGTAATTCCCTTATAAAGCTAGTGAACGCTGACATACAGTCTTGCCATCCTTGATTCCAAGTGAACTCTATGACAGGTACCTTTAGGGAGTTTTAGAAGTCAAGAAAGGTTTGTCCTATGAGACAAAATCAATAGCTCACCTGTGCCTATACTGAAAATGTAAGCAAGTATCACTTACAGTTCAGATGGGTGAAAAATGCAGCAAACATGTAGTTAGGAAGTAAAGTGAACACCACCAGCAGAGCAGCAAACCCAGGTTTGACAACCAGAGGCCTGCTGAGGGATGGCTGCAAAGTGGACCACAAAACTAAAAGGTTCTGTCACAGTTAGGAGGGCAATGGAGATGTACTGCACGCAGGCCAGATATCAACCTTGAGAGGACCAAGGACAGGAATGGGGTAATTGAACTTGAAAGGTTTCCCAGACAAGAGTGGTTGCAGAGGTCACCGTTTATGACAAATTGGGCCCAGCTAGACGACGGTTAAGGACTTCAGCTCAGTTTTCAGAGTCCAAGACGGGCCTGTGGACAGGACCAAAACCACAGGATTAAAGATGGTGGGACAACCCTTTTTCTCCAGGCGACCCACAAGGAGGGAACTGTAGCCACAACGGGAAGCATAGGAGTGACCCAAACAGCATTTTAAAGGCAGTTGGTAAGGCGGTACAAGCGGCTCAAGGTCACTTGACCTAACCCCACCCACCTATCGGTGCCTTCTCTTTTCACCCCATTTCTCTACTTAAGCAGCCCTCCACTCTCTACTTTTGCAGCTGGTAAAAGTGGATCAAGGTCATGCAACCAAGGCCACACCCACTTGCTTAGCACTGCCCTTCCTTTCCTTTCTTAACTGTTAGATCAAGGGCACCCCTAGACTGGGCTTCCAAAGGGCAGACGAAGAAAACGGTCATTCCTTTTTGGTTTGGAAGGGCCCAGGACCAGACTTTCTGCTCCTATAACATCAGGCTATATCCCTAAAATGTTTCTTTCGCCATTCTCTCCCAACAGCCCATCCCCCAACCCACCACCCCCACCACCACTCACTGCAAATCCACAACACTCAGCTGCAACATCACAGACACTGCATCACACGCATCACTGCAGACCCCATCAGAACTCCATCATCACCAATGACCACTCAGCAATTAACCATAAAGCAGACATCGCTGCCCTCACCCCAGACATTACGTCGACACCATCTTCCTTACTGAGAACTGGATGACATCCACCTCCAGCCAGGTCTTAGATGTTCTTATTCCCCAATGCCTACAGAATTCTACAACAAGACAGTCTAAACAAGATGGATGGAGGCCTCACGATCATTCACTAGGCATCATGTCCATTCAACTGAATGGACTTCACCACGATTGTCTGTTTCATAAACTTTCCCCGACACTTCATGCTCTCCCCAACAGATCCAACAGATACAGTTGGGTCCCACTTCACCTACAGACCACCGAAGTCCCAAATCTCCTTCATCTAAGACTGCATTGACTTGATCACCATCTCTCTCACGCAAACCACCATCATCTTCCTCGGGACCTTCAACTTCCGTGGCAACCCAGCAACCAAGTAAATGAAGGAAAATCTCCACTGTCTACTCACATAGCATACAAAACACCCAACTCACAGGAAAGAGAATATCCTTGACCACATCATCACTGCTCTGCCCATTCTTCATCCCAGCTCTCCAGTCTTGCTCGACTGGTCAGAAAGTCTGGCAATCCCCTTTCACATTAGTCGCATCACCCTCGTCAAGCACACCCATTCGAAACCCAGCAAACAAACCGTCAGATCATTCACGGAAGACCATGCCAACCTCCACGTCACATGGGCCGGTCTACCCAAGACTAACCAGGACTGACTCGCTTCTCCAAGAATTCTGCACCACCCTCACAACCAACATCAACCACCATACCCAGGCAAACAACGTACCCTCAAGTCTAAACATTCCACACCCTGGTACACTCAAGAACTCAAGTTCAACACAAAGAAAAAAAATCAGAAAACAAGACGACTGCAGTGCATCCAACCTCACCCTGTAGGATCCGAGAGCTACATTTAGGCGACCAACTGAACAACACTACTGAGGACAACTACTACCAAAAACACTGTAGCGAAGGCCAACAATGTAAGCAGAGCCCTCATCAAAGCCATCAAGCATTGCATCAACCCTCTGCCTAAAGCAAAGAGTCAGGAATGAAACTGACACAGGTTGGTTATGTTCCTGGCTAAAGACTTCTATTAAACAAAAGAAAGGGTTGGGAAAAAGCCTCTCTGACCCTGCTCTAAGGAAAATGTCCCAACCTAAACCAAAACAAAGGATTAGACTATGTCAGGATGTTAAAAAAAGCAAGCTGTCCTTGTGTCCAACAGTTCTATTCTGACACTCACACAAAGCCAAACAAAAAAAGGGTTAAAAGGGAAATGTCTAACCTTTGATGCTTTTGGAATAAAGAATCCTTTTTCCAGAGGGTGACTGCCTTCACCTGGATTCTTCTTTATCATAAACCTTTATACAAGAATTCCTGGTCTTTTGTTGAGCCCACAGTGGCACTGTTACTGACACAGTTCTAAAGTTCCATTTCACTTCTTGGTTCTGTGGCCAGATTCTTGCACCGGATTGTATGTCCTTCACAGTCCTAATATCCCTGCTTAGGACCTTTTGGTTTCACACATTTGCTAATTGCTTGGTATAATCTCCAGCTGGGGTTTCTTGTATCTTTACCCTTGTGGCTGCCTGGTATACTCCCCTGCTAGGACCTCTTACAATCTTGTCTTGGCCTGGTATACTTTCTTGCCGGGACTTCTTGTATTCATCCACTTCCACAATTATAGGTCAACTTTGTTGAACCATATATTCTTCTGATATACCATTTGCTTCTGTGCTTCCATGTCTTTGCATTTCATGCATTCACATACTGGTAAGGGCTTTGGGAACAGTTAACTGTCCCTTTTTATAAAGTCTGTTTTCCCTTGCTCTCTATTCTGTTTTACTGGTATTTGCAACTTGTGTGCCTGCCGATATGCCCCGGGGTCCCCATTATCCTTGGGTTGACTGACTGCCCGTTTTTTGGCGTTCTCTGGCTCTTGGCCAGTCACTCTGTGAAAGTACTCTTCCTGTTTTCCCTTCTAGATTGCTTTCTCTGCATCTTACCATTTCCAATGGCTTCTCTTCAGCATGCTGGTTTTGGATTGGGTTCTAGCAGGGTCTGCTCTTGGCTGTCTCTACTCTCCCGGCGTCCCTGAAGCACCTTTCTTTCTCGCATTGTTTGCCTTTTTCTGTGTTGAGCCGCGTGGTCTGCCACACCTGTTCAAGACCTCTAATCTTGCGCAGAGGCAGACCAGTCTCTCCCAAACAGCAGCAGCATGCTTTGGGTTTCATGCTTTGGTGAAGAATGATTGATTATATGATATGATAGTTTATTTATATAGCGCCTATACACAATGTGTTTCAAAGCACTTCAAGACAAGGGAGGGAACAAGGGAAAATACAATGACATTCTTACAGGCCATGAACAGCAAGGATGTGAAATTAACTATCGTACTCGGCCTGACAACTTTTCAGATAGTGCAAGAGCTAAGACATAGATAAGGATGGGAGGGGGAGAATGGGAAGGAAATAGAAACAGACAGGGGACTAACGTACTAGGCCCGACGGCATTTCTGGTAGAGCCAGAGAAAACAAAAGGTGAGGGGAGGGGTGCAGAAAGGGAGGGGAGGAACAAAACAAGCAACTATCGTACTAAGCCTGACGACATTTCAGATATTGTGGGAGGGGTGGGGGGGTTTATTTGAGAAAAAAACAAGGGGGGGGGAGGAGACAAACGAGGTTGCTATCTTACTAGGTCCAGGGACAATTTTGAGAGATTAAGGGTCTAGAAGAAGGTAAAGGGAGGAGGAGACAACAGCGAGTAAGCAGTAAAAAAAAAGTGGAGATACAAGATGAAGATGGGACCAGCATGATTCAGTGCCACCATGACAAAGGGTGACACACCGTGAATCAATACAGTCCATAAAAGTCAAATCCAGCAGTGGCAACAAGACAGTGATGGTGAAACCAGAATGTATCAGGACAGACTCCTGCAGAAGACGGCTGGAGGGGGGGTAGTGGAAGCAGGGTAGAAGAATCACGCCAAACAGGCAACACCTGTGTGCAAGAAGGGGGGGCACAAGGGAACATCACAGGGGGACCAGAGTGGTGAGGATGGCCTGTGGGGACAGAGGGAGTAAACACATGTTGGTGCATGCTTAACTGCTGTCTGAGCAGGGCTTCGTACGCCCGGGCGAGAGACGCCCTTTATCTAAGAGTTAAGAGCAGGAAGGAAGAAGCAGGGCTAATAAGGTGGGCGGTGCTTAGGCCAGGTGACCTAGATCCACTTGCACCTGCTACCCATCTGCAAAGGAAATTAGGCTGGAGGGCTCCTTAAGTAGGGGAAAAAGAGCAGCAACCAGGAAGGCACCAGGTGGGCGGTGGCTTGCTAAGTGGGGAAAAAGAGCAGCAACCAGGAAGGCACCAGGTGGGTGGGGCTTAGGCCAGGTGACCTAGATCCACTTGCACCTGCTCTCCATCTGCAAAGGAAAAGAGGCTGGAGGGCTCCTTAAGTAGGAAAAAAAGCGCGGCAAGCAGGAAGGCAATTTTTTCTATTCTTCGAAGGGGTATGGTAATTGGGCATGAGAGAATAAATCATCAAGGGCAAATGGACGATAACATGTCTCACCCAATGGAGAAATTATTCACTGTAATGTTCTATGGATTCCTCATCTTGAATCCTCATCTTGATAGATATCCATCATCCAGCTCTGCGGCTCGGAAACCTTTTGCCTGGGGGCGTAGTGGACCTCGACTTGGCCATCGATTGTCGATCCGTTTTGTCGGGCTCTCGATCGATATATCGATATATATATGATATATTACTCGCCGTAATCGTATTTCTGATGCTTAGATTCACATGCTGTGCATAGGCTGACATCTAGTGGAAAATGCAGAGTATAACAGTTTTAGTTTTCAAAACTCAAAAAGGGACGTCGACAGGGCGTGCCAGTAATACCATCCCTAGTGTGACGTCCACTGTACCCATGATCCCTCACGCGTCGAGGTCCCTCAGATTGTTATTTTTCTGACATGAGATAGCATGAGGTGTAGCGCAAGTACAGTTGTATCCAAGCAGATACGTAGACAAGCTCATAAGCATCCATGCGCCTTTTCTTTGAGAGGAGGAAGGGTGGGTCGTATCTGAATCTAAGCAGATACAAGCATCATAAATACGATTACGGTGAGTAATGTATCCCTTCTGAGGCTTGTGTAATCTGCTTAGATCACATGCTGTGCATAGATTAGCGAGCAGTGGAAGAAGGAGGTGGGATGTGAGAGGGTTCATGAGCGAATAAATGTTTTAGAACCGCTGGTCCCACTTGTGTATCTGTCTTGGAATGAGCGTCAATGCAGTAGTGCTGAGTGAAAGTATGTATTGAGCTCCATGTAGCTGCTTTGCAAATACTGTCTAGGGGGACATTTTGTCATGATGCCTACCCCCGGACATCCAGCCCAAGTCCATCAGTCCAGGGAGCAGGCATCCAGACACCTATTGAAAACCCAGCCAACCCGGCTAGGGGCTATCTGGGTTCAGTCCTGGGGCCGTAGGCGCCAGGCTCATATATGGGATCAGTCCTGGCACCATAGGTGCCAGGCTCATATGAGGAAACTTACCTCATGCAGACCATGCTGCAAAGAATCCAAGCCAACGTGAGGCCTGGAAGCGACTACTTTGTTTCAGGGACTATTTTTTACTCGGGTGTGGTCTTGGGGAACTTCTTACCTGGGACTACTTTGGAGGCTATTTAAACCACGCCTGATGAGCAGCACACGCTTCGCGTTATTCTGCATCCTGCAGCGTAACGCTCACTGTGCCCGTCAGTCCAGCATCCAGTCTTCTGCCACGCCCGCCTTGAATCCGGAGCTCCTAGAAAGAAGGGAAATAAGAAGAAAAGGTTAGAGCAAGAACATTACCTTCATTCTTCATCTGATCCTGGATCCTTCGCGCATCCGAACAAGGAAAAAGACTATTTTGTGTGCGTCGCACCGCCAGCTGCTGCGCCGCGCTATACTTACCAGTCTTCACAGCACCTCCTGGACCCGGCGCTGCTCCATCATTTATCGCCGAACTCCCAGCACCTAAGGGGACGAAGAAAGACAATAAGGTGAGCCGAGAAAACCAACAAAGACAATTTCTATTATCACTATAGACTTACCGAGTTACCGCCAGAGATATTATTCTTCTACACGCCACATCGTTGTACGCCGCACCTGTAAGGAGAGAGAAAGCAACAGGTTAAGCACTGGCATTTTCTACCGGACAGTGTTGGGTAACACAGACTCTTACCTAAACGCAATCAGCTGCTACGGGACAACCACCTCTCGAATCAAGCTGCAAGACAAAGGAAGGAATCGGACAAGAGTGAATAACAGACATTTTGAACTCTTAAGAACCAAATACTTACGGCTCCTCGCCACTTACCTCGGAGTCAATATTCGTCTGGAACTCACCCAATTCCTTCAGACCAGTGAAGTAACTGGTTATCTATGCGCCCCTGCACTCCACGCAGGATGGAGAGCTCATCATTCAAAACCATAAGGTGAGACTGGTGAAAGGGAATATCGGAGGTGATTAGTGGGAAAACGGTGGAAGCGACTACTTTGTTTCAGGGACTATTCGCTCAATCCACAGGTGGCTAATTCCTTTTCTCCGCTTTCAGGGGAATACTCCTACGGGTCAAGCAGACGAAATTGAGCAGGCCAGTCCAGTCAGTCATCTCTGCACTACAATTCACGTTGATGGAGGCCGCAGCTATCCAGTTCCGACCGTCGCCCCTGTGGGAGCCAGGTGAGCCTAACACATTTGCAATGAAAGCCAGACTGGCTCCGGTACCTCTTGTGGATTAGGCCCTTGGTGTAAAAGGCAGTGTTTTATTAGATAGGGAATACCACATTTGGATACATCTGACTATCCACCTAGAGATGGCGTTCTTAAAGATGCAATCTCCTTCTTCGCCTGGTGCTATGGAGACAAACAGTTGATCTGTCTTTCTTAGCGGTCTGGTCTCGTCTAGGTAGTAGAGGACCGCTCTCCTCACATCTAGTGTGTGGAGTTTTACCTCAGCATAGCTTTTGGGTTTCTGGAAGAAAGTCGGTAGCTCAATAGACTGGTTTACATGGAATTTGGAGATTCATTTAGGTGAGAACCTAGGGTGAGTGCGTAAAACCAGTTTGTCCTTATGTATAGTAAAGAAAGGATCCTGCAATGACAGAGTTTTGATTTCACAGACCCTTCTTATGGAAGTAATGGCTACTAAGAATAGACTCGAAGGGGGGGTGCCATGAGCTTAGAGAGTACCACATTAAGGTCCCAACATGGCGGTGGTTTAGAGATTGGAGGGTTGAGTCTCTTTACCCCTTCCATAAATGCTTTGATGACTGGTACCTTCCACCATAGGACCTTGTGATGGGAAGTGGTGTAGGCTGACAAAGCCGCCAGGTGGACCTGTAGGGAGTTGAACACTAACCCGGCATCTAGTAAGTGGAGCATATAGGTTAGATGTTAGGAGGAGTACAATCAATGGGGTTGATTTGCTTATTCTGGCACCAAATTACGAATTGTTTCCATTTATCATAGTAACAGTGCCTAGTGTTTGGTTTCCTTGATTCTTTCAAGATATCCATGCATCTCTGTGGTAGATTGAGATGTCCGAACTCTAGGACTTCAGGAGCCATGCTGCCAAGTTCATTGAGGGTGGCTGTGGGTGCACTGTTAGTCCTCTGTGCTGGGTGAGTAGGTTGTACTGGCACGGGAGTTAGATGGGATCGTACATCGTCAGTCTGCGCAGATGTGGATACCACGGTTGTCTTGCCCACATAGGAGCAACAAGGATCAGCGTCTGCTGTTCCTTGTGTAACTTGTTCACCACCTTCCTCATGAAGAGTCGGGGGGGAGGGGGGAAAGTGTAAGCAAACTTCCCTGACCAGTTCATCCATAGGGCGTTCCCCTTGGAGCCTGGCTGGGGGAACCTGGACACGAAGTCTGGGCATTGGTGATTTTCGCTTGTTGCAAATAAGTTTATAGTGGGGAAACCCCATTGAGAGAAGAGGTGTTCTAAGACGACTTTTTGTAGACGCCACTCGTGTTCCTCTGGTAGAGGATCTCTGCTCAATGAGTCTGCTACAGCGTTGAGTTCCCCTGGAACATATTGTGATGACAGAAAAATGTTCCGTCCGAGTGCCCATTTCCAGATTTTCTGTGCAAGTCTGGATAGATTTGGAGAGCGTGTATCCCCCCTCCCCCCCGTTTGTTGATATAAAACATTGCTGTGGTGCTGTCCGTTAGGATCTGTACCGACAGGTTTGTTAAATGGGGTATGAATGCCTGAAGGGCTTTCAATACTACCAGAAGTTCCAGCACATTGATGTGGTTCTTAGCTGCAGTGTGAGACCACAGACCCTGAGCTGTGTGGTGAAGGTAGTGAGCCCCACACCCTGCCAGTGAGGCGTCCGTTGGGACCACTGCCTGTATCTCTGGGTCGTAGAAGGGTTTCCCCTTCGTCAGATTTTCTCTCGTAGAACAGCAAAGATTTTGTACCAGTGTTGACAAAACGACCACTAGATCGTCCCACTGACCGCTTGCCTGAGACCATTGTTTTGCCAACCACTCCTGTATGGGACGCATGCGCAGGCGCGCATGAGGAACCAGGTATATGCAGTAACACATGTTTTACTCTTTCCCCTGAAGGAAAGACCAATCCTTCCTCTGTGTTTAGGATAGCTCCTAGGGACTGTTTGACCCTAGGCTTGATTTTTTCACGTTGATTGAGAAGCCCAATTTAAAGAGGAGGTTGATTGTTGTTTGGATGTTTTGTCTGTAAATCAGAGGCGATTCCCCCGTTATGAGCCAGTCGTTCAAGTAAGGGTACACTGGGATTGCACCCCTGCGCAGGTGCGCTGCCACTACTGCCAGTACCTTTGTGAATACCCTTGGAGCTGAGGCTATTCCAAAGGGCAGCACTTTGAATTGGTAGTGCTTGTTCGCCATATTGAAACGCAAGAATCTTCTGTGCGCTGGGAACATTTGAATATGAAATTAGGCATCTTTCATATCCAGTGTTGCCACGAAATCAACCCTTTTTAGTAGGGGGGATTACCTCTTGTAGCGTAGTCATGCAGAACTTTTGGGGCTTGACATACTTGTTTGCAGGGTGCAAATCTACTACAGGGCGCATTGTTAGATCCTTTTTTGGAACAAGGAAATAAGTTGAATACCCTTGTTTACCTGGTGGATGGGGACCACTTCTATGGCGTCCTTTAATAGAAGCGCTGTTATTTTTTCTAGAAGGATCCGTTGATGTTCCCCCGAATGGACCTTTTGTCGTTGAGGGTGGTCGTGAGGACGTTGAAGTTCTATGCAGTAGCCCCCTGCTACCGTGGACAGCACCAATCTGTCCAAGGTGATACCCTCCCATGCGTGGGTGAAGTTGGAAATGCGTCGTCCTACTGGAGATGCATGAGAGGGTACCTGGAGCCGAATGTCACTTGCTCCGAGGTGGGGTGCCACCTCGAGCTGGGCCTCTGCACCGACCACCACGATTTCTGCGTTGTCCTTGTGGCTAGCCTTGGAAGGCTTGTCCTTCATTGTTATAACTAAGAAAAAATAGGCTGTTAATACCCTATTTAGAACTGGTGCTCAAAGTTGACCCTAAAGAGGGTTGAGTGAAGTAGTTGAATGTACTTTGTGAAATTATTCTAAATTTCACAAACATATAGTTACAAAACACTCAAATTTTTTATGAGAGAAATGTTTTATTCACATTTCTATTCTCATATCCCATTTTTACTCTTTTTTATTCTTTTTCAATGAGGCATCCCCTGAATACGTGGGTAAATTTGTAACTTAGTACATGAGCCAATGCATTTCGGTCTATGACCATCTTCAGGGCTGTACTACTATCTATTTTTGTAACACTGTTCAGATTTGTCAAAGAGGACAACACAACACATTTCATTTGAATTGATGTTATAAAAATGTACAAATGTGTAACACATACCCCATGGAGGTCCGAGGTTATAGGGAAAAGGGAAAAAACAAAAAAACAGGAGCATGTATTATAGTTACGTTATTTCAAATGAACACATTTTTCAAAACAGACAATCTGTAATATCTGTTGTTCTGAGCCATCTGTACCTTGTGTGTTACTGCAAATCGTATTGTGGCGTATATATTTACACGTAGCGTCCAATGTTTCTGTATAAAATGACAAAGAGAAACTATCAGCATGCCGCTGAATGCACGGGTAGTTTTACAAATCTGATGTGAGAGAGTCTCTTACCTGTGTGCTTGTGAGAAGCAGTCTAGACGTGAGCGCATTCGCGTGGGTGTGCGAATGTGCACGAGCTACGAGCATCACTAAATGCCCATGGCAACGGGGGCGAGGAGCCAGGGAGCAGCGCGAATGCTGCCGCACGTACGCCTCTGGCCCCACCTCTCTGTGCGAGCACGGAGAGGCGGGGATGTTGCCATGTGTACGTCGGCGCAAGGGATCATGGGTACAGTGGATGTCACACTAGGGATAGTATTACTGGCACGCCCTGTCGACGTCCCTTTTCGAGTTTTGAAAACAACTGTAATACTCTGCAGCTTCCACAAGATGTCGTCCTATGCACAGCATGTGATCTAAGCAGATTCCACAAGCCTGTAACACTGCAAAAAACCCTTCTGAATAAACATGTCAAAGAATTTCTCTTGAACACAAGACCATGCCACCTTCTATGCAGGCATAAATGACAAGCCTAACCTCATGGCTTAAAGGTAACTGGACACTCACCCCCCAGGGTGGAAGTCGCCACGCGTTCCGCTTGAAAACAACAAGCTTCCTCAGGCTGATTACAATCCACGTTCATGGAACACTTGCACATTTAAAAACCAAAAGGAAACTGGTGCGAGCGTTAAGCTCCTCCCCTCTCCAATGTAAGTTCTGATCAAGAGATCGTCTGCATCACAAACTAAGCGAATTAATTCACCATATTGGAAAAGCCAAATGGCAGTAAGTAGTTGCTAAATGCCAGCTACTGAATTCATAACATATAATGCATTTATATCTATGGGAGATCGGGGATGAGTTATATTGCTCATCGCCATTGTTCCTTCCTCTTATCAAATTTAATTAATCTCGTGTTCAGGTGCACAAAGGCACTATATAATAAAAAGATGGGGTTTTACCACTAATGATAAAAACATCCATCATTACGCCCCGAGGTTCGAGTGCTCCATAGAAGCAAAGCACGAGGCAGCACTGGTTCCTCTAACAATCTGTGCTCAGCGCGATAAAACCCAGCTGCCATCTAATGAATGGGCATTTACAGTATGTGCACGTGTAACGGCAAAATGCCATTAGGAAACATGAAATAATGTGACCTATAGTAAAGTGCTGGTGCAATTTAGAGAGGTCTGAATGACCGCATGTTATCACATAATCACAGTGTGAAGGTGCAAATGAGCACGAGAAAGCTGTGTCACGTGTCGAAAACACCAACTAATGTGGTGAGGCATTACATCAAACCACTAAATTAATGTGCAAAACCGCAAATGGCAGCAGATGGACATGAAAACCATTGATGGAAGGCCATAATTCCAACAGCACGAAATAAACAGCTTTTCATATTGTTAAGCATATCAAACTACACAATGTCAAGCTAAAAGTTAATAAAAGATCAAGCTAATCGTACATATTTCTTAAACAGCAACATTATCAGAAAAAAGTGCAAGTTCAGGTTATAGCAAACATCAGGTTCAAAATCTTAAATATACAGATCATACATATCAAGCGATAATGTCTCTAATATGCATCATGGAAACATCACGTTATCACAAGATATTACTGTGCAAAAATGCAAAAGACAAATAGCAGCATGCACCAATCGCACTGCAATAGTCAAAAGTACTTGTTCTTGATGTTCCTCATAAAGCAGCGTGATCCAAAAGTGCAAATGCATATTCTAAAAATCACTAATTCTAGCTTTATATTTGAAAGAGAAAACTGATCATATATCTCACATAATGAGATTTCAATTGTTACGCTGCAAGGAAATACAATCAAATTCCCCAGCACAGTATGAATGTGCAAAAAAAGCTAATAGCATCTGACAATTAAGCAGCATGATGAAAAAGTGCTTGTGCATAATGTCATTGATTACATCTTCAATGAAAGACTGTCTGTACCTCAAAATATAATGGTGATGAGCTTATTGTAAAAACACAAACATTTCAGAATCAATGTTGAGACTGTTCGGTCTCAATGTGTCAAATTTGCAAACTAGTGATGCCTCCAATTACCAAAATTTGAGTTCTCCGTTTCCTAATCTCTTGTGTTGGGGAACATGAGCTAGACCCAGAAATGACAACTCCTTAACATTGCCCTCATGTTTTTTCTAGAAAGTGTCCTGTTAGGAGATTAGTGATGTCTCCATTTTTTATGGCTCTATAATGCTGCAATATACGCAACTTTAAAGGTCCTATGGTGGTTTCTGTGTAATGACGGCCACAGGTGCAAATGATAACATATACTACAAATTTACATGTGATTGTGTGTCTATGTTTCCATCTGATACCATTGGAACTGACGAAAGTTTCTTGACACAAAATCACACATTTTGCAATTAGCACATCTGCGAAAACCTGCTATTTCTTGTCTCAAAGGCATTAGACTTAATGCTACCTTCTGTCACCACCATACTAGGGAATAAAATAGTCTTCAAAGTAGGGGGCTTTGCGGTATGTCACATTAGGTATTTCATCCAACACCTTTCTAAGGTCTGGGTCTATGAGAAGTACATTCCAGTGTTTCCTCATGATGTGTTTAATGTTATTAGCTTGATGATTATAGCCAGTAATGGATCTGATCTTCTCTTTTTTCCTTATTTTGCATGATTTAAACAGGTCTGGGCTTTCCATACTGGCTGCTTTATCAAAACAGCCTGCCACTACGTTCATTGTATACCCTCGTTTGACAAATCTTTGGCCAATATGCTTAGCTTCAACCTAATAATCAGAGTCTTTGCTGCAGGCTCTTTTGACTCCCAGAAACTCTCCATAAGGAATTGTGTTTTTCAGGGTTGTGGGGTGGTGACTCACGGCATGTAGGGTGAGTTAGAACTTGTTTGTTTCCTGAATAACTTGCTAGTTAAAACATTATTTTCAACAAGGAAAGATACATCTAAAAAGACTAATTCCTTTCTATTGTGAACACACAAGTTCCAAATTGAAATCGTTAGTATTTAAAATGGTAACATAGTTGTGCAGCTCTATCTCAGTACCGTCCCAAATGAAGAAAAGGTCATCTATAAAGCAATCCCACACAACTATGTGTTTGGTAAACTCCTCCATTTCATCTGTTCATGCTATTTGTGTCTCCCACCACCCCATATAGAAGGTTTCATGCAAAAAGTAATTGTGTTCTTGACAAAATTGCAACTTTTCCAACAATATGCCATTGTGCTGTCGGTGGCTAATGGATCTAGTTTCCAGAAAAAACTTGCAAGCTTTAATGGCGGCTATATGTCTGATTGATGCATATAACAAGACCACGTCAAGGGAAACCAAGATGTATTCAGGTTCCCAATTGACATGATTAAGCTTCATAAGTAAATCTGAGTTATCTTGTATATACGAGATAAGGCTCAAAACAAAAGGCTAGAGAAAAAAGTCCAAATATTTGGAGGTGTTTTCAAGGAGACTGCCCATAGAGGAAACTATTGGACGACCCGGAGGGTCTACAAAGCTTTAATGGATTTTGGCATTGAAGTATATAAGAGGTGTGACTGGGTGAGGGTTTTTCAAAAAAACAATATTCTTCATCACTAATCAATTCTACATCACACCAATTGCGTAGCATTGAGTAATATACATTAGTTTCATTTAGCACACTTTTGTCCACTAATATATAGTTATTAGTATCACTCAATTGTTTACTAGCTTCCAAATTATACTCATCACAGTCCATGATCACTATACCGCCACCTTTGTCTGATGGACGTATAACAATCGAGTGATCATTCCTTAGACTCTCCAATGCCTTGTAGTGCAGATAATTTAAATTTCTGGAAGATGTTATTTCAGCAGATAGCTTCTTAAGATCTTGCATAACCAGATTTTGAAAGGTATCAATAGAACCACACGTTATGTTGGGACAAAAGATTGATTTAGGTTTAAATTTTCTAGGATAGGCAATGTCTTTGTGAAATCCCATATTGTTCTTATAATGTCGTATTGTCCAATTTAGAGACCATGTCACAATCTGATCCGGTTGGTTGTTCCAAATTGGCAAGACACGCAAGACCCGTCATGTCTTTTTCCGTTAGGGAAGCCATTTCTCTGGGTAGTTTGTCTTTCTTCCATGATCCCTCATTGACCTTGGTTGCATAAAATTTGGTTAATTTTAACTTTCCAATATGGCAAATTAATTTGCTTAGTTTGTGATGCAGATGATCTCCTCATAACATGATCGGAACTTACAAGGGAGAAGGGGAGAAGCTTAACGCTTGTGCCAGTTTCCTTTTGGTTTTTAAATGTGTAATTGCTTCACGATCGTGGATTATAATCGGCCGGAGGAAGCTTCTTGTTTCCAAGAGGAACGCGTGGCGACTTCCACCCTGAGGGGAGGGTGGGGGGGTGAGTGTCCAGTTACCTGTATGCCATAAGGTTAGGCTTGTCACTTATGCCTGGCTCTAATGCTATAATATACTGCTGGTAGCACGTTTGTTTGATTTAATAAAAACTGGTTTTTCATAGAAGGTGGCATGGTATTGTGTGCAAGGGAAATTCTTTAACATGTTTATTCAAAAGGGTTTTTGCAGTGTTATAACCCACTGTAAGCATGTGATTTTTTGTATGTATACTATATGTGTATTTTTGTATAGGAATAGGAATCTTGCCAAGATTTAGTTCCCTACACACACACACACCCCCCCCCCCATGCTTCAGTTCCTCCCTTCCTCCCCCTGCGCTTGAACACTGCAGAAGGAAAAACCACAGGAGGAGGCTAATCAGCCGGTAAAAAACGTAACAGGGATATATTCCAAAAGGGTGATCCACACAACGATTTAAAAAAAAAAAAATAGTTTTCAAATTATTATTTTCTAAAGAATGGATGAGAAATCTGCAGGAGATGAATCCATAGAAAGATCATTAAGGTGAGTAATTTCTCCTTCAATGGATTTCTTTTCTCCCGTAGATTTCACATCTTGATAAGACTCCCCAAGCAGTAAGAATAACAGAGGAGGGCAGAACTATTTAAACCAGTAGATTCTGTAGAATCACCCTACCAAACCGTGCATCAACTCCCCATGCAACATCCAAGGCATAGGGTTGCTGAACGTTTAAAGTGAACTGAAACACTTGTGCATAGGCGTGTTATAGATATCATATCATAAGGATGACCATGTGGCTGCCCAACATATGTCCCTAACAGGAACCCCATTTTGGAGGGCTGTAGAGGCTGAAACCTTTCTGGTTCAGTAAGCCCCGATGCCCCCTGGAAGCTCCCTGCCTGCCGATTGGTTAACACTCAGATATGCACAAAACAATCCAACGCGACAGTTCGTTTTGTTATGGCAAGACCTTTTCGAGACAAAGAATGGGCCACAAACAACTGGTCTGACCTTCGAACCTCTTATGTGCGAGCAATTTAGAAGTTAAACGCTCTTCCTGTTTCAAGGGAAGTGGAAGAGGGTAAAAGACCAGAAAATCGTTAGACTGGAACAGGTGAAACTCAGAAACCACCTTAGGAAGGAACCCGGGCCTGACACAGAGAATTTCTCACGAAAGAACCTTAGAAAAGGAGGTTTGCAGCACAAAGCTTGCAGCTCGCTAACCCTCTTGGCAGATGTGATTGCTACCAGAAAGGCTCTCTTAAGGGGTAACAGCCGTAAAGAACATGAGTGCATAGGCTCAAACAGAGCCGCAATTAAGTAGGTCAAAACCAGATTAAGATCCCAATCTGGGGCGACAAAGGGGTTGGCGTAAACATATTGAGAAGGTCAGTCAGGAATTGTATACAAAGATGAGTAGATTAGTCAGTGTGCTCTACCCATCTACTATTACATTTTAGAGTTATAGATTAGTTACGTATGTGGGGGCCCGTAGCTGCACGGCTGTATAGAGACTGGTATCCACCAACCAGTCAATGTATTTGTAGGTATATGTTTGATGTTCTATGTTAGCCTGTGCGCTTGTGTCAGGCAAGATTGTGTGCAGTAACCTTGGGGTGCACTACAGCAACCTTGACCTCCTGGCAATAGGAACCCAACCTTTGGTATAGGTCTGTACTACACAGGTTGTTAGTGTGGCTGAGCAGCCAGGCTCATCTCAAGAGGGGTCAGGTCAATGTGAGCAGCAGGGTTGTAACACAGAGTTTCACAGTGACAGTTATTCAAATAAACACTCATAATCAAGGTTTCTTGATTAAACAATTATTAATTTGTCAGTTATATAAGCCTTCTTCAGAAGGAATCAAAGCATATAACAATTATAATACATTTCAAACACACTCTTAGTTTCTCTAAATCAGATGATATTCATTGGGGCTGGCACACAGACACTTCATACACCTCCAGGGGACTTAAATAGCTGGGATAATGTGGACATTGATTTATCACTGGTACATTTAGAGTAATACTGAGTTTGATGCAAAGGTTAGATAGGGGAATAAAACAAAGGTTAACAAATAATTCATAAACAGGTAAGTACTTTGTGAACCTTCCAATGTCAAGTAAATGTAACCCTTTCCTGGGGTAAAGGTAAAGGCACAGAGTCAAAGTTAAGAAGAGTCCCTCAGGGAGCCAGGACAGACAATGTTAGTTGAACAATGTCTAGGGGAGCTGAAGATATTCTTTGCAGGTAAGAAAGTCTTGCCCAATGTTTTTAGAAATGTTTGTACAAATAAGATTCACTTGAAGGGCCACAAGCTGGGAGGCTTGTAAGGGGCAAAGGTGCAAGCAACTCTGCAAGGTTAACCAAGACAAGTCTCAACTGAGAGCAAGTAAGGTTACACCACAAGAGGTAAGTTCTCTTAGACTTTACAGTACCTTTGGTTAGAAGAAATGGTCCCAGCTGGCTTCTGTTCCTGTACAGCTCTGCAGATCCTGGTGTTCCTGGGCCTCAATCGTGGGCACAAGAAGAAGAGGACGTCTGGGGACGCCTGCACTGCAATGGGAATGTCAGTGGCAGCGATGGGCAAACTTCAATTCAGTGGCACTTCAGCGTTTGAGCTCCTCGCGTCTGACAGCAAATAGCAACACCTCGGTTCTCGGATACCACTTCAGACTTTCTTCGCATCTGGGGTCCAGCCCTCTGTTGAGATGGCTCAGGCTTGGTCAGTCCTGCTTCAGGGAAGTCCGGAGGATTTTCCTGGCGCTCAGGTCCAACTTAAAAGCAATCCACTCGGTTTGGTGTTCCTCTCCCTGGCACTTCGGTTCCTGCAGCAGTAGCTGAAGTAAAGCCAGCTTCGAGAGGATGTCCAAACAAGTTCACTGTGAAGTTGATTGGTCCCACCAACTCAAGGGGAGAAGTCGGCCTTGCAGGGCATCTAGTCGAAACGAATTTGGAGCTTCAGCGCAGCAGCAGTGCTTCACCAGGCAAACCAACAGTCCAGGAGTTGCAGCAGGCGTCTCTTTCAAGTTCTTCTTTGGAATCCTTCGTCCAGTGGTCAATTCTGCGTTCCAAGCCAAAAGCCTCACCTTTTATGCAAGTTTCCCCCATTCATTCCAGCCTAGCTAGCAATCACACAGCAGGGTGGCTGTCCTTGCCTGACAGCCAGCCGGCCAATCACCTCTGGGTGCATTCCTGTAACCAAGGGGATTAAGCACAGGAAGTTTCGGGCACCTCCCCTAATTCCTACCCCTGCCAGACATACTGGAGCCAGAGGCGGGCTTCACTCATAAATCCTGCCAAAGACAAAACAAACAAAGGGACCAATCCTGGTTTGGCACGCAGAGTAAATCTAAACAAGGACCTTTCTGACAAGAATGGCAAAAAATGAAGACCCCGGCCATTTTGACAAAATGAGCACCCATGGGTGCCTTACTACAGCTGCAAACGCAGCCCACGGTAAAAACACACAATGGTAGTAAAAAGTAAACCACTGCCACCAGCCATTAATTGCAGAAAGGGTAACATAAAAATGTTACATGAGAAACTAGAGAAAGGGGATACTAAGTAACCCCTCCAGCACCCAATGGTAAGATAGTGTGTGCTGGGTCTAGACATTTACAAAATGTAAGGAAAATCAATTTCACTTCAAGAGAAGGTATTTAAAACTTTGGGAAATCTAAGACCTCCCTGTGCCACTGCAGTGAAGGTGTTGTGTGTCACAAAGTAAAGATGATGCCTATGGAGTTTGTCAGACTCCAAAGTCAAAAGCAACACAGAGTATAAAACACAAAAAAATACATGAGAGAAAAAAAGTCCCAAATTCCAGCAAAAAGAGCTGAAGGGTCTCTAAAGGTAGCGAGGAACTGGCACATTTCTAAGAATTCTCCCCAACAGCTTGGCTTGTTTTTATTCAGATTCTGTTCTGCTGGCTCTGTTTGTACCGGGCGTATTTAATCTATGCGTAAGCGCTCGTAACGTTTGGGGCAAGGGGTTGTGACACTAATTATGATAATCTTAGTTGTTCAGTATTACATGATGGTCGCAGCATCTATTACCGTCCGTAGTTACATCTTAACTGTTTAGATCTTTATTTCCGTCGTTGCTGTTACCTCCGGTGAATCTGGTTCCTCCGGAGTGCCAGCTACTCTATCATGTTTGACGCTAACCCGTGTTTATAACATACGTGCAGCCAAGTCATCAGCGTGAGCCGCGCAGCGAGCCTCCTGAGTCCAATCACATGATGCCGTGATGCGTTAATATTAGCCATCTACATTCCATAAATGTGTTGTCCCTGCCCAAGCAATGCCTGTTAATAAGAAGCTTCCTTCTTTGTTGTTTATTCAGTGTATTCCAGTGTTGTGGAATTTAGGTGACTTGCATATTAAAAGTTACTTTTTATGGTGTGAATACGTTACTTCTCATACTTGTGCCTTGAAAAAGCCTGAGTCAAGGCGAAACACATGCACGTGCCTCCTAGCAGAGGTTGTTGGCACTACTGTATCGAAACTGATGTTTGCAATATTTTTATGAATGCTTACTGAGAAATTGAATAAACTATAAAATGCAGGGAACAACAAAAGAACTTACACTACTTTACGGAAAACCAAGCGCACAGGATAACAGAACACAAAACATACACCTTCAGGAATTCGGCCATGATAGTTATAGTAAAGAAGGAACCTTGGTCTGGGGACCTCTCGAACACAGACAGGGCTGAAAAATACCCTTTCACTGTTAACCTGAAGGCCAGACAAGACCAGTGACAGAAGAAACTCCCTCACTGCAGTGGTGGTGCAAGATATATGGTCAATCACACGTTCCCTGCACCACGCCGTAAATCTTTTCCCCCTGCACGCGTAGAGATCTTGTAGAAGGTCTGCGTGCAGCCAGCAACACCTGAAGTACCTCCTCTGAGAGGTCCCAGTCAAAATACCTCATCGTCTCAAGAGCCACGCATGTAGGTTGGGGGAATTCGGTGTCGGGTGGCCCTCTCAACCCTCCGACTGGGTCAGGAGATCCGGATGCCGAGCCAACCGGTGAGGCGGACAGATGGTCAGATCCAAGAGACCGGAGTACCAAGTTCTCCTCGCCCAATCTGGAGCAATTCAGCGTATGGTCGCTCAAAATGTCTTCAACCTCCTGAGAATGTATGGAATTACGGGAATCGGGGAGAAGGCATAGAGGAGAGGGAAGGTACAATTCACCAGAAACACATCCTCCGATGCGCCGTTCGCTGGGAATTCCCTCGAGCAAATTTGTTAGCACTTCCGTCTGTGAGACGGGGCAAAGGCCCTCAGGGCTTACCTGATCGCCCGCAACTCCAGCATGTTGATGCGCCACCTGGCTTCTGATGGAGACCAGAGGGCGCTCACCTGCAAATCATCACAATGAGCGCCCCCCAACCCTTCAGAGACACATCTGTGACCACTCAGGCCTGAGGCCAAAGAGGCCAGGAGGGTTCCCCGCCATGAGATTGCTGTGCGTGTTCCACCAGACAAGTTTGCGGACTACCCGGCTGGACACATGCACCATCTGGGCTATACGGCTGACTATCTTTGGGAGGAAAAGTTTTCCATACACAAGTGTCTAGGACTGCTCCCATGAACTGGAGCCTCTGAACTGGTGTCAAATGGGACTTCAAGTTGAGGGAGAAGCTCAGCCTGCACAGGAGTAGGCAGGTGTCCTCCAAATATCAAGAGTCAAAACTTGCCCCGCTGACTTTCCCCCGGATCAGCCAGTCATCCAGGTACAGTAATACATGGACCCCGGATCTCTAGAGGTGAGCCGTGACTACCACCATGAGCTTGGTGAAGACGCTTGGAGCGGAGGTCAAAGCAAAGGGCAGCACCTTCAATTGACAGTGCTTGCTCTTACAAGGAACCTCAGGAACTTCCTATGCTTTTGGTGCATTGGCACATGGAAATAAGCGTCCTGCAGGTCTATCGACTCTAGTCAGTCCTGAAATTCGCAAGTGTGGAGCATTTCTTTCAATGTCACCATCCTGAATTTGTCTTTCCTCAGAAACTTTTTAGGGCCCGAGGTCCAGAATGGGATGGAGACCCACTCCCTTCTTGGGTCCCAGGAAAAACTGGGAATACCAGCCCAATCCTCTCTGTTCAGGAGGTACCTCTTCCACGGACCCCCTATGACAAGAGGGCTCTCGGTTCTTCCTGGAGCTCCAGTCCCAGTTGGATTGAGGGACGTGGGGGTCTGTCCTGTGGTCTCTTTAGAAAGGGCAAACAAACCCACCAAATCAACTGCAGTGCCCAGGCATCGGAGGTTGTCTCCTGTCATGGGGGCCAATGCCCTGCCAACCATCCACCAACCAGTGCATCGTCAGAGTGGAAATCAAAGAGGCTTAGAGGGCACAGGTGTCCCCGCCGCTGTTGCTGCTGGTTGGCCTCTAGAGGCCCCTCTGCCCTTTACGGGGAGTGACAAGCGACTCTGGCCCTGCTGGCTTGCGGGAGCTTCGCCTTCTTGCCACAGGGTACTCAATGACTATATCTCCTGCCTCTGGAGGCGAAGCTGAGGGCAGGCCTTGCCAGCTGCGCTGCTAGGTCCAGTGATTTAGCAGCCAACTTGGATTCTTTAAACTTTTCCAATGATTGATCCGCTTTCTGACCGAAAAGCATGTCTCAAGGGGCATGTTCAGCAACCTGTTCTGAAGATTCAGGTAGAAGCCTGAAGTATTCAGGTAGGCCTGCCGCACCACTACTGAACACACTGCTCGGCCAAAGCAGTTCACCACGTCAAGGCCCATCTGCAATGACTGCTTGGCCACCTTCTTCCCATCCTCCACCAGCTGTAAAAATCTGTCCCGCATGGTACCCTCAGGCACTTATTCAGCAGAATGTTTCACAGCTTTCCACAAGCCGAAGGAGTATTTTGCAAATCCACAGGCTAGATTTGTGGCCTTGAGCGCCATCGCGCCAGAGGTGAACACCTTTCTGGCCAATGAGTCCGATTACTTTCCCTCTCTGTCCGTAGGCAGATTGGAAGTGGATGCCGCTGGTCTGGCGGAAATAGTGGCAGCCTGTATAACCAACCCTTCTGGAGAAGGGTGCGTGGCGAGGAAATAAGGGCATCTTCTTCCCAGCCTATACTTACCTTTAAAACTGGCGTTTACAGGGGGAATAGTGCAAGGGTTCTGCCATAAGAAGGGTGAAGGGTCCGCAATGGCTGGGTTAAATGGCATGTTATGGTCAACTGTGGGACCTTCGTCCAAGATATCAGTGAGCTCATACTCTGGAAGAGACTTGGTAGATGCCTTCTATCCAAGGGTGTCAACTGTCAACCAGAGCCATGAACTTGAAATTAGCATGAGTATAGGGCTGATTTTGTTGCAAGTCAAGATCTGGAGAAGTATCTAGGCCACAAGCGTCCTGTAAACCTTGAGACAAATACATATTAAACGGGGCACCTGGTTACTGCCTTGCTCTGCCCAGGTAGGTACACTTATATAAAGAACACAATTGAGCAAGGTCATGGAGGTCTAACTGCTGAAAATAGAAATACTGAATCCTGAGTTTGTCAAAACATGACTCGGTAGACACAGGTTTTTTTAAAAAAAAGTCTGTATACTGCAGTTCTTATTTAATTTGTGTGCAGTAAGTGTAAAGATACACTTGAATTTATAAAGCATAGGATATTCAACATTAAAACATACATGGTTTAGTACCAGAGTAATAAATCAAATGACATTTGAAATACCAAATTTTCTTGCTTGTACATTCTCTACAGGTTCCTTGGGAAGGGAACTAGAGAACTCAGTGAGGTAATAGTCAGGTAATCAGCACAGTTGTGTGAAAACAATCAAAAGTTGGAAAACATAATAAACAACAAGTCAACACGACAGTGTTTCGGCCATTGAGAGCTAAACTTGGTAAGCTGTGGTAGTGTAGGCCTTCATCAGGACGGAATATTCTTGTGAGTGAAGTATCCTATGTAGTCGAATCCGGGGAAGCACAATGGCTTAAGGCATCTTAGTGTCTATGTACACTGAGGAGGGCAGGAGAATTCTAATTCTGCTAGGCGCCCATTCCTATTAGGAGCCTGTTAATTAGATGGAGTTCTAAACAGAGGTCAGCACAATAAATGCGGTACGTGGTACCACAGGGGCGTCGATCTGAACTGGACAGCTGCGGTCTCCACCAATGTGACGCGTAGTGCCGAGATGACGGACTGGACTGGCCCACCTAGCTTCGTTTGCTTGGCCCGTAGGAATATTCTTCTGCAAATGGGGAAAGGGAATTAACCACCCGTGGAGTTGAGCGTAGACCCTCCACCCCCGCTGTTCTCCCCACTGATCACCTTTGATGTCCCCTCTTATAGTCTCACCTGATGGTTTGGAAAGATGAGCTCTCCATCCTGCATTGAGCACAGGGGCGCGTAGATAACCAGTTGCTTCACTGGTTCGAAGGAATTGGTGAGTTCCAGAACATGAGATTTCCGGCAAGACGCCATAAGTATGTAGTTTGTAAGAGTTCCAATGTCTGACTTTCACTCTTGTCCGATTCCTTGCAGGTTGCAGCTTGACCCTAGCGAAGAGTTCCTCGTGGCAACCGGTAATATTCAGGTAAGGATTTGTATTATCCAACACAGTTCGATAAAATAATGTCAGTATGTAACCTGTTGCTTTCTCCCTTATTCAGGCGCTGAGAGAAAGTATGAAGTCTCGGGGAATAATGCCTCGGGCGGTAAAATTAGGTAAGTCTATTGTGGCGAGAAGGTTTCCCCTTGTTTGTCCCTTTGTTTCACCTCGCTGTCCTTTTGTTTCCCTTAGGGGCCAGGGTACGGCGAGGATGCGGTGGAGGCTGTGCCGACCCGTGAAGAGGAATGGTACCCCCGGTGGTAAAATCAGGTAAGTGTATGGGGGGTAACTAATATTGCCTCTGTTTATTCCCTTGGCTCACCCTGCTGCTCTTGTGTTCCCCTAGGGTGCCGGAGTGCGGCCGGAACATGCAGAAGGATGCAGTGGATAATGAAGATGTTGCGAAGACCGGTGAGTTCAGCGCAGCGCTGCAGCAGGCGAGACGACGCGCATAAAATAACTTCTTTCTTCCAGCTCAAAGGCGCGGTGGATCGGGAATTCAGGTAAGGATGAAAGGTATTGCTCTTGTTCTAACCTTGTCTCCTTTCTCCCTTTTTCTAGGAGCTCCAGACTCGAGGCGGGCGTGGCAGAAGACTGAATGCTGACTGCAGGCACGGTGAGCGTTACGCTGCTGGATGCAGAATAACGCGAAGCGTGTGCTGCTCTTCGGGCGTGGTTTAAATAGCCTCCAAAGTAGTCCCAGGTAAGTATTCCTCCCCGACCCCACCCGAGCAGAAAATAATCCCAAGGTAAAGTAGTCCCTTTCAAGTCTCTTTTAGCTTGGTGTTCTTGCAGCATGGTCTGCATCAGGTGAGTTTGCAGCATGGTCTGCATCAGGTGAGTTTTAATCTATGAGCCTGGCGCCTATGGCACCAGGACTGACTCTCCATATGAGCCTGGCACCATAGACGCCAGGACTGCACCCAAATGGCCCCTAGCAGGGGTTGTTGGGCTTGCCTGGAATAACTTGATGCCTGCTTCCGGGGCTGCTGGACTTGATCTGGATCCACAGGGGTAGGCATCATGATACTAGCATCAAGGTATTAATGCCCTCAAAAGCCTTGCTTGTGGCCATTATTGCCTCCTGATTCTCCTTGAACTCTCAGCAGCAATCGACACAGTATACCACCAGACACTGACCGACATTCTAAATTGCTGCATTGGGATCAACAGGATGGTCCTCAGCAGGTTCAAATTCTACCTTGCTAGCAGCCTACAGTTCGCCCAAATGGATTCCTCCAGATCACCAACTGTACTCATCACCTCCAAGGATCCATCCTCTCTGCCGTTATATTCAATCTTTACGTGGAACCATTCTGAACCCTCCTAGCTCCACACAACATCCACCAATAATAATAATAACAACAATAATAACCGAGATGAGATGCAGTTCTATCTCAAAATACCCTGCATCGAAGACATCCACAAGCTCAAGGCCTGCCTCCCATTGATCCTGCTTGTCCAGTGTTTACCTGTAGCTCAACCCTCCAAGACCAAATTCCTACTGCTTACCAACACCACTGAACACCCTGATATCCAGACCTGGCTCTCTGCTATGAACCTAGAGGGCTTCATACCACAGTTAGCTACCTATACGCCCTATCGTTTTTGTTAGACGTCAACAGACGATGCTCCTTTAAACAGCACACAGCAAGGAAGACAAACATGCCTTGGTACAATGCTCTAGCCTTCTGGAAAATCAAGCCCTTCATCCCAGAAAACACCTTAGAATCTGATGTTTAACCAAGCCTTTGCCTCTCCCACCCGCAAGGTGGCAATGCCCTTTTGGAAGGCCTTCCGGCGACTCCTCTGGAACCCCTCAGATGGGTCCCAGATTCAGTAGCAGTACTCAAAGGACTCTGCAAATTTGGCCACACCACCCAGACAATCATTGAACTTCCCTGGGTCCTGCTGCAAGCCCATATCACTGTCAAATCCTGCTGCATTATCTACAAGGATGTCGCCCTGAAGTCCCCAAGCTACTTCACTGAGAAACACAGCCTCTCCGGTGGGCTTTGAACCACCAGCAGTAAGGACATATGTGGACTTGAACTCCGCTGGTGCAGGAAGCAGAGATGCAGACAGGGTGGCCTGAATGGGCAAGGCATACCAAGCATCTCTACATGCCCAGCAGTGCTGTGTGGGACTTTACAGATGTCACTGTTACAACTGGCAGAAACAGCCACTCTATCTGGCTCCTTTGCATATGTCAGGAAGCTATTCTGGTTTCCTGTGTAGGTGGAGCATGGGAGCCGGAAGCCTGGAGAGAAGCTGTGGAGGCAGTGTGGAGTCTGGAGGGAAATGGGTGTGCATGGATTGTAGTTACATGTGTATGCATGCGATAGAGTGTCTGTGCAAGTGCTGGTGTATGAATGAATGCAGTGCGATTGGTGTGCATGGGTGCAAGTAAACGAGAAGTGTGTGTGTGTGTGTGTGGTCAAAGACAACACAATGAGTGTTCTTACAATGGGGTGGGGGGGCATTTGTGCAGCCTGGAAGGCAACATTTTCTTACTGTGACATGGCATTTGTTACTGGTGTTTGGGGGGAAATACAATATGTGTTCTTGTACGGGGAGCATTTGTGTAGCCAGCAAGGGCAAGTTTTCTTACTGTGGCATGCCGTTTGTTTACAGGAATTGATGCAAAGCAAACATGACTCTGCTCTTATGTGGAAATACTGGCATATGTAGGTGCAGCAGCATAGACCTGTATGGGCACAATCAAGGTGAAAATGTTTCGTACAATGGCAGAATATTGGCATATAGTAGGCAATGGCATCATGAAAATGGGTTTTAAAATGCTCCTGTGAACTGTCGGTGACTTATGGATTATTTTCATGTCTTACCCAACAAAACTAGTTGTAAACTGTGACTTTTACCTAACCTCACAGAAAGCGTGCTGTAAAATGCCACATTTTAAACCATTATTTAAAACATTTTCTCATGGGGATAAGCTCTCCTCCTTACACTACTTTTCGGTTGGTTCGGACTCAGTCACTCCTGCGCATTTGGTCGGGGACAGAACAAACTCCCTTTGCAGGATCCCCTTGGGGTGGACCCCTTACATTAGCTTCAGGCCCCATTTTTTAGACAATCTTGGCTATGCTTCTAGCAGGAAGC
Organism: Ambystoma mexicanum; assembly: GCF_040938575.1. NCBI lineage: Eukaryota > Metazoa > Chordata > Amphibia > Caudata > Ambystomatidae > Ambystoma > Ambystoma mexicanum. Next base: position 426,107,135 of record NC_090934.1, on the reverse strand, counting down.
AAATAACCAAAAGACAGGTCTTCTGAGTCTATGCCCACAGACTCTGGACCCTCTTCCTCCTCCGCAAGGAATGGCTCCTCACTAACACCTAGGTCCACACACTCTCCACACCCCACCTAATCTGAGATTGGGTTATCTGCTCTCCCTGGTTTCCTCCCCTGGTTGCTTGCAGAACCCTTGTGGCCAAATTGCCTGCCCTCTCACATCCCAGTTGTTTGCTCCCAGGACAGTATCTATGATTCGTAAAGCTCTCTGTTGCTTCCCGAAGCTACGTCTACACACCAGCAATACAATAATAGGGCCAGAAGGTGGTTGCCCTTTCACTAGAGATGAACAAGGCCTTTGATAGCCTGCTCTGGCCATATATAGAGACGGTCTTGGTGGCATATGAGTTAGGCTCAGGGGTTCCCTAAGATGATTTTAGCCAGTTTACACACCCCTATGACTAGAATAAAAGTGAACGAGGCATATACAAAACCAGTCGAAATCAAACATGGCACCAAACAGGGATGCCCCCTGTCCCCTTTATTGCTTGTTTTTGCAATGGAACCCCTTGCGTGGCAAATAAGGAAAAATGATCAGGTGGAGGATATTAATACACAAACTGGTCAGCACAAAATAGCATTTGATGCGCATTATGTGTTCTTGCTCCTTACCAATGCAAACAAATCCATACCCAGCACCTTTGGAATCATAGAAGAACTTGGTAGACATTGTGGCTTCACCATTAACTACACTAAATTCTCGGGAACAGTGGTCAAAATGTACAGAAGAGAAGTAGTGTAACTAGGTTTCCTACTGGCCTGTCCCTCCCTCACACAATACAAACCCCCAAACACATGCACTTGCTGTTTAAAGGGAACGTTCAGTGCAGTGCACTGAAAGTGCAGGTTTTCACTTCTTCCTACACTTATTTTAAAAAGAAACCATTCCGGAACCATTTCTTTTAAAAATAAAAGTATAGGAACAGTAAAACTTGAGGCTTCCGCCCAATTCGACCACTGCATGGGAATGAATACCTCAGTCTGAACAAACAATAGCACGCTTACGATCAACAACTCTACTCTCTTGCACCCAGAATAAACTAAGCTACATTGTAGCATAGATTGGGGGTCCGATCACTAAAACGGTACTTAGTGGCTGCCCAAATTCGAGCATTATTTGATTGGGTTAGTACACGCCCCAAACAATGGGTGTATCTAGAACAAGAGAGGACGACCATTCCACTAGAAACTTTATAGTTTTTGTCTCCGCGTAGTCGGGAAGGAGGCGGTCAACTCCTGAGCACAACAAAGGCCTCTCAACTACTGGAAAATGGGTAAACGTTTGGCGAGGATCCCAGGAGTGGTGGGGCCCCAAAACCTGATTCTATTGAACCCGGACTTTAGCTCTGAAATGCTGAAATGAGCCTTTAAAGCATGGGAATCTAGTGGGAAACTTAGGTTGGGACACACACTCAGAGCCTCTTACATTCAAAGAATGTAAAACTAAGTTTAATCTGGGGAGATAGACCTGTTTTGCTACATCCAAATTTGACATTGGATCTCTAACAGGGAGATCAGGAAAGGGGGCACGAGGGAACCCATGGACTTAAAATGAACCTTTTCAGAGGAAATGTTACAGACTCCTAGACCAGACAGAGGACACGGACCGGACCCTCTACCATACATGTAGAAGTGGTAAGAGGATCTGAGAGTAGAAATCCAACCCTAATCATGTGGACACGTCTGGGGAAGGGTACATGGGGCTTCTCGTTGGACTGGTCTCAAATAATGTGCGTACAAAGTGCCCAAACTGACTCCATGGTATAAATGTGTGTATCCTAGATTCTTGTTAGAGGAGATGCGCAGAAAAAGGTACAATTGGGGCTTTTATGGTGGAAATGTAAAATCTCTCAGATTTATTGGAAGGAGATACTTTCCCATATCCGAGACCTCACAAGGGTTTTAATCCCATAGGAGCCAAGGGTGGTGACACAGAGGAAGAGGGGCACTATTCCATTGGAAGGCCGAAAGCAAAAGGTCATCACCCAACTCCTCCTGGCAGCTAGACTCGCCTTGGCAGCAGCTTGAAAGCGACCAGAGAGCCCAATGATAGCACAATGGTGGGTGAGAATCTGGTCCCTAGTGACTATGGAAAAGATGAACGCTATTCGAAATGGCAACTCTCAAGCCCTTCATCAGGCCTGGCTACCCGTTATTGACTATTTAGCAGACCACAAACATCTAACCCACAAAGTCAAGTTTCATAACTGACATTTTATAAACCTGACCATGAAACAAATAGTGTTATTATGCTGGGAAAGTGTTTTCTTTTCCTTTGTATTACTGTTTGTTCATGCATTGCCTGCCTTTGATTATGAAGATTATTGTGACTTTACTGGAAGAAAATGCTAAATCAAGCCAATTCCATTTTTTTTATTTTAAAAACAATAATAAAAGGCAGTTCAGGTAGGAACAAAGGACTCCTTTCAGTCTGAAGACAAGAAGCAGCTGCAGGGCGATGAGGCAAGACGGCTCACTGGGCCGTCACTTCAGGGCTAGTGAATCACACTGAGGCTTCGGGAAGGCAGTAGAGGCTGCAGGCATGAAGGGTCGAGCACAAGAACCCTGCAGGAAGGCGAGGAAGAGTTGGATCAAGATCCCAATTGCAGGTGGCACAGAGAGGCTCAGCCAGCCCACAAGGGTTAAAGCCAGTTTAGCAGCAGGAGGGTACTCAGAGTTATCCCATCTCTCCAGCATTTTCCAGATAAGTTCAATAACATGCATTGGTGGCACAATGGCCACCAGATGGGGGAATTTAGCTACCAGCTTGTTAAGAAGGCTACAGAACGGTATAGCAAAAATTAGAAACATGTAGATGCTACCAGCCTAATCTCCAACAGACTGTTTGGCTGAGAAAACTGACCCAGGAACAAATACAACGCTCATGATAGCCATATGGGCAACTAAGGGTAGCACACCATGCAGGAAGACTTCAATAGAAGGCCCTCAGACAGCAAATAGAAAGTCCAGAAAACCAAAGTCAGCAAAATGATCTGGGGACTTCAGGTTACCAACGCTAAAAATAATTTAACCAAACAGTTGCTTTACATCATTTGAACACATTGCCGGACCACAAAAAAAAACTCCATGGTTCACAGGGTATGCTCGAGCACATGTTGAGTCTATCACACAGCAAGGCACTACAATGATTGTATAATCATGTACCTTCTTAAAAATGACTAAGTAAAATACTCTGCTCCCACAAACATCTCTGAATTTACTGCTTGTGTACTCCAGATCCACAACCCATGCTCGCTGATCAACGTGCTCCCCTTCTTTCACAAACATCATACTACTCTTTAACCTTAATCACCTCTGCTTGAATACCTATTTGTTTCATGTTTCTTCCTCTTTCCCGCACAACTCCATCCCTTTTCCTGTTCCTGTTCCTCAACATAGTATGGTCTGGAAACCCCTGGCAAGGGCTCAATATTCCAACTCCCAAAAAAGCGTTGGGGCTCTGAGACCACTACAGTGGTTATTTAGCAGAGTGTACACGCTTTGTAACAAAACATATTTATTATCATGGGTGCAGTTGAGTAAGCCTGCATAGGGAGTCCAAAGGAGCTAGCCCAGATGATAGATTACTCACAGTTATGGAATTGCTGAGCTGCTTCACCTTCTGCTCCAGCTGTTCCCGTTCTTGCTTTAGATCAGTGCTCCATTTTATCAGCTTCTGTTTCTCTTCCTCTTTTGCTGAAAAAGGAACAAACAGAGCTTTTCTATGGCACATCTTCAAAAAAGTTTGTTTTCTCCAGTACAAATAGCGACCATCCGACTAGGGATCAGTAAAAGAATCCTGCAGAATGCATAGCCCCAGTAGGATGCAAGACAAACTGATGTGACCGCACTTACTATGTGTATCTTGTATAAAGTCTTAAACTTGGGAGTATATCCAGAAAGCCAGAGTAAGCTGTATATAGTTTAAAATGTGTACCACTCTAGACACATCAAGTAATTCTCTTACTTTCATTTGCATTTTCTTGATGTTGGAAGATTCAAAGTGATTTACCACAAGAATCCATCAACGTATCCAGTTTAAGGACCTCTGAGTAGAACGACATAGAACCACATTATAAAATCAGGCGATGGGCAGGATAGGTTATGCCCATTTTTACAGTTGACTTAACAGAGTCCCACTGAAGATTTAATTAAATGTATTACAATTACAGCACCAGGTATGAAGGCTGTTCTCATGAACAGTGTTGAAATTGTACAATACAGGGATAAGCAAGCTGTTTGCTCAAAGAGACTGACTGAAAAAGGGGTTTGGGAAATAGTGCTAGGGCCGTCCCTCTCTCTTTTGCCTTCTTTCGGATTCCCACCATAGTTCAGGCATCCGTACCCCCCGGTTAGTGCTATCGGCTGGTAATCCCTACTGTCCAGCATTGTCTTCAACTAAAGAGGTCTCCCTGAAGCTATGGCACTAGCTCCCTCAGGGACTTTCTAATTGGCTCTCCACTACCAATGGTTAGTACTATTGGGTGGTGTATATGTGCTGCTTGACCAAACCACCCCCTCTTACTCTCATCCATGTCCACTCACCTCTCCAGGTCCTTGTCCTCTCTACTGATGTTACTACCTTCCTTCCTACCACTCTCCCCTCCATCACCTTCTTCGCAATAATACTTCTATCAATTCTCGTTGAATTCCACACTTCTAGTCCTCACTTCCATCCTTTGGTGTTAGTGCACCGCCCACCCCACCACTACTCTTTTTCCACACACTAGCACCCTCTACTTTGCACTTTAATTCTCTCTTCTCCAAACTCAGGGATATGGTGCCCTGCTCACCCTCACCCTCTCCTCGACCCTTCTCCCCACACCCTATTTCTACACCCCTCTCAACTAACCTAACTCTCACCTAACGCTCAAACCCTCACTCCATTTCACACCAACTACTAGTACCACACTCTCCTACTCTTATCTCTCACTAACTCGCTCAACTTTGACACACCTCCCAACCACTTCCTTACTACACTACAAACAACGGGCACCACTCTCTCACAATTACCTCACCTTTGCTAAGCTCTGCCACCAACTGCTCAACACTCTGCTCTGACGTATATCGTCCACCCTCACCTTCTGTGACCTCACCCGAACAACCCACACAATCCTTTCTTTGTCTACATGTATAATGTGGGGCTGATGGTTCAGTGCCTTTCGCGCACACACCCCTTGTTTCCAGTGCTCATCTGACATGCTTTTCCCCCAGGTCCCAGAGTAGAGTCTTTAAAAAAAAGAAAAAGAAAAGAAAGCCCCTCTCCCTTTTCCATCACGGTTTTCCCCGACAGTCTCTAATGTTTGTTTGTTGGGCGGTGTGGCTGGAAACTAATTTCTTTGCTTGGGTGGGGAGTTTAATGTTCGTCGGGGGTGTTGGTCACTGCTGGGATGTGGTGAAGGCTCCTGGGTTGCTTTGATTGCTGGGTTCTTTTCTCTCCCTTGTTTGGATCCAGTTCATGTTTTCGGTGTCACTCCCAGGTTGACTCTGGGAGTTGTGGTTCAGCCAAAAAGAAGATATACATCAGTGGCCAGCAACTCTCTTGGGAGGCACTGTGAGATACAGAGTGGTACCAATGATAGGAATTTCAGCACAAGGTATTTTTACAGACTGGGGACCCCCCAATTCCTACCTCACATATCTGGAGCAGGATTGTGTCTGATGTTTAATTTATTTTAGGGAGCCTCCTGCCATAGTGACCCCTCTCCCACTTTGACAAGGTCAGGACCCTGACCCTTTCACACACCACAGAAAATAACCATGAGGAAGATTCAATGTTGTGGGTAAGCATCTTTTATAGTATATAGAATGGGAAGATTGCACCCTGTGACATCAACAGCCCTAATATGCACTCCACCATGACACCCCTGGGTTTTTCACTTTTGCTCAACCAATTTGCTAACTTTTCCCCCTGGGGAGTTCTCATCTGAGGGTCACGAGGGATGTGCATTCCAAATGTGGTGAAGAGATTTTACACACGCCCTCTAGTAAGGCCCTAGGAAGATCTACTTATTAATGGAAGGCAAGGCTTCCCTTAAGTTATTTCTGACTCGGTCGTAGCTGGCAGAGCAGCCAAATCTTCATTCAGAGAGAGGAGTGGTAGTAAAGTAGAGTTTGCACTCACATACGCACACAATGTAATTTCTGAAAATATTCTACTGAAACATGAAATAGTTTTACATGAAAGAATTGGTGACAATAGTTAAGCAGTAAGCCTTGAGCTGCGGGGGCATTCCCGGACTTGGTAATGCTGCCGTGGCGAGGGGCTTACTGCTATTAGTAGCCCGGCCCGCAAGACCGGGGTACTAAGAGCATTGATGTTCTGTTCTGAAAGAGTCCGTTTTCCCTTTCCATGGCAGCCATTCAAAAAATAAGAAAAATGTAAACAAAGAAAATGGCCATCATGGAAAGGAGTCCCTTCTTCCTTTCCATGATGGCCTGTCGTGGATCGGGAGCGGACGCACTGGGGACAGAAGTGTTCCTAGCACGTTCGCTCCCGAAATGGACCAAGGTAAGTGGGTTTAGGAGGGCAGGAGGGGTTTGTTTGGATTGGGGAGGGGGTTAGGGGGAGGGAAAATACGTACCTGAATCCCCAGCGGGGAAAGATGGCAGCCTCCAGCCATGTGGTGGCTCGGAGCAGGGATTACCCCCTTCCGAGCCTCCTCATTGGCTGAGGGGCTGCCACAAACCCCCACTGGGAGAAAAATGAAAAGAACGTCGGGACAGGGATTCCCGGTCGGGTAAAGCCCCGGCGAGGACCAATCAGATGGAGTGTTGCAATCTGATTGTCCCTCCCCGGGCACTAATGGTAAGTAATCCAAATCAAAAAGATTTAATGTGATCTCAACCCTCCACAACACTCTCCTTATGAGACAAAATACAACAATTCAATCAATTATTTAACATCTCTTAGCTAATTAATTATGTTACTCACTGTAATGACTAACATATTCCTAGTCCATAGTCTGTTTTCCTCCATACTGCAGGGGCTTCCCTCGCTAGGGACGGGAATGGAATGTCTTTTCCCCTTTAAATTTAGTTGCATGTGGGGGTACGGCTCAGGAGCATGCGCTCCTGACTCCGCCACCACACCTCAGTCCCCTTTGACGCGTCGGCTGGCCTTAGGGAGGTGAGATGTTGATGACCTTAAGAGAACAGATTCTGCAGAACTGCTTGCCCGATGGCCGCGTCTGAACGAGCACTGCCATCTAGACAATGCTTTCAGAATGCTGAGGGTGTTGCCCAGGTTGCTTACCCCAAGCAAGCCCAACAACCCCCGCTAGGGGCTATTTGGGTGCGGTCCTGGCACCTATGGCGCCAGGCTCATAGATTAAAACTTACCTGATGCAGACCATGCTGCAAACTTACCTGATGCAGACCATACTGCAAGAGCTCCAAGCCAAACGAGGCATGGAAGGGACTATTTTACCTAGGGACTATTTTTTTAGTCGGCTGGGGAGGAATACTTACTTGGGACTACTTTGGAGGCTATTTAAACCACGCCCGAAGAGCAGCACACGCTTCGCGTTATTCTGCATCCAGCAGCGTAACGCTCACCGTGCCTGCAAGTCTGCATCCAGTCTTCTGCCACTTCCGCCTCGAGTTTGGAGCTCCTAGAAAAAGGGAGAAAGAAGGAGAAAAGGTTAGAACAAGAGCAATACCTTTGATCCTTACCTGAATTCCCAATCCATCGCGCCTTTGCGCTGGAAGAAAGAAGTTATTTGATGCGCGTCGCCTCGCCTGCAGCAGCGCCGCGCTGAACTCACCGGCCTTTGCAGCATCTTCACATTTCACTGCATCCTCCTGCATGTTCCCGCCGCACTCCGGCACCTAAGGAGAAGACAAGAACAGCAAGGTGAGCCAAGGGAATACACAGTGGAATACCCCCCATAGACTTACCTGATTTTACCACCGGGGGTACTATTATTCTTCACGGGTCGGCGCAGCTTCCACTGCATCCTAGCCGAACCCCCGGCCCCTAAGGGGAAACAAAAGGACAGCAAGGTGAAACAAAGGGACTAACAAGGGGAACCCTCCTCACCACAAAAGACTTACCTGATTTTACCGCCAGAGGCATAATCCCCAGAGACTTCATACTTTCTCTCAGCGCCTGAATAAGGGAGAAAGCAACAGGTTACATATGGACATTATTTTATCGAACTGTGTTGGATAATACAAATCCTTACCAGAACATTACCGGTTGCCACGAGGAACTCTTCAGTAGGGTCAAGCTGCAACCTGCAAGGAATCGGACAAGAGTGAAAGTCAGGCATTTGAACTCTTACGAACTACATACTTACGGCGTCTTGCCGGGAATGTCGGAATCAATATTGTCCTGGAGCTCACCAATTCCTTCGAGCCAGTGAAGCAACTGGTTATCTACGCGCCCCTGCGCTCAATGCAGGATGGAGAGCTCATCTTTTCAAATCATCAGGTGAGACTATAAGAGGAGACATCCAAGGTGATCAGTGGGGAGAACAGCGGGGTGGGGGATTTACGCTCAACTCCACGGGTGGTTAATCCCCTTTCTCCATTTGCAGAAGAATATTCCTACGGGCCAAGCAAACAAAGCTAGATGGGCCCGTCCAGTCCGTCATCTCGGCCCTACGCATCACATTGGTGGAGACAGCAGCAGTCCAGCCCAGATCGACGTCTCTGTGGGAGCCAGGTGAGCGTAACAGACAGCTGCATCCTTGGCCCTGACTGCATGAGCGTGAAGATTTGCTGGCACCACCTTGTGCTGTCCGTTTTAGGCCTCCTGAATGGCTGTGACCATCCAACTAGCTGTTGAGGCCTTTGATTCCTGATAACTTGGTTTTGACCTGCCGAAGGTGATGAATAAGGCATCAGACTTGCGGAAGCGTTTTGTCCTGTCGAGGTAGAACTTTAGGGCTCTATTGACATCCAGACATCGTAGTACCTTTTCTGCCTCCTCTTTCGGATGAGGAAACAACGTTGGTAGGACTATTTCCTCATTGAGATGAAATGAAGACACCATCTTCGGGAAGAAGGAAGGATGTGTGCGGATCACCACCTTGTTGCGATTGAACATGGTATAGGGATTCAGGCCACAAGAGCCTGAATCGAACTGATACTATGCACTGAAGTGAGGCCCACTAACAGAGCTGTTTTGATAGTGACCAATCTGAGGTCCACGAACGCCATGGGCTCGAAAGGTTTATGCGCCATGGCGCCCAGCACCATGTTGGGGTCCCAGACCAGATGCAGACATTTGATAGAGGGGTGCAGCCTTGTGAGCCCAGTGAGATACCTCCTCACCACAGGGTTCGAGGTGGAGAATTAGCAGATGTCTGAATTTTTGTAAGCACCATTAGCTGCCAGGTAGGTACGGCATGTGTCGACCTGAACCCCTGATTCTGCCAGATGTGCCCAAAATGACACCACCTGATCCAGTGTTCACGTCAATGGGTCTACCCTCTTTCCTTGGCCCAGAAGAAAAACCACGTCCATTTGCTCCGGTATTTGTGGTGGAGTCGCTTCTAGACCTCTTATTTACCTGTAGGTTGTCCTGAGACAGGCGAAGGTGCTGCAGCGTTATTTGCATCACTGCCCCCCCGCCCCACTTGGAGTGGAGTGGTGCTCCCCCCACCCGAAGCGGCACTGGGGCCTGCGCCAGGAGCAGCAAGAGGTCGGAAAACCATGGTCTGGCCGGCCACTGCGGGACTATCAGTATCATCCGCAAGTGAAGCGCTTCTCTGACCTTGCAGACCACCTTGTGGATGAGTGGAATCAGAGGGAAAACGCATGCCCACATCCCGTTCCATTGAAGCTGCAGTGCATCCCCCCCCCGTGAGCATCTGCCCCCTCCCAACCAGGAGGCAAACTGTTGGCATTGCCTATTCTGCTCTGTGGTGAATAGGTCTATCTGGGGCTGGCCTCACATCCTGAAGATGATCTCCACGATGTGCTCGCCCAGCTGCCACTCGTTGCCTATACGCAGTCTGCTGAGTCCGTCTGCCTCTAGGTTGGACTCCCCTGGGAGTGTGGATTGCAAAAAGCCATATGTTGTGGGCTATGGTACATTTTCATATATCAATGTTGAGCCTGCACAGGGAAGGAGATCTGCTATCCCCTGTTTGTTGAGGTAGTACATGCAGGTGGAGCTGTGTCTGTATACAGATTAGGCTGTTCTTGATCCCTGGTAGGACGGCCCAGAGGACCAGCTGTATGGCCGTTAGTTCCAGCAAATTATCATAACTCATGTGTTCTTCGCTGGTCCACACACCATAAAAACTGGTCGCAGCGTGTGATTCCCCACCCCTCCAGAGAGGAGTCTGTCATGATGGTTTAAGTCGGCAGGGGCTGTCTGAACGGTCTGCCCACCATAAGATTGGAATCTTACCTCCATCAAACTAGATCTTGGCGACGTTCCACCAGGGTGGTGACTGATGCTGCTTGAGAGCCTGTTTCTTGGTTCTAGGAGGCTGCAAGATGTAAATGCACTGTCATTTTTAGCCTTGTACGTGCAAACAACCAGGAGGCATGCCGCTATCATTTCCAATAGGTGTTGGGACCACCAAGCCGAAATTTCTGGCCTGCTGAGGAAATGCTCAGTAGCTGCTTTCAGGGCTGCCACCTTCTCCCCGGTGGGGAAGATCCTCGGTCTTCCTGGGTCTGATGTGGGATACAAAAGGACAGAGGTTTGCTTAGGCTGGAGCTGAGACTTCTTGTGGTTGATGAAGAACCCCAGTTTGTAAAACTATCCATTAGCCGGGAGGCCATATTCCGCACTTCCCCCAGTGATTCCGTTCGGACTAAGCAGCCATCAAGGTATGGGTATACGTGGTGGCACTCCGACCTGTTCAGCACCTCAACCGCATTCATGAGCCTCGTGAAAACCCTTGGGGCTGAATTGAAGCCGAATGGAAGGATATTGTACTGGAAGGGGGAGCCCAACACTCAAAAATGGAGGAATGAGCTGTGGGGCTGCCATATTGGGACGTGTAAGTATGCATCCTTCAGGTCCGGGGAGCACGTCCAGTTTCCCCCACACAAAGACTATCAGAGCTGCAAAATACCTAAATTTCACTTTTGTTATATGTGGAGCAACTCTATAGTCATTAGGCTTTTCCATTATAATTCATGATACATTAACATAGGCTTTGAAGTGAATCAGAGCTGCAGATAAGGCCCAATGTGATTACATGATTTTCTCAGGATCACACACTTGGTTAAATGGTGAAACTGGGATGTGGACAATTTAATGCACCGTGCACAGCTTTCCGGGTTTAGTTGATACAGATATGTATTAAGGTTTTACTTTGCATTTCTTATGCTTAAATAATTATTTATAGCAAAGCCTTGGAAGCAAACCACATTACATAATAAACTAGCCTTTTATAGTAAACTAACCATACACTATATACATTGTCATAGAAATATGTTGCGCAATGGGAGTATGGCTTTGTTTTATTCTCCCCATTCTGCATGCAAAGTCACAATAGCATCATGTAGATTAATGTGAGCCTAACAAATCCCCCTTGGGTTTTAAAGCCATAGTCATCATTTCATAAATCATGCAACATTATGCAACCTTCTCACTTCTGATCACTCCCTCCCATTCACATTTCTAAAGGGACAAAAGTCCCTGCTAATAGTACCCCCCTCCGTCCCATCAGTGCCTAATCGCTCACATTGTAATGCTCTGTTGATAGAGCAACGTGAGGACCCGCTGCTGCCCGGAGCTCCTTGGGACATTGTCCTGGCAGCGGGACACCTCTACCATTCGGAACAGGTAAGGTGTCCTGCTGCCAGGACAATGAGCGGGAATTGCTCACCACACATTGGCCTGCCAGCGGGACACCTTTGCTGTTGGGCGCCCTCTTTGATGTGCCGAATGGGAGACTTTTCCCCAATGAAAAATGTCCAGGTTCGGCTCTTAAAAGCTTGTCCCCCCCCCCGCCTCTCCCGCTTGGTACTCTACTGCTTGGAGCCATTTGAACACAGGAATATATTGGAGATATATGGCATTTAAAAATTGATACCAATAATACTTGGTCGCACACTGCATTAGCCAATGGCTTCTGCCTTTGAATGAAAGGAAAAATCAAGGGAATGGCTGACATTCCAGTGAATCGGTTCCTTTCGGCCATGGCTTCACCGTTCAGCTAGGTCAAGACAACTTAGCACAAAATTTCAGGGATGAGGGGGTGATAAAGTCTGGTCTGCTCATTGGACGTTGCGCCACTGTTTCCATGTGTTATTGCATATGTTCATATAAATGTTGTGTGCTCACAGTGTATGTCAATGGAGGTGCTGTGTGCATTTGTGTGTGATTGAGAGGGTTATGCAAGCATATGTGTGTTGACTTTTGTGTCTGAATGAATTATAAATAATGCATTGTTTGTATATTTTATTGGAATTAAGTTTGTGAATGTTATGTTGTGTCACTGGGTGCATGGCAGGCCCGAATGGAGATGTGTCGGGGCCCAATTGAATTTTAAAGATAGGCCACCAGTATTATGAAAGTTATAACAGAGCTTCAGCAATGGACTCTTGTAGTGTAGTAGTCTAGTGTTATCCCTCAGGGATTTAGGTTGTTTGACTGAGGTACAAAATCACAGCGAAATTGACCGTAGTCATTTTCGCTGCGAATACGTTTTAACCTCGGTACAAAAAACTAAAACCCATGGCCCCCCAAAACCACCAGTATACCCATAAATCCCCCCCACTTACCTTTTCTCCATCCGCTGCCTCTCCTGTACCCTGCTGCGTCATATCCGACCCACGTTAAATGGATGGATCTGACGCTGAAGGGTCCCTTTTTATTCTTTTTTTTTGTTGGGTCCCCTGCCACCAATGCCGAGGAACTGGGGGGGAGAGAACCCTGCAACTGCCGAAGTCAAGAATACTGAACATGGGGAGCGGGGGCCACCCCTGCAAGCCCAGCTTTTCATGTTTGGTATCTTCGGCTTCGAACTAATGGTGAACGAATTCAGTCAAATCTACCATTCAACATTTTTTTGCACAGTTACTCCACTGGCATCCGCGTTAGCTTGCCACAGGTGGAAGCCGGCGTTGGAGCATACTTTTTTCCGTAGGCCTCTAGAACCTTCTCCTTGCCCAATGTTTGTGGTATGGCATACATGGAGGCCACCGCTATCACAAAGGAATGAGGCTGAGGAGGATACCAGAAGGAGGAGACTATCCCCTTCAGCCTGTCTGTACTTAGCATCCAGCCGCTTGTTTGTGGGTTGCGTAGAATGGGGCTTGGACCAGCCCTTTTTTGCAAGGGTCTCCACGTCCTTTTGGAGTGGGATGCCTGATCTGGTGGCTGATCTTATGGTTAGTACTTCTGCTAGAATACTCACTTGTGGCTGTTCCTTCTGATGCTGAGGAATGCCCAGGTACTCTGCCCATCCCGCTAGCCTATCATGGAAGGCTTTTGCGGACGATGAGTTGTCCGGATCCTCCTCCTTGTCCATGCCCCCTTGCTCTGCAGGTTCCTGGGGGGTTGACAGGTCTGCTGGGAGGGAGGACCAGGGCCACCGGGCCCCAGGGGGTAGCTGGTTGGGGGGACATGGCTGTGACGGTAGGCTGCACAGGGCCTGGTGTGGGCAGGGAAGCCGTCAAGACTAAGGGTGTAGCCGGCTGCAGTTGGACTGGAGCCGAAGGCTGTGGAGGTGTAGGCAGAAGCATGTCCTTGATAATTCCCCTCAGGATGCCACCCATTTGGGGGTGATTTCATCAGGGTGAGGAATTGCGCAAAGAATCTTTATTCGCACGCTGGGGATATGCGTTCCTGCACAGGCGTCGGGGGCTGCACTCTTCCCGCGCTGTGCCTGGGCACCGGATAGGCAGTTCAACACGTCTCTTGTGGCGTGACCATGGCAGTCCATTCCACCCTAGGGTTGAGGCTATGGGGTTCACTGGAATAACGTGCATCCGCACATGCAGCCATCTTATCTGTCTGCGCCGCCATCTTGTCGTGGGGCCAACACTTGCATGGTCTGCATGCCTGTCTGGCTTCCATCCGTTTGCTTGAGCACGTATTCTCAGACCTGCCTGCACCTCTGGCGTGGACCTGGTAGGCTGATCAACCTCCGACATGGAGACGTGAGTGGTAATGTGTGTAGCCGCCCCCTCAGGCCTAGGCCCGGTTCTAGGGCGTAGGCCCTCTGGAGATTTCCTGCCAAAAGAGCCTTCTGGCCACCTCAGCGCTGGAACCGGGAGGATCCACAGAGCCCTCAGCTTTGTGGCTGGTAGCTCTGTAAACCTCGGTACCCTGGCCGGTGACAGGGCCAGAGTACCCATTCCCGCCTGGCTGCTTGCCGGGGAAGCAGTCGCCCTGCAGGGTGCCTTTGAGAACAGAACACTTACCTTGGCCTTTGTTTTCCTACGCACGTACTCCTTGATATCTTCAGGCAGAGACCTGGAGAACAGCTCCCTCCACCTTGTAAGCCGGTTCTTGAGGGACAAGGGAGTAAGTGCGTTGCTCGCCAAACAGCCGACCCAGCCGAGTTCCTAGCTGAGGCAGAGTGCGTGCAGATCCAATGTCGGAAAGGATCGGACAAAAGATGGGCACCTACAAAAGCCTGCTGGGGCTGTCATGCACCAGGGAGGAGAGAGAATTGGATGCCGGTGTGAATTAAAGTTCCTAGAATTTAAACAATTTAAGGAAAAAATAAAGTTATAATTAATAGAGGGACAGAGGGGAAGACTGGAAACGTGTGGAATTAGGAGAGAGAAAAGGGCCTCAACCACAGTCAAGTGAAGCAGGTCTGCTCCCGTCGACGCAAAAAAGAGACTGAGGTGTCGGGCTGAGGGGGGGTGGGGGCATGGTCAAGGGAGCGCATTCTCCCAGGACCACACCCCTGCGCACACCTAAATGTAAAGGGGAATAGAGCTTTTTTCAGGGGAAAAAGTATGGAGGCAAGGGGACGGGACAAAGGAGTAAATTTTATGAACATTAGAATAGTTTTACATAGTTCTCAGTTTTCCCAGAGAGAACAGAAAAGAGATAATAGGCAGTCCCTGGTTATTGGGTAAAATGTTTACATTTACCATGCTCACAAGGGAATTACAGGGTTGGTAATCTTTGGCAAAATGTCAATAAGGGATGCAACCAGAGCAAACCTAGTGTGAGGAGGAGTTTACACCCTTAAGGGCCATGCTTCGTGAAGCAAAGATCATTTTTGCCCAGGCATCTATCTTATCATCACCCCTATCTGGGGGCAAGGATGGGTAGGCAGACCATTTGGCCCCTGATGTGGCCGCCTGGACCACAAGGCTTTCAGTGCTAAGGTGCTTTGTTAGGAAATCAGGGTGTGAGGATGCAGGCCTGTACTTTTTAGATCAATCTTTTACAGCTGCCGCAGAGCAGAGCTTTTGCCGGTCCCCTATCGAGACTAACAGTGAGGTCATATTCTGTGACCATCTTGGTTGGGGGTCTCTCATCCTAAAGCCTCAGACTTTTCCCATGACTGCCCTGAATGCTTAATTGGGATATGCACGGGGTTCTTGCTGGATAAATCACTTTCAAGGGAAGTGTCCAGCCCACTCGCCCCTTGGAAATCTGAAGCCAGATCATGTAACATGGCCTCCCACGAGAACAGTTGCTCAGGTGGATTTGTTGGCCTCATGGGCTGTAGCCCAAAAGGTACTGCATCACCCCCATTGTCAAATGTTTTCAAATTAGGCCATAAAGTCTCACCTTGCTCTTGGTGTGTAGCACGGCACCAATGGATCATCGATCTGTGGAACGGATATGGCTTAGAAAATCATCAATACGGACACACGACGATAGGGTCTTCGGTAATCTCCCAATCATCATACTCAGGCCTTTCAGGAGCATGTGACAAGCCTTTAGTTGAGTCCCTTCTGGCTTTGCTTTGCGCGGTGGGCTCGCACCCCTTCTTTCCCTTAGACTGCAACGAGGAGGTCGATGGGGATGGTTTTTCAAACACCCAGCATTTTCAGTTTAAACTGTTCCCACTTCTCTGCAGAATCAGATTTAGACGAGAACCTCAGCTACCTTTCCAGCGAGGAATCCAATAATAAGCATTTTCTTGGTTTCTTTTTCTTTGCAGAAGTGTGATGGGAATCACTCCGGGAGTGAGATCTCTTGTGTTTTCCCGATATTCTCTTTTCAGAAAGCCTCTTGGTTGGACGTACATTCGAGGGCGTAGTACTCGGAGACTTTGAGGAAGACCGTGTGAACTGTAACTTTGAAAGCCTCTCCTTCAATGCCTTCTGCATCATGGATAGAGACAAACCGAAGTCGGCCGGCTCATAATCGATGCTGAGACACCACAAGCTAAGCAATATTTTACTGCTGCAATCCTCACAGTGCTTAAAGTTTGAAATCTTTTGTGTCGAAACTTTATTGAATTCTTGGAGTACTTCAGAAAATCTACATTTTTCTGAAGAGCTGGGTGTTGAGCGAAGAGCATGCGGAAAAAAGGAACAGAGGTCACAGGCGCAGTGCCTGCTATTTGTATCAATATCACATCCAGACCAGAGGCCGATGAGTGTCGAGGGGACACTCGACACTGATGCCGCACAGCGCACCCTAGTTGAGAAAAATTATTCTTATATTAATTATTATATTTCTGTTTAAAAGAAAATGTGGCAAAAATAAGTTCGCGAATTTGCCATTCAGCAAAAGTGAGTAATATCTCAGGGTTAGGTTGACCCAAATGCACCCTGCTCCCTTGGTGAGTTTTCTCACATCGTTAGCTGTGTGGGCCCCACTTGTTAGTGGCAGCTCTTAAGAATTAAGTTGGGACACAGCCGGCTGCACCATTAGGGCATCTCTAAAGGGATCCCCCTGTATAAATCCAGTACAGCTGGGTATTGTTTCCCACAGAAATGTGTGTGGCATAGGGATGTTTCCATTTGGGATCATGTCCACTGCCTTCTTTAGAACAAGGGCTACATTACCAGATAAGACCTATTCTGCAAATGATATGTGGTTTCAAAGTTTTAAAAAAAATAAACCAGGACTAACAGCACCAAACCTTTCTTTGCACTTTCCGTTCATTTATGTGATATATTTGAATTTTTTTGTTAGCGCTCGCCGTTCCCATTGGATCTAAGGGCATCTTACAAGGTTTAAAAAGTGGGAGGTGAAACAGAAGTTACAAAATGTTTTCAGGATAGGAAGGTCAGGATAGACCTGTGTTGTAGGGGCTGGACTATGTGTGAGGGAAATGGGTATGTTTTGAGGCTCTTCGGAAATTGGTGATCAAGGGTGCAGTATGAATGTGAAGCGGTAGGGTGTTCCACGCTTTGGATATCCACTGGGTAAATACAGGTTTATGTGTGAATATTAGTTTGAAGAGTGGAATGTGTAGAAAATGATGTCTCGCTTGTCTTGTGTTGGTGTGGGTGATGGGTTTGTCATGAAGGTATGATGGGGTTTTGAGGTGGATGGGTTTGAATACAATGCAGAGCCTTTTGAAAACAATGTCCTGGTGTATGGGATGCCAGTGGAGCTGGGGTGGTGTAGGTGGAGGATGAGTCTTGCTGCTGTGTTTTGTATGGCTTGCAAGGGTGCTGGTCGGGAGTCTAGTGAGGAGAGCCTTGCCGTAGTACAGCTTGCACAGATCCAGTTCTTGGACTGTGGTGCTTAAGTCATCAGGGGGAAGGACAGATCTGATCTTGCATTGGAGGTGTAGTTATAGCATGCATATTTTGATGAGAACAGCTATGTGGTGTGTGAAGGAAAGTTGGATGTCGATGGCGAAGCCAAGGGATTTGACAGGTGTTCAGAGGGAAATGGGTGGGCGGTCTGGGGTGAGTTCTTTGATCAAGGGGGTGAGGTTGGGTTTGTGCCTGTGGGCAAATGAGGAGGTATTCCGTTTTGGGAGGATTGAGCTGGAGGAAGTGGGCGGCCATCGAGGTGGTAACAGTGGAGAGACAGCTTTTGAGGGTGTGGAGTTGTGAAGGGGAGAGTCACATGTGTATTGTCGGAAACATGTGTTTGCTAAGGGTCTGTCCAAGGGAGTCTACATATGGATTGAAGAGAAAAGGAGACAAGGAGGAACCTTGCGGGACCCCCTACTTGACAGTGTGGGGGTTGTAATAATGGGGCATGGAGACAAAGTGTCTTGTCAGTGAGGAAGCAGGTGAACCAGTTGAATACAGTGCCTGAGAGTTTCAACTTGTGAGATAGGATGTTGAATAGAACATTGTGGTTAATAGTGTTGAAGGCTGCAGAGTGGTCAAGCAGTACGAGTAGGGCTTTGTGTACTTTATCTGTGATCTTGTGGAGGTCATTGATGATGTGAAGTGTAGTTGTCCTGGTGCTATGCCTAGGTCAAAAGCCAGATTGGAATGGGTTGAGGTTTGTCGTGATATGTTGTTGCAGTTGGGTTGTGATGAAGAATCCATGAGTAGATTCTATTCTGATCTTTACAGTTGTACCACAGGTTGAAAGGCACTACATCACAAAGATTTCCAAATGTTTCGAAGACCACTTATGATTAAATAAAGAAGCGTCGAAAAAGAGGATGCATTGCACTATGAATTAAACAGAAAAGTCTTTACCTTTTTTCTAAAAGAGACAATCACGAATCTCCCAAAAGCTCTGGCTTTCTGGAATCTGGAAATGTGCAGCCTTAATTGCTTAGAGTAGCTCTAGACTCATTAGGGCACATATTAAGCAAAAGCTTTGAGATAGATCGGAGTAGAGGCATAGAATGATGTATAACAGCAGTTTAAAATCCATCCTGGCACTAACAGGAAGCCAGTGAAGTTGCTTCAATATTGGAGAGATGGGCTCTCTCCTTCCAACCGCCCCATGTGCCGACTACAAAGGTGTGGTGAGGGGCAGCTGTGGGCCAGGTGGTCGTGGGTGGACAAACACCCGCCGCCCTCCTGAGTGTTGGATCCTGCTGGAAAGGGACCCCCAGGGACAATCAAGAGGGGGGCCGAGGAGGAAACCGCCAGAGATGGACTTCAGCCTGGGGACTTAAACAACAGCAGCAAAGAGGCTGAATCCAGTTAGGAGCGTACAGAAGGAGGGGGAGATTCTGAGGCCCAGCAACTGCAGCAGGGAGGACACAAGGCAGTAAGCTGTTTCCCCACCAAGTCCACTGGGGGAAGGACCATAGCAGTTCCTTGTCACCCAAGAGTTCAAAGAGGAGCGTGCCGTGCCATTGTGGAGACAGGATGACTGAAGGAGGCAAGAGCAAAGGCTTCCCAGCTTAATGCCATGGATAACTACAACCCTCAAAAGCAGCTGGACCCAGGCATCAGGAAACGAAACAGTTGAGCCACAGCAGACGGTGTGAGAAACCTGAAGGTGTCTCACTTGCTAATCCCCAGGGATCTGTCATCCAGGTGGCCAGGACATGGCCATCGCTATTGGATCCAGTTCCTGGAGGTGGACCAGTGCGGGAGGATCTTTGGGGAGCGCAAGTGGGACGCTGACGGGTTATGACCCCTTTTCCACATCCAACCCTGTAGGATATTTAGAAACTCTACCCCTTACCCCTTTTCCTACACAAACACTTTCTCACACCGCAAAAGACAACAGAATAACACCATAGCTGTTTACCTGGATAGCCCAGCGGCAGCGTGCTCGACTTGAAAACAAGATGACACGGAGCAACACAGGTTCGATCCCTCGGTCCGCGCTTAGAAACCCCTGGGTATTAAGCGCGTTATAAATAACCTATCATCATACCTGACATGTCCCAACACAAGTGTCAGGCAATTGCTAATACACTACACACACCCGACGGCCCTTTCCATTCCCCACAGGGATAAAAAGATGGAGCACGAGAGCACACATTGAGCGAGGCAGAACGCACAAGAAAGCAACTATTCCGGGACAGCAGTTCAAATGAAGGAGAAAGGCGGTGGAAACCGAAAGGACAAAGAGGGAGTTGCCCATGCCCTTTTCAACCCAGAGCCGCAAAGCCTTCGATAAAGGAACAGTAAGACCGGGAATTGCAGCTGGTGATTGGTGTAACAAATGTCAACGGTACACAGGGCCCTCAACCACTGATAGCCAGGGCGGGGAAAAGAGCTTGCCGCTGTGGAACCATCCTTGACTCCAGCAGAAGAAAAGTTTAAGAGTTCAGCACAACTGGTGAGTCAGAGGAAACTAATAGTGGACCGGACTGTGCTAAGCTTAAAGTTGCAGTGGCAACATCAGAGTAAAAGAAAAGATGATAATAGACAAAGGCCTTTTGTGAACAACCGAGGTATTAGGATTAGAGTGGTCCGGCGCCGCCTGGGCACTCGCTCATTGGAAAGATTAACAAATGCCCTGGTCTCGAACAAGGAGGATATGTTGAAGTGAGAAAACCTACAAAAACCAAGAGGCCCTAGGGGAGGCCGGTGTGAGAAGTCGAAGTGGTCAGACAAGGATCAAACCAAACCCCTTGCATAGTCGAAACTCATTGACAGGTTGTGAAAATGAAGCGAACTGTGTTACTGAGGGGAAACCCCATGAAAACTGTGATAGCGTGAAACCTGCACTTGCCAAAGAATCATGGAGTGACCCAGCGAGACGTAACCGCTCTTCGGAAGTCTGTGTGAATTGGCAAATGCTTTGGGAGACAGGTGACGGCAGGTCTGAGACAGAACAAGGGGGACCCAAGTAAAGTGGAGAAGGTAATCCGGAGGATTGTTTCAAAAGACATTAAGATTCCTGACTATTACAAGATGATGCTGTGAATTGAAAAGCTTAGTGAACTGCATTGTATGACAAACGTGAACCCGACTGAGGGATGTCCACAGTGAGTTGTTGGTCTAAGCCAAATTGAGGGAGGCTGATGTTGTAAAGGGGATTGGAGGCTCGCTGAGGGGGATCGGAGGGCAAAGAGTAATCGCCCAACGTGAAGATTAATAGAAGGAACCTTTGTTTGTTGTTTGTGATACATCAGGCCCTCTGAAGCAAGAGACTCTGCATAAAAGAGACTTAGGCACAGACGGCCCTGACATTGGAAAAAGGAACTTTAAAATCAGGCCAGAGAAGCCCAGAAGTGTGCTGTGCTTGAGAGTCCCGCCTTGTCCCATGCTTCAAACGTGAGGAAGGGAGACCCCGACCATAACATCCTGACTTACCATTTGAGAACACTTATTTCTTTCTTTTTGAACATTATCTCACACTATTTTGTAGCGTAGCGGTAAGGATTGGCAATAGGTCTTCTTAGTATAGGTCCTTTTTATTTGACTAGACACCACTAGGACTGTATTATTATTTGATGGACATAGCTTGCTCCCATCTTAAATTTAGGTTTAGGTTAGGCGTTTATCTCACCCATTATTTTACAGTTTAATAAACACCCTTGAACTGTGATCACTTGGGTCCATCTTGCTTTGATACCATGCCTTCCTTGCAAAGGTCATGGAGGCACGTCGCAAGATAATTGTGGGATGCTGGAGGAACCTACCCCATCAATGAAGGAGGAGATTAAGAATAGCAGGATAACGCTGCAAAATAAGATAGTGGAAGTGAGCATGGGCATTACCCCGCTGAGGGTAAAACTGAGGGACATTGCCGACGGAGCATAAGAGGTGGAGATTTGTATCACTCCTCTTGAAGATGAAATGGTAGTCCTGAAGGGTCATACAGCTGGACTGAACTGCTCCTACAACAAAATAGAAAGGTAAGTCAATTAAGCAGAAGGGCAGTCAAGAAGAAATAACATAAGGATCGTTGGCATGCCAAAGTGATAGAGGGGGAGACTATGGAACTTTTCTTGGAGACATGGATGTGGAAAGCCTCGGGGAGAAATGGTCTAACTGCCTTCTTTTCCACAGAACATGCCCATCGGGTGCTGACTTGCCCGCCTATTCAATTTCAGGGATAGAGACGCCATTCTTCAAAAGGCTAGGAGAAAAGGCACCATCACAGTTCATACTGCAAAAGTGTTACTGTTCCCAGACTATACAAGGGAGGTGCAAAAGCAGAGGCAATCGTTAGATGGAGCAAAAGGAGTTGTGAGAGTGTGAACTGAGGTACATACTCTTATTCCTAGCCAAATTAAAGGTGTTGCATGAGGGACACTCCCTATTCTTTGGTGGCGCTTCTGAGGTCTGGGACTGGTTCGAGAGGAGCGCACCAAAAGGCCAGAGGACTGGCTCATGAGATGTGGCCAACTGGAGGAAAAAGAAGGGCCCTGCTTCTATCGAGGGAGCCACGTTCAGAGGCAGGTTCCACTGATTGAGAGACGTCAAGAGTGAGAGTGGCGGAGGTGGGTGCCCTGGAAGTCTCTCTGCCAATTATTCCAGTCATAGGCGGGCTCTGGGGTTCCTGGTGGGAAAAGCAGCAGACATGTTTTTGTTTGGCATGTTCTTGGGCTCGGAGGAACCCCAAGGTGTTCTAGGCTCAGAGAGGCGCGTGTTGCAGAATGAGAGGAAAGTCAACCTAGAGAGTGGCCTGGTTGCAAGACTTTCAATTATCAAGTGTGCTAGTTTGTTATACCGAGTTTAGAAGTGCGCTCCTTTGAGATGTGGGGGAGGAGGCGAGGGTGACCGATCTTTCTTATGTTAGGGAGTACGGGAGGGCAAAGTTTAATGGGATTGGGGAAATTGTTCTTTATCAAAGAGTTGGGAGGGAGGGAGTCAACACCAGTGCAGTAATAGAATTGTATGCTAAGATCAAAGATAACACCCTGTAGGCAGGCCAGCTCTGGTACAATTTGAGAGATAAAACATGTAACAGTGTAATGTCAGAAAGAAGGTTAAAATAATTGTTGTGGAATGTGTAGGGACTGGGTGACAAGATCAAGAGAGGACCGGTATCCCAGTTCCTCAAACAACATGCTCCTGAGGTTGTAATGCTATAGTAAACTCACCTGTGTGGCTCAAATTGTCAATTTGTGGGGAGAAATGTCTATAATAAGATGTTTAATGCAGGTTTTGCAAGTGACTCTGGGGTGGTAGCCGTCATGATCAAGAAAATAGATTCCCTGGGAGACACACTCCCCTTAAATCGAGGAAAACGGGACAGATACATCTGCTTCACAGGAAGGGTATGCCAAAACCGCATCACCCTAGTGAATATGTATGCTGACCTGAGGTCAAGGGAGAGTTGACGGCAGAGGTCCGAAACTGAATCCTCGACACACAAACGGATGCATTGTTGGTGGGGGGAGATTTTAATGATATGATTAATTCGGACCTAGATAGAAAGGGACTAGGAAGACTGAGAAAATCAGGGATCATTAAGCTCAAGGATTGGATGGCATCATTATATCTGGACAAAGTGCCACCCAGAGCGAGAAGGCTATACATTCCATTCTGGTGCCCATGACTACAGGTCTAATTTACACAAAAAAAGTGCACAACGATGAACAGATAAGGAACAAGTTACTTACCTGTAACTGTTGTTCTCCGGCATGGGTCTGGCATGGATTCACATGCTCATGAATATTCCCCGTCGTCAGGCCGGGAATCCTCGGTATAGAAAGAAATCAGTATCAGTTTCGTTTCTGATCTGTCTTTCTTAGTAGTAACCAATCACTGATCTCTGGGTCATACTGCCCCCAGCCAATGCCTGCCCTCTCCCTAAACCCTGCCTCTGGCAGTCATCCTCAGATTTGGTAGAACGTAAAGTGGCAGTATGACCAAGTGAAGAGCCGCAGAGGGGTAGACGGGAGGGTTCACATGTGAATCCATGCCAGACCCATGCTGGAGAACAACAGTTACAGGTAAGTAACTTGTTCCTTCTCCAGCATGGGGTCTGGCATGGATTCACATGCTCATGAATAACAGAATACATAGCAGTACACACATGCACAACCACGGGAGGTGGCCAAAGGCTCAACATTAAGCAATACAACAACTCAACATTAAGCATCTCTTACCTCCTCACCAGGCTCACCTTAAGCGAACAGGTTGCGCAGCACTGCTTGGCCGACCCTGGACTCCTCCCTCGAGTCCCGATCGACGCAGTAGAATCTTGTGAAGGTGTGCGTCGACCTCCACGTAGCAGCACTGCGGATGTCCAGCAGGGGCACACCAGACAGGAACACCGTGGTAGCAGCGATCGCTCTGGTCGAATGGGCTCTCGGACGGCCGGGCAGCGGTCGGTTTGCCAACCGGTGACAGTGCATGATGCAGCCGGAGAGCCATCTGGAAATGGAAGTCTTCGAGAGAGCCTTCCCTTGATTCACAGTCCCAAAGTTCACAAACAGCTGTGATGTCTTCCGAAAACTCTTCGTGCTGTCCACGTAGAACTTCAGCGCTCTAGCTACGTCCAGCGAGAGCAGAGTCCTTCCAGCCGGCGACAAAGGAGACGGGAAGAAAACTGGCAACACCAAGGGTTCGTTGAGGTGGAAGTCCGACGGCACCTTGGCCATGAAGGAGGGGTGCGTCCTCAGCACCACCCTTGTGTCATGAAACGTCAAGTATGGCGGCTTGCAAGATAGGGCCTGGATCTCTCCCACTCGTCGTGCGGAGGTGATGGCCACGAGAAACGCTGTCTTCCGCGACAGAAACTTCAACAGTGCCGAATGCATAGGCTCAAATGGGGCCCCCATGAGCCTGGTCAGCACCACGTTGAGCTCCCACGCCGGGGCAGGGTCCTTCACCGGCGGGAATGATCGGAACAATCCTTTCATAAATTCCTTCACTAGTCGATGAGACCACAAGGATGCCCGCCCCGTAGTTCTAGTGTATCGTGAGATGGCGGCCAGATGTATCTTGATGGAAGCGTGAGCTAGTCCAGCCTTGGCCAATGACAGAAGGTACGGCAATACTTGAGGGGCCGTAATCCGCAGAGGGTTAATCTTCTGTGCACGGCACCAGACAGAGAACCTCTTCAATTTATGTCCCTAGCACTTGAGAGTGGAGGACACCCTGGCCTTTGCAAGAACCTCTCTGCAGTCGGCCGGGATGTCGTACCCTCCAAACTCTAGTGCTGCAGGAGCCAGGCCTGCAAGTTCAGCGACTCCGGGTTGTGGTGAAGAATAGCGCCTCCTTCTCTGGAGAGAAGATCTGCGTCTGTCGACAGCTTGACTGGTGTGGACGTTGACAAGTCCAGAAGATACGGGAACCAGATCTGTCTCGGCCACGACGGTGCGACGAGGATCATCCTGCACCGGGACCTCTTGAGCTGGTTGATGAGCTGGAGCAGCAACGGCAGCGGAGGGAACGCCTAAAGAAATAGGCCATCCCAGGAGAACGAGAATGCATCGGCCTTGCTCCTCGGCTGGGGGAACCTGCTGGCGAACCTCCGGCACTTGGAATTCGTCGCCGTCGCGAAGAGATCGATCTGGGGTTCGCACCATCGTCGGAAGAGTCGATCCACTTATCCTGGCGTAGTTCCCACTCGTGGCACGAGCGCAGCTCTCTAATGAGTGAGTCGGCGATCGTGTTTTTTATTCCTGCCAGATGAAAAGGCACCAGAAACATCCCTTGGGCGACGGTCCAATGCCACAGATCCTGGGCTTCCTTGGATAGGGCAGGGGATCTGGTTCCGCCCTGCTTCCTGATGTAGAACATCATGGTGGTGTTGTCGGTGAAGATCCTCACCACCTTGCCCTTGAGGGACGGAAGAAAAGACCTGAGGGCCCAGAACACTGCGCGGAGCTCCAAGATGTTGATGTGGAGTGACTTCTCCTCTGGGACCCAAAGGCCTCTGGCGTGAAGATCTCTGGAGTGCGCTCCCCAACCTTCCAGGAAGGCATCAGTCGTCACCGTCATCTGGTGAGCTGGGGTCTGAAAGTCTGTGCGCGCCGACAGATGAGAGCAGGTAGCCCACCACCGGATCGCCTGACGGAACGTCTCGTTGAGAGGGATCCTGTCCTCGAAGCTGCCCGTCGACTGGACCTAGCGGGCGTCGAGGAACTCTTGTAAGGGGCGCATCCGAAGCCTGCAAAGGTGCACAAGATAAATGCAGGAGGACATCATCCCGAGGAGGGACTTGATAGATCTTACCCTGGCCATGTCCGTGGCCAGCAGACGCTACACCTTGCCCAGAATGGTCCTGGTCCTTTCCTCCAACGGCGAGGCCAACCGCGCCACTGTGTCGAGCTTGGCTCCCAGAAACAGGGCGACTTGCGACAGAACCAGGTGCGATTTTGGAAAGTTGATGGAGAATCCCAGGCCTGTGAGCAGCTGGACGGTCTTCGCAGTGTGCTCCACGGCGAGCTCCCTTGTCCTTGCCCGGATGAGCCAGTCGTCCAGGTAGGGGTAGACGTGGATCCCCTGTAGGCGCAGCCGCGCCGCCACCGGTGCGAGGCACTTGGTGAACACCCTGGGTGCAGACTTCAATCCGAACGGGAGGACCTTGAACTGGTAGTGCCGCCCTTGGACCACGAACCTGAGGAACTTTTTAGAATGGGGATGTGGAAGTACACATCCTCCAAGTCCAACGATGACAGGAAATTGCCCTCCTCCAGCTGTCCCAGCACGTGCTGGAGGGTGACCATCCGGAACGTCTGTGCCTTGATGTACTTGTTCAGTCGTCGCAGGTCCAGGATGGGGCGCCATCCTCCTGTGTTCTTTTTTACGAGGAAGTACCGTGAATAAACTCCGCAGCCTCTTTGGGACGAGCTCGATGGCACCCTTCTTGAGCATCGCCCTTACTTCCAACAGTAGAAGAGGGACGTGATTTTCCTTCCTGGCCACGGGTGGAACGCGAGGGCACTTCTTCTGAAACTCGAGGGCATGCACTTGGGCCAGGGCGTCCAACACCCAACGGTCGGTGGAGATGGACTCCCACACGCTGACGAACCTCGCCAGCCGGCCTCCCACAGGGGTGCTTCGGCAGGGGCCCGACCCCATGGTCGGTTCAATCTTGTTTGGAAGTCGCCTTGCCTCCTTGTCGACGACGACGGGCATCACCTGACTTGCCGCGTCCCCTGTAGGTTTCCTGGGAAGAAGATCTTGCCGCTTGGCAGTACGTGGAGGAGCCACTGCCGGATCCCTTGGAGGCACCTTGTCTGCCTCCGGAGCTCCGAAAGGACGGCCGTCGTTGTTGGAGCACTCTCCCAGTGCCCGGGCAGCCTGCGTGTCTGTCTTGATGGCCTGAAGGGACTCATCAACCGCCTTCCCAAACAGGTTGTTCCCGTCGAAGGGCATGTCCAAAACCTTGGTTTGTACGCCCTGGCGGAAATCCGTCGCCTTGAGCCATCCTCGTCGTCTCAGGCAAACGCTGTTGCCCAACTGACGGAAACCGGTGTCGGCGATGTCCGTTGCCACCGTGATGGCGTTGTCCGCAGCAATCTCACCTTCCTGTAGGATTTCAAGGGCCTCAGCCCTTTTGGCGTCCGGAAGGAAGTCCAACAGAGGGGCGATTTTGAACCACAACTCCCTGTCGTAGCGGGCTATGATAGCCAGGGCGTTGGCCGCCTTGATAGTCGTCACTTCGGATGCGATGACCCGTCGTCCCATCGTGTCCAGCTTCCTGCCCTCGCCGTCCGGCGGGGAAGTTGATGTCAAAGCTGATGCCCCCCCCAGCTTTCTTCTTTGCCGCCACCGAGACGACCGAATCCGGGGTAGGTTGTGCCCAAAGGCAGGTAGGGGGCAGCGTCGGGGACCCGGTACTTCTTCTCGTACCGGTCCCTCTTTGCCGGCGCCGTGGCAGGGTTCTTGAGGAGGGCGAGCCCCTCATCCCAGATGTCATCAAGAAGTGGTACGGCGAGGACCGTCTTCCTTTTAGCCTTGCGCCGTTGGTAAAGGAACCCTTCCTTCTCCTCTTCTGGGCAGAGCTGGAAGAGCTCGGATGCCCTGGAAATCATGGCATGAAAGGATCCAATCTCTTCGGGCGGGGACACCCGAGCAGGGGGTGACGGGGGACACCCGAGCAGGGGGTGACGGGGGACACCTCCCGTCGTCGCCTCCGTCGTCATCTGTTCCTGTCGTAGTCGTGTCCGTGCCTGTATCATCCCTGTGGGTAGTAGACCGGGGGGAAGGCAGAGCAGGTGGGAGAGGTGGCGTAGAATGCACCACCCCGACGGAGGTACCTGAGCCAACCCGGCGGGGGAACCAGAGCCGGGACCTTTGGAAAGTCCTCTGCCGGGTTGGCTCAGGTACCTCCGTCGGGGGGAGGGGCAACCTTGTCCTTATTTCCGAGCATAAGGACTGAATCGCTGACAAAATCGCTGACAAAATGGCCGCCGAAGTGTCCGGCTCTTGAGGAACCTCGTCGGCGACACCGTCGCTCTCGTCGTCGCCCTCGTCGGGATCCCTCCCGATGGGCCTCTTCCACAACTTCGATGAGCTCTTCTTCAGAGGTTGTGTCCGTATCCACGATGGCCACCTGCCCCTCCCCCACCTTTTCCAACGAGGACTTTGTGGGGGTCTTCTCAATGGGCCTGAAAGACGACTCCCTCCGCGGTGGCAGGGAGACTCTGGGTCCTGAGGTTGTCTCCGCTGGCGTAGCCTCCACAGGTTGAGCCAGGGCCACTGCGACATCCTCAATGGAGGTCTTAGCAGGGTGAATTAAGGCCATCGTCACCTTCTGTACCCCTGGGGCCTTCACCTTGGGGGGAGGGTCCGAGCCTCGCTCCCCCTCTGCCGGAATCTTCGAGATCGACCGGGGCCTCTCCAGAAGCTTTGGCGGGTTCTTGGACTACCTCTTACCCGAGCCAGAGCGTTGGCTCGTGGTTGATGGCGCCGGGGAGGATGCGCCCTGCCTGGCAGCCAAGGAGCCCGACCGTTCGGTGCTCCCGGTGCCTGCGGACTCGCAGTGCTTGGCCTTTTGTTGCGCCCCCGTCGCCGGGGCACCCTCACAGGACTTAGAAGACCGCTCTGACTTCTTTTTCTTCTTCTCGCCTGACGGGCTCTTCCCTTCCAGCCAGTTGGCGAGACAGAGGTGGCGATCCTTCATGGTCCGCTCCGACATGTTCCCACAAAACGCACAGTCCTTCTCCGTGTGCGTCTTGTCCTCATGGAGACAGTAGAGGCATAACAAATGCTCGTCCTCCTTAAAAACATTCTGAAGCTGGCATCCAGGGCAGGTCCTGAACAGCTTCCCAGGCGTCGAGCTTCCTTTCTCCTGGGCCATGTCCGGGGTAGGCCTTGGAACTTCTGGAATCCTCCAAAAGCGTAACTCGACGAAATCTTCACCCTTGAGGGGTGTAGAAAAGTCCGAAACGGATCCCCGTTGATCGGATGTAGAAACGGTGGAGCTTGAGGCTCTATTTAACCGAAAAATGAGAAAAATCTCCTGAAAAAGCACGAAAACGCAGCAAAAGCTCGAGAGCTACAGCACGAGGACTTACAGCACTTGAACGTGCGATAGAAATCTGAGGATGGCTGCCAGAGGCGGGGCTTAGGGAGAGGGCAGTCATTGGCTGGGGGCAGTATGACCCAGAGACCAGTGATTGGTTACTACTAAGAAAGACAGATCAGAAACGAAACTGATACTGATTTTTTTCTATACCGATGGATTCCCGGCCGGACGACAGGGAATATCCATGAGCATGTGAATCCATGCCAGACCCCATGCTGGAGAACTGCGGTCTTTGCGGACTTCTACGCCAATGTATATTCCAGCACAAAAGGCGGGGACACTACTGGGCTTGCAACCTTTATGATGGAGTCAGAGGAGAATCAACTATCCAAACCCCAGAGGGACAGTAGCGCAGTATGCTAAAAATCCAATGGGGCAAGACACCGTGCCTGTACAGCCTCTCAGAGGAACTATGGAAATGACTCGGGGACAAAGTAAGCTTGCATCTGCTTAGTATGTTCAATGTGTGCAGGGAGAGAGGGGTCATGCAGGAAACCATGACTAATGCACACAGAAGGTAAACCTAAAGGGTGCAGACACTTCTAGAGACTGATCCCTTTTTGAATGCAGAAATTATCATCTTGGCGAAGATTCTTGCCAATGTATTGCTGGGGATGTTGCCTCACTGGTCCACTCAGACCAGAACTGCTTCATGCCAGGAAGGTCCACCCGCCTGAATATGCATGGACTCTTTGGAGCAATGGTGGAATCACTGCCACAGCATTTTAACATAGTCCTTGCCCTCAACTCCTATGAGGTGTTCCACAATAGAATGGGAATACCCCTGGGATGTGCTTAGAAAAATGAATTTTGGCCCTGTGTTCATAGCATGGTTAAAGCTCCAAAGAACTCACTTGTAGTTAGGGTATGAGTGAACGAGAGACTTTCGAAGCCTTTGACTTCAGAAAGAGGGAAAGGGATGCCCACTGCCCCCCCCCCCCATCTAATTTACGATAGTGATGGAGCTTCTGGCAGAAAGAATTAGGAATGAAAACTCCATCCAGGGCTTTGGTAGGACTGGATGTCACAAGGACAGGATTTCGATGTTTGTGGATGAAGTCCTCCACTACCCAAGTAAGCCTGAGGAGTCCATAATGAGAGCCATCAACCTCCTCAATGAATTTGGCAAACTAAGCAGACTGAGAATCAATTGGGGGAATTCTGTATGCTTCATGCTCCAAGGGGAACGTGTGGCGAATTGCAGCTGGGGAGAAATTCAACCACCAAAAAGCCTTTCAAATACTTCGGCATATATATAAAAAGAAGAATTCTTTAAGGTAAACTGGGATGGCCTGGTCAGTAAATGTGTGCTCGAATTGTTATTGTTATTTTGCATTTATATAGCGCCTTATATACCATTGGTATGGTCTGAAGGCGCTGGTAGGTTGAACGCCCTTGGGAACCGAAGTTCAGATCAGTAGAGAGAGACAAAAGGTGCGTGTGAGCACCGGGTATGTGTGCAGCTCGTGCGGTATCCATGTAATAGCTGCTTCTTAGCGGTAGTTGTGGTGGTTGAGAGATCAGGAGTATGTGTTCGTTCTGGCAGGATTTATCCAGACCGGATGTGGCTGCGTCAGGCCTGAGGAGAACGCCTGGCTGGGGGGTGAGTAACCAGCAGTGTTTACTTAGAATGATGTGAAGTGAGCGGCGGATGTTGGTTTGAGAACAGTTATACCGAATGGTGTCATAGTATCTCTGTGTTCTAGTTTAGTGGTGATGTAAAGGAGAGAGTAAGCGTGGTGGTGAGATATGATGGGTTATGTGCTCTTTCAGACCTTCTCTGCATTCCAAACCCTACTATATACGTCACGTAATTCTATGCGCTTCAGACCGTTCCATGCACTCTTATCCACTCAATGCATCCCAGTCAGCTCCATACACTCCGGTCTGCTCTACGTATTCATGGATTCCAGCTCGCCCCGCACGTTTGAGTCCGCTCTGCGCGCTCCAGTCCGCCAAGCGTGCTCCAGTCAGCCCTACACATGCACTCTTGTCTGCCTCATGCATGGACACCTGCCTGCACTCCTGCCTGCCCCATGCTCTACGCATTCATCCATTCTATTCTTCCCTCTACGCACTCATCCCTTCTATGCACTCGCCCCTCTACGCGCACTCACCCCCTCTACGCACTCTATTCCCTCATCTGTTCTATACACCTATCCACTCATCCGCTCTATCCACTCATCCGCTCTATACACTCACCTACAGTCATCCGTTCTATACACTCATTCGCTCTGTACATTCATCTGCTCCAGCGATCTACACACTCTCCGCACTTCCATATTCGTCAGTTATCCACACTCATGTGCTCTACCTACTCATCCGCTCCATATACTCATTTGTTCTACACATTTATCCGGTTTACGCTCATCCGTTCTGGACATTCATCTGTTTTACGTACTCTTGCGTTCTACACGCTTTTCTGTATTTGCGCACTCATCCGCACTACACGCTCGTCAGCTCTACACATCCAGACGCTCTACACACTCAACCACTCACCATGTTCATCCATTCCATACACTCATCCGATCTACATATTCATTCGATTTCCACACTCCTTTGAACTATATAAGTATCTGTTCTTCCATTCATGCATTCTTCCACTCAGCGCATTCATTTGTTCCACCTGTTTCATCCATTCTAACTAATTCATCCACACCATTCACTTCGTTCACTCTGCATGCATTCTGTCCATTTCAGGAGTTTAAATCTCTTTACTGTTTCTGTATGATTTACTCTTATTGGCCATTTCACTGACATGATCTCGTTTATTCGTTTAATTCCGTTTGTCCTTCTAGTTTATATTAGGGGTTATTAGTTCTCAGTTTCTTGCATCATGCGGTTTGATGGATTGGAGTCATTGAGTTGCTGTTGGTCTGTTTGGGTTAGTTTGGTACGGGTTGGTTTTAGGGGAAGAGCCAGGTTTTCAGTAGTTTGCGGAAAGACGTTAAATCCTCAGTTAGGCGGATGTGGGGTGGGAGTGAGTTCCAAAGCATGGGGGCCAAGGCTGAGAATGATGATCCGCCTAACCTGTTCGAGTTTGTCTTCGGTATGACCAGGAGGCCGGCAGAGCTTGATCTAAGGGTGCGTGGGGGGTGGTAGGGTTTTGGCTTCTCTTGAAGATATCGAGTTCTGGTTTTGTGCAGTGCTCGATGGGAGATGCACAAGGTTTTGAAAGTCACCCTTCAGGCTACTGGGAGCCAGTGCAGCGTCTTAAGGGCTGGGGAGATGTGGTCTCTTGGGCCGAGCTCAAGTAGCAATTTGGCTGCAGCGTTTTGTGCCCTTTGGAGTTTATTCAGTTGGTACGCGTGGACTCCGAGGTATAGGGGGTTTGCGTAGTCCAGTCTTGATATAACGATTGATTGGACTGCAGAGAGTCAGCTGGGATAGGAGAGATATGGAAAGATGCGCCTAAGGGTTTTAAGGTGGTAGTGGCAGGACTTTGAGACGTTGTTGACTTGGCGCGAGAGTGTTAGGTCTGAATCAAGGGTGCATCCAAGATTTTTCACTGATTTGGAGGGGGGTCGGTGAATTGCCCATGGCTGATGGCCAGGGTAGTGGGTGTGGAAGAAGTTCGGAGTTGCCACATACCATGATTTCCGTTTTGGAGGGGTTTAACAAGTGGTGGCTCTGGGTCATCCAGAGTTCTATGTCAAGGAGGCAGGAGGCCAGGACTGGTCGGGAGTTGGGTTTTGAGTTCAGGAGTTTTAGAATTAGTGGAGTGTTGTCGGCGTAGTTGTAGCACAGGATGTTGTGCGAACTAATTATTGGTGGGAGGGTGATCAAGTAGAGATTGAACAGGAGGGCAGATAGGCATGCTCCTTGTGGGACTCCCGTGTCGACTGGTCAGGCTTGGAAAGTATAGGTGGAGAGTATCGTTATTTAGTACCGATCTTTGAGGAATGAAGCTATCCATTTAAGAGCGGTTCTACGAATTCCTAGGGAGTGGAGGCGGTTTAGGAGGATTGAGTGATTGATTGCGTCAAAGGCGGCGGATAGGTCAAGGAGGATTAGTGCTGCGCATCCCGCAGAGTCTGCCGTCATTTTAAGGTCATCCCAAATTGAGGTTAGGGTGGTTTCAGTTCCATGACGGGCTCTGAAACCTGATTGAGCGGGGTCTAGGAGATTGTTGACTTGGATAAAGGCATTTTGTAGGGAGTAGGCGGCTCGGTCAATGAGTTTTGCAAGGAATCTGGTGTTTGAGATGGGGCGGTAGTTTTTGGGCTCGAGAGGGTCGAGCGAGGATTTTTTAATTAGAGGTTTGACATGAACCGTTTTGAATGCGTCGGGAAAGATAACAGAGGAAAGGGAGGCATTTATGATGGATCTTGCGTGTTCTCCTGCGCAGCTGTAAGCGAAAATTTCTTTGAGGGTTGTGGCTGGGGACAAGGATCCAGCGGCGTACCAGATGGTTTGCGGGCAGAGAGAAGTTTGAGAAATTGCTCTGGTGATATTGGACTAAAGGATTCGAACGTTGGTTGCGTAGTGGTCGCGGCTGGTGGGCCGGCCGGTATGGGGGGAGAATCGCTTGGAGGATGTAAGAGAGCCAGTTTGGTGGCTAGAGTATTTGTTCTTTCGAGAGCCGTGGTGTAAAAGTGGAGGGAGAGTGAGTCGCACAGTGATTGTGAGGGAGTCGGGACTGTCGTGTTGCAAGCCGGATTGGTGAATTCGGAGATGATTTTGTGGAGTTCTTTGCTTGGGTTTTTGCAGTTTAGGATTCGGGAGTTGTAGTGGGCTTTTTTTGCTTTCCGGATTTCGGCCTTGTAGTGATAAAGGTGTCGGGCCAAGGTGGCCCTGCTCTCCTGGGTTTCAACTTTCTGCCATTTACGTTCTAGGTATTTATATAGTTGTTTGTTGATCTTCAACTCAGGCGTGAACCAACTGGGGAAGAGGCCACGGCGGGTTGATGGTTTGCAAGGGGGTGTGAGCCGCATCAGAGATGCATTGAGCTATACGTCAAAGGCGTCGGGGGTTAGTTGTTTGTTGAGTTGGGAGGTAGGTGGTGGAGACTGGAGGAGTGCGTCGGCTAGGTCGGGACGATTATTAGTTTTTTCCAGCACTTGCGTAGATTCGGAGGTTCAAATTCGAGTACGGGAAGGGGGTCGGGTGAGTGAATGGCGAACGAGAGAATGAAGTGATCGGACCAGAGGATAGGGGTGGGGGGGTTTAAAGGAATCAGGGTGTTGGAACTAAAGATTGCATCAAGAGTGTGTCCTTTGTAGTGAGTCGGGCCGTTTATGTGGGGTTGGAGGTTAATTGCGTCCAAACTGTCAACCAGAGAGTGTGTCATAGGGTTGGTGGGGATGTCGAGCCATATGTTGAAGTCTCCAAGCAGGGTGAGGTTGGGATGGTTTAGTTGAAGGGTGGCAATACAGTCGCAGAGGTTGTTTGCGAATTGTCTATCGTAGCCAGGGGGCCTGTAGATTATTAGGAAGCTGTGTGAGAGCGATTGGGAGAGGGATAGTTTAAAGAGGAGAGATTTGCAGGAAGGAATGGAAGGTTGGTTGTCGATGATTGAGGCGTGGAAGAGAGACTTGTAGACGAATGCTACCCCTCCTCCTCCTCTGGAGGGACGGTTCAGTGGGATGAGGGAGTAGTCCGGGAGAAAGGCTTCATTAGCGATTGGAGCGAAGTCGTCCGAGAACCAAGTTTCGGTGATGAAAACCAGGTCCGGTTTGTCAGAGGCGAGGAGGTCAAAGATACAGTGTCTGTTTTTTGCTACGGATCGGGCATTAAATAGGATGCAGTTCACATTGGCAGGCGTGGTTGGTCTTGGAGACGAAGGGGGTGGTGGCTGAGAGAGTGGAGACTGGGGAGGGAGAGGGGTAGCGGGGGTGATGTTCGACTGGAATAGTGGGCGAGCAGAAAAATTGGTGGGCTTCGGGCGGGATTGGGTAGCTGCGTGTCTTAGGATGATCGGGTTTGGTTCTGGGGATTTGACGGTGGGGTGAGGTCGGTTAGGAGTTTCAGTTGCAGAAGATGAGAAATCGAGTGAGAGGGGTTTTAGGAGGGGTGAAGCCACGGAGGAAGGAGGTGATTGTGGAAATGAGGTGGTGGGTCGAGACAGGGGAGGTGAGGAGTGCTGAGAGATTGAGGGGGACCAGGTACGTTTCCTCTTTAGTTTCTTTGTAGCGATTGGAGTGTGAGAGAGGGTAGGGGGGTTTAGAGGGAGAGAGGGATGCGGCTTCTGTTCTTGCTAGGGCTAGGTGTGCAGTTTTTAGGGAGCGGAAAGGGTGCGGTCGGGGGAGAAGGTGGCAGGGGTTTGTGGGTAAGGCGGTTGATGATTGCAGGGCAGGGTGTGCCTGCTATGATAGTGAGGGGAGAGGGCATGGATAACATTGGCTGGTCGGCGGTGCGGTTCGGGGGAGGAGTGGTCTTAGGGTGGTTGGCTCACCATCGTGCCCCTCTGGCTTGGTGTTTGGAGAGGGGAGTGGTAGGGAATGCAAAGGGGGGAGGGATGATTTGGGCAGGGGGGGGGGACGGGAGGGCAGGCAGATCGGGGAGTGGGGGTGTTCCACGGTGGTTGTTTCCGACAAACTCTGGTGAGGTGGGTGTACTCATGCTTGGTACAAGCTTTAGGTGAATTTTAGGAGGGTTTTCTAATTGTAGTTCCAAAGTTCAGTGGGGGCAACTTTTAGGCACTCTTCCAACTTCAATTTGCGGATGGATGATATTGGACTATTAGGTGCACTTCAAGGTTTGTCTGTACACAGAGATGATATTAGGCTAATAGGTACACTTCTAAACTCAACAGCACAGAGAGATGGTATTAGGTCTTACTCTAGATTCAATTTGGTATAGAGGGGATATTAGGCACACTTCTCTCAATTCGACTTTATACAGGCAGCGTATTAGGCATGATTCTAAAATCAACTTTGTACAGAGGGGTTATTAGGGAGTTTAGCCGATTCAACCAGGCATGGTATTAGACTAATATGATATTGGGCCCACTTCCGATTCAACATTCACAGCGGGGCAATTGGGACACTTCTAGATTCACAGATGTTATTTGGTGCACTTCTAAGTTCACTTCTAACGCACTTCTAAATTCAACTTTCACAGAGGCTATTTGGCACACTTCTAAGTTTGACTTTTAGTGCACTTCTGAATTCAACTTTCACAGAGTCTATTGGGTGTACCTTTGAATTCAAATTTCACAGAAAGGCTATTGGTCACACTTCTACATTCGGCTTTCACAGAGAGGCTATTGGGCACACTTCTAGATTCAGCTTTCACAAGGATGCTATTGGGCACCCTTCTAGATTCAACTTTGCACGGAGGTGTTACAGGGCACACTTCCAAATTCACAGAGAGCTATTGGGCTCACTTCTAATACAACTTTCAATGAGCGGCAATTGGCCACACTTAAATTCAACTTTCACCTAAAGGCTATTGAGCACACTTCTAAATTCAACTTTTACAAAGAGTCTATTGGCACACTTTTAATCGATTTTCACTGAGAGTTTATTGAGGGCACTTCTAAATTGAACATTCAATGAGCAACTGTTGGGCCCACTTCTAAATTCAAGGAGAGGCTATTGGGCACACTTCTAAATACAACTTTCAATGAGCGGCTGTTGGGCACACTTCTAGGTTCAACTTAGACAGTGGCGTAAATGAGACACTTCTAAATACAACTTTCAATGAGCGGCTG
Source organism: Ambystoma mexicanum (assembly GCF_040938575.1). Lineage (NCBI taxonomy): Eukaryota > Metazoa > Chordata > Amphibia > Caudata > Ambystomatidae > Ambystoma > Ambystoma mexicanum. Next base: position 426,070,276 of record NC_090934.1, on the reverse strand, counting down.
TCGGGCACACTTCTAAGTTCAACTTCTAATGCACCTCTAAATTCAACTTTTACAAAGAGTCTATTGGCACACTTTTAATCGATTTGCACAAAGAGTCTATTGAGGGCACTTCTAAATTCAACTTTGCATAGGGGTGTTACAGGGCACACATTTAAATTCAGCTTCTAATGCACTTCTAAATTCAACTTTCACAAAGGGGCTATTGTGCACACTTCTAAGATCCACTTTCACAGAGCGACCGTTGGGCACACTTCTAAGTTCAAGGAGAGGCTATTGGGCACACTTCTAAATTCAGCATTCAATGAGGGACTGTTGGGCACACTTCTAAATACAACATTCAATGAGCGGCTGTTGGACACACTTCTAAATTCAGTATTCAATGAGCGACTGTTGGGCACAGTTCTAAATTCAGTATTCAATGAACGGCTGTTGGGCACACTTCTAAATACAACATTCAATGAGCGACAGTTGGGCACACTTCTAAATACAACTTTCAATGAGCGGCTGTTGGGCACACTTCTAAATACAACATTCAATGAGCGACAGTTGGGCACACTTCTAAATACAGTATTCAATGAGCGGCTGTTGGGCACACTTCTAAATACAGTATTCAATGAGCGGCTGTTGGGCACACTTCTAAATTCAGTATTCAATGAGCGACTGTTGGGCACACTTCTAAATACAACATTCAATGAGCGACTATTGGGCACACTTCTAAATTCAACCTTAAATGAGCGGCTGTTGGGCACCCTTCTAAATTCAAGGAGAGGCTATTGGGCGCACTTCCAAATTCAACATTCAATGAGCGGCTGTTGGGCACACTTCTAAATTCAAATTTACATGTATAGGACTGAGTTTCCCAATGCAATTATTTTACAGATATGGGATTCTAGGGTGAGTTGTAGGGTAGTATGGCTAGAAGTAATTGCTTCTGTCCCCGCCCTTGCCACACTTACTTGTTGTCGGCTTCTCGCTTCTCCTGCCGATACCTGCAGATACTGCCTGGAGCCGTCACTGAAGGAGCCTTCCTTCGCCTTGGGTCCTTAGCGGAAGGGCTGCCAGGCAGAGGGCTGCCCCGGGAGGACTGGTTATGAATGGGAGCCCTCTTGCCAGGACCAATCAGAGTGGAGGGCGGGGTGAGAGGCGGGCTGGGAACCAGGAAGCGCTGGCGAGGGCTGCGCGTGGGGGAATGGAGGAAGGGGGATGGAAGCTATGGGGATGGGGCCCAACGGGCACTACAGGTGTTAGCAGATTAAAAAACAAGCGGGAGGCAGCGAGGGTTGCGGGCGGTGGAATTCAGGGCCTGGGGCTGGGAGATTGGGCTTATTGGTGCGGATGCACCTTAAACTAAATAAGGAGAGCCACAAAAGGGGGCAAATTCACCCAAGGAGCACCGCAGCACAAAGGAGACAAAGATGTTGGTGTCTGTGTACTACGTTCACAGGCAGGGACCAGGGGCTAATCGGGGCGCAGAGGAGGGTCGGGGGGCGGGAATGGGAAGTACCAGGAAGCGGGAGGCAGCAAGGGTTGCGGGCAGTGGAATTCGGGGCCTGGGGCTGGGAGATTGGGCTTCTTGGTGCGGATGCACCTTAAACTAAATAAGGAGAGCCACAAAAGGGGGCAAACTCACCCAAGGAGCACGGCAGCACAAAAAAAAGTGACGGGGGAACCTTCCACTCACACTGATGGGTAAGATAGCTCTATTCAAGAGGATTTAGTTCCTGAAATTACTGTAGGTCTTGCAAGCCACCCCCTTCCACATCCCGGCAGAGGAATTCGACAAAGCGGACTGGGCTCTACGCAGACTGCTCTGGGGCTCCAAGACAAATAGGATAGCTCTAGGCACACTACAAAACCCAGTGTGGGGGGAGGGGAGGCAGGGGACTCAATCTCCCAAACCTCAGGAAATATTTCTAGGCTACGCAATGTGGATGACCCTGCGACTAGCTTACACCGCTGGTTCATGGGACCCGATACATCTCACAAGGTGTTTTACAGCAGGAAGACTATGAGCAACTTACCCCCAGTGGAGAGGCTGGTAATGGAAACCTAGAACACTACAAAGTAAAATGGGTTGGCCCACTGATCACGGCTGCTCTGGGGGAAAAGGCTGCTATGGGCACTTTGACTAATCTAAGGTCTTCGATCATGGGTGGATAGAGGGGTTAGATCACTGGGGGACCTACTAAGCAACAGTGGGCTATAACCATTCAGTGAAGGTTTAAGTTACTTACCTGTAACTGTTGTTCTACAGCATGGGTCTGGCATGGATTCACATGCACATGAATATTCCCTCATATGCAGATGTCGAGCGGAGGTACACCAGAAAGAAACGATGTTGCAGCAATTGCTCTGGTGGAGCGGGCATTAGGCAGCCTGGCAGTGGCCAGTTAGCCAGCCGATGACAGTGCATGATGCAGCCGAAGAGCCATCTTGAGATGGAAGCCTTGGACAAGGCCTTCCCATAATTCACAGGTCCAAAGTTAAACAATTGAGAAGTCATCCGAAAACTCTTTGTGCGCACCACGTAGAACTTTAAGGCACGAGAAACATCCAGCAAATGCAAGGTCCTCTCCGCTGGTGATGAAGGTTTCTGGAAGAAAAACGCATGTTGAGGTGAAATTCCAAAAGGAACCTTTGGCATGAACGAGGGGTGAACATGCAGCACCATCCTTGATTCATGGAAAGTCAGGTACGGCTGCTTGCAGAACAGGGCCTGGATTTCACCCACTCCTCTGGCTGAGGTGATGGCCAGGAGGAATGCGGTCTTCCATGAGAGAAACTTGAGTGGGGCTTGATGCATAGGTTTGAAGGGTGCCCCCCTAAGTGTTGTCGTGACTACATAGGGTTCCCATGCCAAAGCAGGAGCCTTCATCCGCAGGAAGGATCAAAAAAGCCCTTGAGAAACTCCTTTTTAAGACTGTCGGACCACAACAAGGTCTTTTCAGGGATCGGGTGTAGCATGATGATGTCTACCAGGTGTACCAGGATGGACGCGTGAGCCAGACCAGGTTTTGCCAAAGAAAGCAAGTACAGAAGAATCTATGACCCTCAGAAGGGTAATCTTCTGCGACCGGCACCATGTAGAAAAACGATAACACTTATGGGCACAGCACATTAGTGTCGACAAAAGCCCTGGCTTTGGCGAGGACCGCCCTGCAGTGCGCTGGAAGCTCATAACCCCCAAACTCTAAGGCTCCAGGAGCCATGCCTTCAGGTTCAGGAATCCTGCGCCTCCCTCTCTGGTGAGCAGATCCAAAAGTACCAGCAACTTCACTGGAGGAGACGCTGACAGGCTGAATAGGTCCGGATACCAAATCTGACTCGGCCACGCCGGGGCAATGAGTATCATCCTGCACTGACAGTGTGTTGATCACATGTAGCAGGAGAGGAAAAGGCGTACAGAAACAGACCCTCCCACGAGGAGAACGCGTCCTCGGTTAGTGGAATCTTCTGGCATTTGGAGTTCGCTGCTGTGGCAAAAAGATTAATTGGGTGTCTGCCCCGTTTGACGAACAGACGGTCTTCCCAAGCCTGACAAAGCTCCCACTCGTGATAGGCACACAGTTCCCTGCTGTAGGGGTCTGCAATGGTGTTCTTGACGTCAGCTAGGTGGAGTAGGATGAGGAACATCCCCTGTCCAATGGCCCAGTGCCACAATTCCTGAGCTTCCCTGGAGAGTGCTGGGGATCTAGTGCACGCTTACTTCCCGATGTAGAACATGGTGGTACTGTCTGTGAAGATCCTCAACACCTTGCCCTTCAAACACGGTAGGAAAGACTTGAGGGCGCACAACACTGCCAGTAGCTCCAGGATGTTTATGTGCAGATCCTTCTCCTCCGGAAGCCACATATCTCTGGCGTGGAGATGTTCGGTGTGAGCCCCCCAACCTTCTAGAGAGGCGTGTTAGGCAGAAACCTCTGCAGTTCCCTCTGGGACCACTGCAAAAGATTTAAGACTATAGGTGTTTGGCAGTAAACCCACTTGGTAGCAGTCTGTACCACATAGATTTACTTGGTAGCTGTGGCTGAGCTGTAGCTGAGACTTCCCTCAAGAAGAGTTAGGCAGTATACAGAGTATTCACAATAGGTCAGAAGAACATAGTAGAACAAGCAAACACTGACCAGAGCTTGGGGTAAAAGAGATCTAATTATTTATTTAAAACCACATCTAATAAAACACACAGGCACTAATGTTAAGTAGTTCAAAAACATGGTCACTTAAGTGACATTTTTAATATACAATCCCTTAAAAGGATTTTTAGACAAGTCTTAAGTAAAGCCCAATTATTTTCAGACAGCGGTGAGCGCTTAACGCAGATGGCACTCCAATAATTTGTTTTAAAAGGGAGAGAAAGGCAGAGTATAAATTGAAACAGATCCCAACACTTTCATCAGAACACAGCAAGAGAGGAAGGCAGTCTCAAACCGTGAAGTTAGAGTTCAGAAAGCCGGATCCACTTTAAGAGGATCAGAACGAAATGTGTCCAAGGTCACACGGTTAAAAAGTGCACAAAAGTCTCAAAAAGGTTCAGAAAGAGTTGGACCAAAAGAAAGGGACCAGTTAGATGGTCAAGGCGGCCAGCCCAGTCCAGAAGGTTAAGGGATTATTATTACCTTGTAGCAATGTTTAGAAAGGGAGGCCTGGCGGACCTGGTACCTTAAAGTGGTGAGAATACTCCAGGGGGGCAGTTGTTCCTGGCAGCGGATGCAAGTCGGTGCTTTGTCCGGGGGAAGAGAGGATCTCGTCGGGGAGGAAGACAGGAGTCCGTTGCACTGCCAGGGAAGAAACCAGCCGCAGAGTTCGCAGTTAAAAGGAGCGGTCCTTTTATTCGCGGTCCCCGTGATAAGTGGCTATCCGGTTGCCGGGGAGCTTGGCACGGGCAATTCGACCATAAGACGTCCTGGGATGCGAGGAAAAGGTAAACTGGTTGTGCCCACCAGTCAGGGGAAGAAGACTCTCCAGCAGGGAGATCTTCTCTGTCGTCGGGAAGTGGTGAGTCGGTTCCGCAGGGCTCCACCGGTGGTGTCATCGTAGCAGGTCGGCTCAGCTTCTCCCTCGTCGGATTCTCAGGTCCTGTGGCGACTTCTGAAGTTCCAGTCCCCAAAGTCCTGCTTTTATGCAGCACACCCCCATTCACTCAGCCTAGCTGTCAATCAAACATGCTAAGTGGTGAGCCGGCCGGCTTACCACTTGGGCGAATCACACAAGAGTGCGACTTGAGTTACCAAGGTAACTCAGTCCAGGGTGCCTAAACCCCTTCCCACACCCCTTGTGTTACCCAGACAGAGTGGCACCACTTTTGGAGGCTTCTGTGGAGAAGCCCACCCAAAGTGGAACAAACAGCTCGACTTGGGTTGGAGTCACAGAAGAGAACACAAACGCCATTTTAAAATAGAGTCCTGGCAAAAAATACCAACCCGGCGAATTAATATTAAATAAATAAACCGGCGGTATGTTCGAGGCTATGAGAATTAAATAATTAAAGTTGGTAGCCTCGAACAATGGGAAAATCCCATAGGGATATATTCGCGGTCGAATATAAAAAGTAGTATCCACTGCCAGCAGCCAAAACTCGATCAGGGGGGACGGAGACGTGCCCTCTCGACTAAGAGACCCCGGGGCAATCGAATTGCCCCGACCAGTACATCCACAATATGATGGTTTGTACTGGTTTCGGTTCATAATTTGGGACTAGTAAAGCCAATGGTGACTTTACATGCCCTGGGAGACAGTAGTCAGTCCCAGGGTATGGAGTCTATGGTGGGGTGTCACAATGACACCCCTGTGTCACTGCACAGAGGGTGCTGTGTAACACAAATAGTAAAAACACGAGACCCTATGGAGTAAAGGACCCCATAGTCCATAAAACACATTACCAGTCAAAGGAACACCATAAATCATGTCCAAGAGTGGGAGAAAGAGTCTCACTCTTGGCAGGAGAAAAAAACAAACTCCAGAAATCCAGCAAAGCTGCTGGGGGACTCACTAGGTTTAGGAAATTCAGCCTAATCGGAGAATTCTCCCTAACAAGGCGTCCGCGGTGACCGTCTCCTGGTATGGTGGGGATTGAAATCCCCAGTCCCCTGGGTGATGTGGGAGCGCACCCCCACCACTATCGCCCGAAGGAACTCCTTGTTGAGGGGATCTTGTCTTCAAAACTCCCAGACACTTCTAGCCAAAGTGCATCCAAGAATTCCTGTAGGTGTCGCAGCTGCAACCTTCAGAGACGGACGAGGTAGATGCAGGACAACTCTTTCCTGCTGTACCAACTCTTCTGCTTGCCGACACGCGCGTGCTCTCCCCAGTGAACACACACACCCCCACTCTCCTCTTTCCCATCCTCCACATCACCTAAAGCACTCTGTCTCTCCCATCTTCTCCAACCGCTTCTCCATTGACTATTCTACCCTTCTCACCAAGTCTGGTAGGAAGAAGTTCAAAAAGGATATCCTGGTCTCCAACAGCGCATATGCCAGACTGCCCTTCACCGACATCCTCTGTCGTTCCTTCGCCAGACCTATGGCCTCCTCATATGGTCTCTGTGCTTTCTCCTTCTCTCCCATTAACAGTGGCACGTGGTGGGAGGCCCTCCTGGACCCCCACCACTCCTCTAAGGTAATCATTAATGTCTACCTGAATGGCACCATCTTGGTCCAAGGCCCTCAGGACAACCACCTCCTCTTTGATAGACGCTTCCCACGCCTCCTCAACTTCCTCCCTTCTGCTGTGCCCTCTCTCTCTCCTCTCCAGCTTCATTGCTTCCCTCCACTGCCTCCTCCTTGGCTACCCTGCCATCTACTCCTTCCTCTTCTGCCCCCACTCTGGCTCCTTCTATACCACCATAGGGCGTACCTCTGATTTGTACCCCTCCCCGGAAGTCTTTCAAGGCTGGCAACCTTCTCCATATTGCCATTCACAACTCTCGCTCGGCTGTCAAACACTCCTCTGACATCTTGCACCTCCTGGAAGAACTCGACCTTGATGTCCTCGGTCTTACAGAGACATGCTTCACGGCCAGCTCTGTCACAAGATTTGACACTCTCCTCTCTGATGGCTATAAGATCCTTTCTGCGCCCAGATCCAACCATGCAAGCAGGGGTGTAGCCTTGTTCTTCCCAGAGTGGATTCCTGCCTGTTATTCCTATGCAGGCCTACTCCTCCTTCGAATATCTGGTCTGCAGGTTCTCACTCTCTCTTCTGGCCACTCTCTCACTATTGCTACTATCGGCCACCCGGTCAGACTACTACTTTCCTCTCCGAATGGGCGGACCTCTCCTCTCTCCTCCCTCCTCCCTCGACTACTCAACTCCTCCTCCTTGGAGACCTCAACATCCAACTGGATGCTTCCGGTCTCTCCTCTGGACTCTTTTGCGACCTCTGCGACTCTCTCTATTCTTCCGTCTGGCCCGACTCATGCAGCAGAGCACACTATGCTTGTTCTCATCTCCTCTGACCTCCCCCCATCTCTCCCCCTCTACCCCACAGTCCAAGCCAGCTCCAGTACTGCCAACTACCTTCTCGGTCCTCCGGCCCATGAAGTATGTGTCAGTTGAGGCTTTCAATGCCCATTTCTCGCCCTTCACCGCTGGCACACTCATCCTGACACTGCCCTTTCCAAGCTCCACTATGCTATCTTTGATACTCTTGATTTTCTTGCCCCTGTCATGAGGATCCACCTGAAGGCCAAAGCCAAGAGCAACTCTTGGTATGATTCTGATCTCATCACCCTTAAGCGCAAGTGTAGGGTGGCTGAGAGGAAATGGCGGGCATCTTGTGCATCCTCTGACAAACTGGCCTGTGCCTGCTCCAAAGGCAATACCGGCTCTCTGTCCGCACTAAGAAGAGAGCCCATATGGAAGCCTGCGTCTCTGCAGCATCTAACAACTCGGCCAAACTCTTTAAAATCTGCAAGGAGCTGGGAAATCCTGCTGCAGTCTCTACTTCTCCTGTCCCCTCACAGGCCCTCTGCACGGCCCTGGTTTTGCATTTCATCTCTAAAACCCAGGACATCCTGTCCACCCTCTCGCCCTCTCCTCCTCTTCCTGCTTCTCTCTCTGCTACCTCCAGCCCCCCTGCAGCGCCTCTCCTCCCTCTTACTCTTCCTTTCCTCTGTTATCCCCTGTCGAGATTTCTAGACAAGTCCGATCTATGAAAGTCTCACCAAAACAGGTTCTTCCCTGTTCGTCCAAAACCATGACGCGCCATATGGACACCCTCGCTCTTGCCCTGGCCGACTTCTGCAATCACTCCTTTGCCACTGGAGCCTTCCCCTCCCCTCTGAAGCACTATGTGTACCCTCTTCTCAAAAAAAAACACAGCCGACCCCACCTGGCTGGCTAACTACCGCCCAATCTCCATCACTCCTTTCCTGGGCAAACTCCTGTAAAAGCTGGCCATATCCCAACTTAACGTCCACACGGATTATGTTGGTTGTCTCCATGACTATCTGTCTGGCTTCAGAGCAGCCAGAAGTAAAGAAACTGCTCTCCTCAACATCTGTGAAACCCTGCTCTCCAAGCTTGATTTTAATCTCCCCTCATCCTACTCTATCTCTATTCTGCCTTTGACATGATCAACCATGCCATCCTGCTCAACCGCCTTTGTGACAAACCTGGGTATCACTGTTCAGGCCCTGGCCTGGCTGGCCTCTTTCCTCTCCAACCGACACTCCCAGGTCCAACTTGGGTCCTTCCTCCTCTCTATCTCACTGTCCACATTTGGTGTTCCCCAGGGGTCAAACCTCTCTCCCTGGCTTTTCAACCAATACCTGGCACCCCCTGCCCACTGCATTGCTGCTCTCTGCAGCAACTTTCAGTGCTATGCTGATGACACTCGGCTCGTTTTCAGGCTCCCTCTGCCACCTCTTCTCCCTCTCTCATCTTTGACTGCCTGCAATCCAGGAGTGGTGTCCCACCAACGACCTCTGCCTAAATGCCAGTAAGACAGAGATCCTCCTCATCGGTACTCCTGCACCTTCCTGTCCTGTCACTCTCTGGCCGGCCTCCCTTGGCCCTCTTCCTGCTCCCACCTGTGAAGCTAAGAAGCTTGTGGCCATTTTCGACTTCACGCTTTCCTTTTCTGCACACATCTCCGACATCTCCAAGTAGTCAAACTACCAAATGCACCTCAGGAGTATTCTTCCTTTCCTCTCCTTCCGCCGGAAGCTCACCGTCTCTAGAGCTCTGGTTCTCTCTAAGCTGGACTTCTGCAACAGCCTATTTCTAAATCTGTCTGCCACTACTCTCTGCCCTCTGCAACTCATCCAGAACAGGACCGCAAGACTTGTCCTTGGCCTCAAATCCAGGGATCATATCTCTCCATCCCTGAAATCTCTTCATTGTCTCTGAGTGGCCACAAGGATTAGGTTCAAGACCCTCTGCATTGTCCACAAGGCCTTCTGGGGCCTGAGTCTGCAATACCTTCAGCTCTTTGCTCCTCCAACTCCCTCAGGGTCACTAGCTTCTCCAAGCAACGAGTTGGTGGCAGATCTCTTTATTCGGCTGCAGCCTCCCTCTGGAACAGTCTCCCTGCCTCTCTGAAACTTGAGGAAAACCATGTTCGGTTCCGGAAGTACCCCAAGACCTTCCTGTTTGCTTCTGCCTTCTCTCTCCCCTGCTGATATCTTTCTGGGCACCTGGCTACCCTCCGAATTCGGGCCCGGATACCTGCCCACCCAGCTGCATACCCGCACTGCCTCCTGGCAACCCTTGCACTTATTAGAACACCTGTTGTCTGCGCTTAACTCTTGCACTTGCCACCCGCTGGCTGCACTACCTGTTTTTGTTTTGATCATATGTTCAGCATTTTCCACCCCTCCCCTGCCCCTTGCACTTTCCCCCTTCCCTGCACCTGTCGCGCTCTCAATGTCACTAGTCCTACTAAGATCGTGGTTTTGTCCTCCCTTGTTCCCCTCCCTTGCCTCGTAACACTTATGTATGGGCGCGATCGAATAAAATATATCATATCATGCATAGCAACGACTTGATGGCCCAAGTGTGGCTGTCTTTGCCGACAGTCGCTGCACCTTCCCTTGAATGGCTGCTAGCCTCTTCTCAGAGGGTGACGCCAGGCAGGCCACTGTGTCGCGTCTGGCGCCGAGGAGCAGCGCGTTCTGCGATGGCGTAAAGCAGTATATCGGATAGTTTACGGAGAACCTCAGTTCTGTCAGTAGCCGGACGGTCTCCATATGCCCGTCAGCAAGTTCCCGGGAGCGGGCGCATATCGGCAAACCATTCAGGTACGTGTATGCCCTGCCAATGCAGGTGGGCCGCCACCAAGGCCAGGCATTTTGGGAATACTCTTGGGGTCAACTTTAAGCAGAATGGTAGGGCCTCAAACTAGTAGTGTTGGCCTTGTACAACGAACTGTAGGAACTTTCGTTGTTTCCTGTGGATGGGGAAGTGGAAGTACGCATCCTCCAGATCCAATGACATCAAGAAATCTCCTTCCTCTAGTTGGCTGAGCATGTGCTGCAACGTGACCATCCTGAATTTTTGGGACTTCATGTATTGTTCAGACGGAGTAGATCTAGGATGGGTCTCAAACACCCATTCTTCTTTCTGACCAGAAATGATCTGGACTAGACTCCGGAACCCCCAGAGCCGCTGGGGAACAAGCTCTATCGTCCATCGGTCGGTGATCTTCTTCCACTCGCTGATGAACCTCATCAGCCGGCCTCACACCAGGGTGCAAGAGTGGGGGCCAGACGTCTTGGTTGGTTCAGGCTTGCTTGGGCGCCAGAGCCCTGCCGGTGAGAGTGACGCTGACCTCTGCTACCGTAGGCCTGAGAGCTAACCATGAAGGCTTCCTGCGTGGATGATCTGGGGGTTGTCTGTACAATGTGGAGTATCCCTTGGATGATCTGCTCGATTTCCCCCTGAAGGAGCGAAAAGACAACGAGCAATGCTGCTACAGAGTGCCAAGGGAATGCGCCGTCTCGGTGTCGGTCGACGAATCCCTTCAAGCCATAAAGACAGCCTACCCAAACAGTTTTGCGCCGTTGAACAGCATGTCCCGCAACTTTGCATGAACATCTTGGCGAAAGTTAGTGGCCTTCGACCAACCCTGCCGAAAATAGGCAAACACTGTTTCCCATCTGCCGGCGATGTCTAGTGCCACCATAATGGTATGGTCCAATGCCACATCCCCTTCCTGGAAGTGGGCAAGAGCCTCTGCTTTCTTGTTGTCAGGAAGGAATCCCAGGATAGGGCCCAGTTGGTACCAGAGCTCCTGGTCATATCAGGACAAGATAGCCAGAACATTAGCCGCTTTGATTGTGGATGCAGATGTGTTTTTTTTTATATAAAACATTTTATTGGTTTTGTGCGAACATAACAAAAGAAAGGGGACTCCAGGTTGAGTCTTTATCATCATATACCTATTGCCTCTTTGGTCTCCTTAAGGTCACATAGCATCCTCCCACCTTTACCAAATTTTATTGGCCTTCTCTGGGCATCCTCGTTCTCTGTTGACTCTCCGTTCCATGGATATCCACATCTGGATGTCTGTTACCCATTGTTCGATATCCGGTCACACTGGGGAACCCCATAATCTGGCGAGGTTTCGTTTGATCACCGCGGTGGCCGCTGAGAAACACAGTCTTTCATATTGTGACAGTTCCACATCAACGCCGCCCCCCCATCCCCTCCAACATTAACATTTTAGGCTCCCGGGGGATCGACTGGCCCAAGACTTTCGACAGAATGTCGCAGCACTGTTGCTAGAAGTGTTGTATGTGTGGGCAGCTCCACAGTATGTGGAAGAACGTTCGCTCTTCGCTCCTGCGGTAGAGTGCCACTCTCGGGTAGTAAATTCTGTGTAAAAACTTCAATTGGATCAGACGCAGCCTGGCTGAAATGGCTACCTCTCGTAGGTACTTTAGTATCGTTACCCAGTCTTCCGGCAGCATAATTCCCACCTCATTTTCCCACTTGGTTCTAAGTTTCGCTAGCTCAGTGGTGGCAAAGGATGTGCTAGCACTGTACATAACTGTAGTGACCTTAGATTTAATGTATTCCATGAAAATGTTCCTTTCCATAGGGGTACAGTCTGGCATATTGGCCAGGGATGGGAGGTGCTGTTGTAGTGCTTGCCTGAGCTGTGTGTAGTTATATCTCTCAGATACAGCCACACTGAATCGTGATGCCAGGTCTTCAAAGGGCGTTATGTTACCACCTATAACCACATCATCCACCTTACTTATACCACTGGTCAACCAGACCGGCCATTTCAGTAGTTTGTCAATTTCGGTGAGGTGTCTATTTTCACGTCGGTGTGACCCGGAGTAGAACAGCCAGGGGCTCTATAGCCAATGCCAATATTAGCGCAGACCGAGGGCAACCCTGCTTTGTTCCCTTCCCTAGCTCGAAAGGTCGAGACGCCCAACCCTTCACCCTGATTTTAGCCATGGGGGTGCTATATAGGAGCTGCACTCAACCCAGGAACTGTTCATCAAACCCCATCCTGTGTAGTATTCCCCAAACTGCTTCCCAATAAACAGAATCAAGTGCCTTTTCGAAGTCTATTGCTAGTAACGCCAGGGGGTGTTGGCATGATTGCATGTGTTCAATGGCTAGGTGCAGTCTACGCATGTTCATTCTCGTGGATCTCCCGGGCATAAAGCTGCATTGGTCAGGGTGTATCAGGGTTGCAATAACACGTGGCAGGGGCAGGGCCAATATCTTGGCCAGGATTTTTGCCTCACCATTGATGAGGGAGATCGGTCTGTACGAAATGCATTGTTCTGGCGGCTTGCCCGCTTTCGGTGTAACTATTATTGTGGTGGTTCTAAGATCCTCTGGCAAGTAGCCTAGTTCCTTTGCTTGACGATACATATTTAAGAGATGCAGAGGTAACTCGGCGCCCCCCACCTATTTCCAGGTCTCAACCGGGAAACCATTTGGGCCCGGTGCTTTCCCAGATTGGAGCTGTGCCAACGCCAATAGTATCTCGTCCTCTGTAATGTCACTTTCCAGCATGTTTATTTGTACGGCACTCAGGGGCTCGATGACAATGCATTACTTACCGTAAAAGCATTTCTGATGGTTGTATCTGCTTAGATTCACATGCTGTGCATAGGTCCGACATCCAGTGGTCACTGCGGAGTATTGCATTTTGTTTTTCGTAATGGAAAAGGGGACGTCGACCAGGCGTGTCTGTAACACTATCCCTATAGTGACGTGCGTTGTACCCACAATCCCTCACGCGTCGAGGTCCCTCTGTTTCTATTTTTTCTGCCCTGAGGGAGGCTTCTATACGTGAGTGAGTACAGAAAAGAGAGAGATGTAGAAAGATGTCTATGTTCCTTCCATCCGAGCGGGGAGGAAGGGTGGGCGCATGTGAATCTAAGCAGATACAACCATCAGAAATGCTTTTACGGTAAGTAATGCATTGTCTTCTGATGTTTGTTAATCTGCTTAGAATCACATGCTGTGCATAGACTAGCGAGCAGTACCCGGAGTTGGCGGTGGGTTATGAGAAGGAACAGTAGAGAAAAGATGTCCTAATACTGCCTGTCCCACCTGGGAGTCAGATCTAGAGTGTGCATCTAGACAGTAGTGTTTTGTAAAGGTGTGCACAGAACTGCAGGTAGCCGCTTTGCAGATGGACTCAAGGGGAACATTTGCAATGAAAGCTATGGAAGCCCCAGTGCCTCGAGTAGAATGTGCTCTTGGCTTGAAGGGTAGTTCTCTCTTAGCAAGAGAGAAACAGAGAGTGATGCATTGAACAATCCATCTAGATATAGTGGACTTTGAGACTGCATCTCCTTCTCTTCCTGCTGCCACCGAGACAAAGAACTGATTAGTCTTTCTTAGTGGCCTGGTTCTTTCCATGTAGAACATGACAGCTCTGCGTACATCCAGTGTATGCAGACTTTTTTCTCCCAAGTTGGAAGGGTGTTGAAAGAACGTTGGTAGTTCTATTGACTGGTTTACATAGAATTTCGAGATGAATTTCGGTGCAAACCTTGGGTGTGTGCGTAGAACCACCTTATCTTTGTGAACTGTTACGAAGGGGTCTAGAACAGAAAGAGCCTGTAGTTCACTTACTCTCCTAATGGAGGTGATAGCTATTAGGAAAGCAGTCTTAAGAGTGAGGTCTTTAAGAGTTGCCTTGTGCATGGGTTCAAACGGCAAACCCATGAGTCTGGAAAGTACCACATTTAAGTCCCATCCGGGAGCTGGGTTAGCTATCGGAGGGTGTATCCTCTTTACCCCCTCCATGAAGGCCTTGATAACTGGTATCTTCCACCACGACACTTTAAGTTGGGAAGCGGGAAGCGGTCAACCGGGTTGATGCCTTTACCTCTACACCAGATGACAAATCTTCTCCACTTGCTAGAATAGCAGTGGCGAGTATTATCTCTGCAGAAGTTGTAGATATCCAAATTCTATGATCTCAGGAGCCAGGCTGCTAAATTCATGGTCTGAGGGCATGGATGCAGAGTCCTGCCCTTGTCCTGTGACAGCATGTTGTACGGGCAGGGAAGTTTCACTGAGGGAGATAGGGACATCTCCATCAAGTGAGCGAACCATGGTTGCCGTGCCCACATTGGGGCCACCAGTATCATGGTAACTTGTTCTTGGTGCATCTTGTGCACAACTTTGTTGAGAAGGGGAGTCAGGGGGAAAGGCGTAAACAAATTTCCCTGACCATTGAACCGACAGACCGTTCCCCTTGGACTGGTTCTGGGGGTACCTGGAGGCGTACCTTTGGCATTGTGAGTTCTCCAGAGTTGCGAACAGGTCTATTTCCGGGAATCCCCATTGCGTGAAGACGTCTAAGACGATGTCTTGGTGCAATCGCCATTCGTACTCTTCGGGCAGGGGGGGAAGTCTCTGCTGAGTTCGTCTGCTAGCAGATTGAGTTCCCCTGGTACGTGTTGTGACAGTAGGAACATGTGTCTGAGAGCCTACTTCCATATATTCTCGGACAGCTTGGACAGTCCTGGAGAGTGGGTGCCCCCCTGCTTGTTGATGTAGTACGTGGCTGTGGTGCTGTCTGTAAGGACCATCACTGTTTTCCCTTGTAGGTGTTCCTGGAAGGCTTTTAGTGCTTTGAACACCGCCAGTAGCTCCAGTAGGTTTATGTGCTTGTATGCTATGTTCGGACTCCACACTCCGTGAGCAGTCTGATGGGATAGGTGAGCCCCCCCCATCCTGTGAGGGATGCGTCCGTGGTTAGAGTGGCCTCCACCGCGGGTGTGGCAAAGGGTTTCCCTATTATCAGGTTTTCCTTTGTCCACCACCGTAGCGAGAGAACCAAGGCCTGCGAGACCACCACTAGATCGTCCCCTTGTCCGCTGGCCTGACACCACTGGCTGTTAAGCCACTCTTGCATTGGGCGCATGTGCAGGCGCGCGTGAGGTACCAAATAAATACACAACGCCATCATTCCTAACAGGCGCATCGCTTTGCGCACCGTCACCTCTCGACCTGCCACATATTGGGGGATCTGAAACAGCATGTTTTGGACCCTCTCGTTGGAGGGGAAGACGAGGCCGCCCTTTGTTCGAATTAGAGCCCCAAGGAATTGTTTGACTTGGCTGTGGTCTAAGCTGGACTTCTTCTCGTTGATGGAGAAGCCCAGTTGGAACAAAAGGTCTACAGTCTTTTGGGTGTTCGAGAAGCATGTCTCGTAAGAATCCCCTGTTATGAGCCAGTCGTCGAGGTAAGGGTATACTGGGATGGATAACCTGCGCAGGTGGGCCGCTGCCACTGCCAGTACTTTCGTGAATACCCTTGGTGCAGATGCTATGCCGAACGGTAGCACTCTGAACTGGTAGTGTTTGCCCTCTATCATGAACCTGAGGTATTTTCTGTGCGCTGGCAACATTAAAATATGAAAGTATGCATCTTTCATGTCCAGTGTTGTCATGTAATCTCCCTGTGATAGCAGTGGGATCACTTCCTGTAAGGTCACCATACAAAACTCTTGGGGTTTGACAAACTTGTTCGCTGGGCGCAGATCTAATACAGGGCGCATGGTTAGATGCTTTTTGGGTACAAGGAAGTACACTGAATAAATACCTTCCATTACCTGAGATAGAGGCACGACCTCTATGGCTCCTTTTCCCAGCAGTTGGTCCACTTCTTGGAGAAGGATGGCGAGGTGTTCTGGTGTCATGCGACGTCCATTTGGGGGTCTGTATGTTGGGGAACTGTTGAACTTTATACAGTACCCGTGGGCTACGGTGGAAAGTACCCAGCGGTCTGATGTTATTCCCTCCCATGCTGGAAGAAAGGATGTTAACCAGCCCCCGACTGGCGCTGCATGGGAGGGGACCCAAATCTTCACGTCACTTGGTGGTGTTGTTGATTGGGAGCCTCTGGGGGTGGAACCCCGGCCTCTTCCCTTGCCACGGTGTTGACCCCTCTGATTGTACTGGCCGCTATTACCCTGGTAGTTGCTGGCAGAATACTGTTGTTGTTGGTTTTGTTGCTGGCGTTGTCCACGAAAAAAGCGCTCATTACCAAATCCCCGCCTGTTAGGGGGTTTTGAAATTTGGTCTAAGGTCTTTATTGTATCAAATTCTTTCTTCGCGTTCTCCAGCGCGTCATCCACTGCTCTCCCAAAGAGGTTGGACTCCTCTATGGGTTTATTAATAAGGGACGCTTGTGTTTCTGCCTTAAATCCGGAATTGCGAAGCCAGACGTGACGCTTCAGTAAAATTCCTTGTACCAAAGTGCGGCCAGCCGTCTCTGCCGCATCGAGGGTATTCTTGACGATGCTTTGATTGACCAGAGAGCCCTCGTTAACTGTAGCCAGTAAACGAGTCCTTAGGGGTTCGGGAACTTATTCGATGTCCTGTTTGAGCTTAGCCCATTGAGCATCGGCATAGTTTGCCAATAGGGTATTATTATTGGCAATTCTGGTAGAGAATGCTGCAGAGGTGGTGATTCTCTTGGCTAGGGCATACAGCTTCTTCCCCCCTTTGTCTGGGGGTGCCTCGCTGGTAGATAGTGGGACTCCTGACCTTTTCCTGGTGTTGGTCACGACCAGGGAGTCCGGGATTGAGTGACCCTTAATATATAATGGATCTGATTGAGAGGGAGAGAACAGTTTCTCAATCCTCGGATTGACCCCTCTCACCAATACAGGAGTGGAAAGAGAAGGTGTAATACGTCTCTTAACTGAGGCGAGGATGGGTATAATTTGGCTAGTGGGGGGTTTTTCTTTGATAATCCTCTCCACAAAATCGTTGTCTGGGGTGACCTCCCCAGTTTCGATTTCGAAATGTGCTGCTGCCTTCTTCAGCAGTGCATTGAAGGTGGGTTGATCATCGACAGGCGAAGGGTTCCTGACTGGTGTAGTTTCAGTAGACCTGATGACTATACTGCTACTGCCTGTGTCAGTCGACCTAGCCGGTGACTGCCAGGGATTTGGGTCGCCCTCGCCTGTCTTTTCCTGGAATCCCTCCTCACATAGGTTAGTTTCCTCGTGCAAACCTTCCTCTTCTTGTTTGTCTTCAACATAGGTGAACTCGTCTTCCTCCTGGAAGGTGGTGTCTTCCTCAGTGGGATTGTAAGAGTATATGTCCTCCTGTATGGGGTTATAAAACTTCTGGTATTTAGCCCTTGGACTCTCCAGGGGTGCCTCCCTTGGTCTCTTGGGTGCCCTGTCTTCTGGGATGGACATGAACCTATCTAGTTTGTCCATACAGGTCTGGAACCTTTCAAAGGTCCACTGAGGTCGGCCAGGACGGTCTGGGAAAGAAAAAGGAGTTTCTTCCTCCTGTAATTGTCTGGTTCTGTCCCATAACGTCGAAGAAAGTGAGCCTTTGCCTTCTGAGTAGCCTTCTCGCTGGCTAGGGCCTTCTGTTGGTGCCGGGAACAGGCCTGATCTGTTTTCCGGCGCTTTCGGCATATCTTTGACGTTGTGCACGGTTTTCGGCGTCTCACTCGCCGTACGTTTCTGGCCGTCCTTAGATGCTATGCGCGCGAGGCTTTCAGCGATCATTCTCTCTTCCGAGGGATCGGTCGCCGTCGCGCTATGTAACGTTGAGCCTTTGCTCGTCGAGTCCTGGTTGGCAACGTGAGTGTTAGGCAGAAACCTGTGCAGTTCCCTTGGGGAACACTGCAAAAGATTTAAGACTACAGGTAGAGCAGTAAACCCCTTTGGTAGCAGTCTGTACCACCCAGATTTACCTGGTAGCTGTGGCTGAGCAGTCAGACTTCTCTCAAGAAGAGTTAGGCAGTATGTAAAGTATACACAATATGTACCAAAACACAATAGCACAAGCAAACACTGACCAGAGCTTGGTTTCAAAAGTATATAGTTATTTATTTAAAATACACATAAGTTAAAAACACTCTAGCAAAAATATAGTAAAAGTACTTCAACACAGTTATAATGAAAGTAGATTCAATCCTTTCTCCTATCTAGACAACTCTAGGTAAAACACCACTTAATTAAAACAGAGGTGAGTGCTTAACGTTAGATGACACTCTAGTAGTTTCCAAGAAAGGGAGAGAAAAAGCAGAAATAGGTTAAACACACCACTCTAAGGTCCAGAACACTTGCAATAGGCTTACAGAAGAATAAAGTCACAGGTGAGCAAAAGTCACTAGGCAGGGCCCACTCTTAGAGTAGCCGGAGCGAAAATGTGCCCAAGATCACACTGTTAGTTAGAGATTCAAAGTCTTGCAAAGAGTCAAAAAGAGGTTAGAGTGGCTCAGAAAGTTTAGCCAAAGTGTCCCAGGCACTCCCAGGTTCGAAAGCCGGGGACTAAATCTACCCCGTACAGTCGGTAGCAAGGGAAGCCAGGCAGAACACAGTACCTTAAGCGGAAAGGATCCTCCAGCGGTGGCAGTTGTTCCAGGCAGTGGCAGCAGGGCTCGACGTCGGTCAGGGGAGAAGAAGTTCTCGCTGAAGAGCAGAAGAAGAGGGTCGTTGCACTGCCCGGGAAGAAACCAGCCGCGGAGTCCTCCGGTTAAAGGGTTGGTACCGACTTTCGCGGTATGGGGGTAAAGTGGGGTATTCCGGTTGCCGGGGTGCTTGGCACAGGCAAGGCGGCCACGAGATACCTCAAAGAACGGAAAGAAGGCGAAAACTGGTTGTCCCCACCAGTCAAGGGAAGGAGCCACTCCGTTAAGAGTTCTCCTCGGTCGTCGGGAAAAAAAAAGTGGTGAGACGGTTCAGCAGGGCTCCACCGGGTGGTGTCGTCGAAGCAGGTCGGCTCAGCTCTTCCCTCGTCGGATTCTTGGTCCTGTGGCGACTTCTGAAGTCCCAGTCCCCAAAGCCCTGCTTTTATGCAGCAAACCCCCATTCACCCAGCCTAGCTGTCACTCAACCATGCTAAGTGGTGAGCCGGGCGGCTCACCACTTGGGCCAATCAGGACGGAGTGCGACTTGAGTTACCAAGGTAACTCAGTCCAGGGTGCCTAAATCCCCCTCCACCCCTCCTAAGTACCCCAGACAGAGTGGCACCACTTTGGAGGGCTTCTGTGGAGAAGCCCGCCAAAAGTGGAACAAAGGGCTCCACTTTGGGTCAGAGTTACAGAGGCGAACACCAACGCCATTTTAGAATCAAGTTTTGGCAAAAAGTCCCAACCGGAGTTATAAAAATAAATATATAAACCGGTGGTATGTTTAAGGCTACCGTAAATAAATAATTAAATGTGTTAGCCCAAAACAATGGGAAATCCCATAGGGAAATATTCGCGGTCGAATATAAAAAGTAGTTTCCACTGCCACCAGCCAAAACTCGATCAGGGGGGACGGAGACGTGCCCCCTCGACTAACAGACCCTGGGGCAATCGAATTGCCCCAGCCAGTACGTCCACAATATGATGGTTTGTACTGGTTCTGTTCAGGATTCAAGACTAGCAAAGTCTTTGGTGACTTTACATGCCCTGGGAGACAGTAGTCAGTCCCAGGGTATGGAGTCTATGTTGGGGAGTCCCTAGGACACCCCTGGGTCACGGCACAGAGGGTGCTGTGTGACCCACATCACAAAAATACATGAGGCCCTATGGAGTAAAAGACCCCATAGCCCATTCAACACAAGGTTTAACCAAGAAAACACACTTCAACATGTCCAAGAGTGAGGGTAAAAGAGTCTCACTCTTGGCAGGAGAAAAAAATTAAACCCCAGAAATCCAGCAAAGCTGCTGGGGGACTCACTAGGTAGGGAAATTCAGCCTAAACAGAGAATTCTCCCTAACACTCGCCCCCCCCAGACTAAGGGACAGGAGGATTTAATCCACTCCTGGATGAACCTCATACCTCTAGTCGATGATATACATCCTAGAGAGTCCATCAGCATTTTGATGGTGACACCCTGACCTGTGCTCAATGGTGAACTCAAAGGTTTTCTTTTGCAAGCTAACGGACCTACAGACCCTTTGAGGAACATCAGTCTTTTTGTTATAGGGGATCTGGTTGACCAGTCCCTCAGAAGTTGGTACAACTTCTGAACCTATGTTAGGCTTTTTCAAGGGGTCCTTATAAAGGATTCCCTTAGATCTAGAGGGGCCTCCAAGGTTCCTCACCACCTCTCTTGTGGGAGCAGGTTGGGTCTTAGGCCTCTTGGTTGGAGGGGTTGGGGTTAGGCAATGTACCTGCTTCCCCTTCCTCTTAGATCTACCCTTACCTATTTTAGGAGTTTCCCCCCTAATATTAGGATTTGAGTTGGGTTCTTCAGTAGAAGGGCCAACAGTCTGAAGGTTTTTGGCCTTAGACTTTTCTTTTCTGGTTTTCCACCAGCACTGAGAATTACCAGTTCTCTCAGGTCCAGATAGGGGCCTAGTTGGTCTATCCACCTCTTCCTCAGAAGCAGGGGGAGTCAGAGACTCTGAGACTAGGGGAACAATGATGGAGCTTGGTTGGGGCTCCCATGTTCCTAGCATACTATCCGGAAAGGTGCCTGGGTCAGAGGTCAACTTACTAAACCCAGGGCTTGTAGTGGGGTTCTCAGTAGAGGGTCCCACAGGCTTAGAAGGGTCCTTCAAGGTAGCCTTTCTAGCCAATTTGGTTAAGTTCTGCTTCTCCATACTGGGAGGCCTGGGGGTATGTGACACTACTCCTAGAGTTCTTAGGTCATTCCCTAACAGGACCTTCCCAGGTACCTCAGCCTGAACACTGACAGGGATCCTTACTGTCATGTTGTTACATTGAATGAGGGCTGGTAGAATAGGAACCATTTGGACAGGGCCTCCAGACATCCTAGTGGGACCTTTGGGTGCTTTGGCCACATCTTCAGGTTGAAAGAAGCTTTCATCCACTACTGTTCTGCTGGCCCCAGTGTCTCTCCTGGCAGGAGTATCCTGGCCATTGACAAGAACACTGTCCACATAATACACCTTAGAGTTAACAGGTAGGGAGTTATACACAACCCTATTCTGGGGACTAACCAGACCCATAGGCTCTAAGTTTACAGTTGCTTGAAGACCCAAGGGTTCTTCAGCAAAGAGTTCAAAGTGGGCACTAGCCATCTGTACTTCATCCTCAGGAGTGAAGGCTAAGGAGACTGTGCTGATCCCTGCAGGTTTACCCTTGCACTTGGGATCTCCTTTGATATGGTCAGTACCCTGACAGACATAGCATTGTCCAAATGCTCTCTGGAAGGGTGGCTTGTTCTGACCTCCTTCTGGCTTGTGGCCAGAAGGTACAGTAGCCTGACTAGGTTTCCCATGTGGCTTACCCTGGTTATTTTGTGGTTTGGGGCCCTCTTTGGGATAGGAATTATTAGAATTCTCTTTGGAGTCTTTTTTAGGCTGTTTCTCCCCATCCTTCTTCTGAGTTACCCCAGAATCCTTGTGAGTGGCCCTGTTGGCAACCCACAAGTCAGCAGCCTTAGCTAGTTTCCGGGAATCTAATTCCTTGGAATCAGCCAAGTGTTGTCTGAGCTCAGGAGAGCAGGCATCATAAATAGTCTCCAACATAAACAAATTCTTCATACCTTCATAAGTGTTCACCTTGTAACCCTTAATCCATCCCTCTAAGTTTTTCAAACATTCACTCACCCAGGTAGCCCAAGGGGTACCATCATGCTTTTTGAGGCTCCTAAACCTCTTAAGATACTGGGAAGGGGTCTTCCCAAACCTAGCTATCAAAGCTAGTTTCACACATTCATAGTCCTTCCTATCCTCCTCCCCCATCTCCATTACCACATCAGTTGCAACAGGGGGAAGCCTAGAGAACAACCAGGTGAGTAAGTCATTTCCTGTGATGTTCTGGAGCCCATGATTATATTCAAACAGAGACAACCAATCCAACACATCCAACTTAGGCTCATACATACCAACCAATTCTTTAGGCATCCGGGGTCTTTTAGGACTGGAACTTCTAGAGGAGCCAGAGAGAGAAACATTCTCAACAGATAATTTCTTCATTTCTAAGTCATACTTGAGCTCCATTTCCCTTAGCCTTAGTTCTTTGTCAGTTTGAGCATTAAGTTTCTTATACTCCAATTCTAGCTTCATTTTCTCCAGTTCAAAGTACTGAGGACTAAATGTGGGACCTGGTAAAGGTCCAGTAGGCACAGCAGGTAGAGCAGGCAGAGGCCTAGGGGGGACAGTTACAACAGCCTCACCCTCCTCTTCTGACTCTTCCTCAGAATCATCAACATTTTGCTCCATGTTAATTTCAACACTGTCATCTACAGTTGCTGGAGTGGTAGGTTCCTCTGAACCATCACCCAGACTTTGGTTAGCTAACAATCTTTCAATCAGCTCCATTTTCTTGCCCTTAGTCAGGAGATCCTTATGTTTACAGAGCACTCTTAAACAATCAGCAGTTTTGGCTGCAAGGGACTCTTGACTATAGCTTTCTATAACTGACATGTTAGAGGTTTTACTTTTTCAGTGCTAAGCTTTGTGGTTAGTTGCACTAAGGTATCTAAAGCACAATAAAATGTATACTCAATACAAATCCCACCGCTGTACACCAGTGTTAGGCAGAAACCTGTGCAGTTCCCTTGGGGAACACTGCAAAAGATTTAAGACTACAGGTAGAGCAGTAAACCCCTTTGGTAGCAGTCTGTACCACCCAGATTTACCTGGTAGCTGTGGCTGAGCAGTCAGACTTCTCTCAAGAAGAGTTAGGCAGTATGTAAAGTATACACAATATGTACCAAAACACAATAGCACAAGCAAACACTGACCAGAGCTTGGTTTCAAAAGTATATAGTTATTTATTTAAAATACACATAAGTTAAAAACACTCTAGCAAAAATATAGTAAAAGTACTTCAACACAGTTATAATGAAAGTAGATTCAATCCTTTCTCCTATCTAGACAACTCTAGGTAAAACACCACTTAATTAAAACAGAGGTGAGTGCTTAACGTTAGATGACACTCTAGTAGTTTCCAAGAAAGGGAGAGAAAAAGCAGAAATAGGTTAAACACACCACTCTAAGGTCCAGAACACTTGCAATAGGCTTACAGAAGAATAAAGTCACAGGTGAGCAAAAGTCACTAGGCAGGGCCCACTCTTAGAGTAGCCGGAGCGAAAATGTGCCCAAGATCACACTGTTAGTTAGAGATTCAAAGTCTTGCAAAGAGTCAAAAAGAGGTTAGAGTGGCTCAGAAAGTTTAGCCAAAGTGTCCCAGGCACTCCCAGGTTCGAAAGCCGGGGACTAAATCTACCCCGTACAGTCGGTAGCAAGGGAAGCCAGGCAGAACACAGTACCTTAAGCGGAAAGGATCCTCCAGCGGTGGCAGTTGTTCCAGGCAGTGGCAGCAGGGCTCGACGTCGGTCAGGGGAGAAGAAGTTCTCGCTGAAGAGCAGAAGAAGAGGGTCGTTGCACTGCCCGGGAAGAAACCAGCCGCGGAGTCCTCCGGTTAAAGGGTTGGTACCGACTTTCGCGGTATGGGGGTAAAGTGGGGTATTCCGGTTGCCGGGGTGCTTGGCACAGGCAAGGCGGCCACGAGATACCTCAAAGAACGGAAAGAAGGCGAAAACTGGTTGTCCCCACCAGTCAAGGGAAGGAGCCACTCCGTTAAGAGTTCTCCTCGGTCGTCGGGAAAAAAAAAGTGGTGAGACGGTTCAGCAGGGCTCCACCGGGTGGTGTCGTCGAAGCAGGTCGGCTCAGCTCTTCCCTCGTCGGATTCTTGGTCCTGTGGCGACTTCTGAAGTCCCAGTCCCCAAAGCCCTGCTTTTATGCAGCAAACCCCCATTCACCCAGCCTAGCTGTCACTCAACCATGCTAAGTGGTGAGCCGGGCGGCTCACCACTTGGGCCAATCAGGACGGAGTGCGACTTGAGTTACCAAGGTAACTCAGTCCAGGGTGCCTAAATCCCCCTCCACCCCTCCTAAGTACCCCAGACAGAGTGGCACCACTTTGGAGGGCTTCTGTGGAGAAGCCCGCCAAAAGTGGAACAAAGGGCTCCACTTTGGGTCAGAGTTACAGAGGCGAACACCAACGCCATTTTAGAATCAAGTTTTGGCAAAAAGTCCCAACCGGAGTTATAAAAATAAATATATAAACCGGTGGTATGTTTAAGGCTACCGTAAATAAATAATTAAATGTGTTAGCCCAAAACAATGGGAAATCCCATAGGGAAATATTCGCGGTCGAATATAAAAAGTAGTTTCCACTGCCACCAGCCAAAACTCGATCAGGGGGGACGGAGACGTGCCCCCTCGACTAACAGACCCTGGGGCAATCGAATTGCCCCAGCCAGTACGTCCACAATATGATGGTTTGTACTGGTTCTGTTCAGGATTCAAGACTAGCAAAGTCTTTGGTGACTTTACATGCCCTGGGAGACAGTAGTCAGTCCCAGGGTATGGAGTCTATGTTGGGGAGTCCCTAGGACACCCCTGGGTCACGGCACAGAGGGTGCTGTGTGACCCACATCACAAAAATACATGAGGCCCTATGGAGTAAAAGACCCCATAGCCCATTCAACACAAGGTTTAACCAAGAAAACACACTTCAACATGTCCAAGAGTGAGGGTAAAAGAGTCTCACTCTTGGCAGGAGAAAAAAATTAAACCCCAGAAATCCAGCAAAGCTGCTGGGGGACTCACTAGGTAGGGAAATTCAGCCTAAACAGAGAATTCTCCCTAACAGTGAGCGCTCTTGCGATGCGCGTCGCTGGAGGTTTTGGTGTTAGCGCCCTTATTTTTAGACTGCACAGTCGCTTGTCGCGGAAGCGGGGAAGGCTGATGACCCTTACGATCGGCAGAAGACGCCGGTGGGCCCGGCGTCCCCGTTGGCGCCATGGCTGCCTTCGTCTTTGACGAATGCGTGCCGGGGGGTATGTGCTTTGGTGTTTTTCCGTGTGCGTCCTTGTCGCCGGGGTGTTCATCCCCATAAACTGGGCGTGAGCCGGGCTTGTCGGGGCCGGGGACGGACGACAAGGAGCGTGAACGCTCCTTTGAGAGGTCTACAGCCTCCGTTACGGGGGCCGTGTAGTCACTGTCCTCGTCACTCAGCGGCAGCGGCAGCAGGCGAGGAGTCAGGCCTAGACATGGCGTAGGCTGCCCACCTTTTGACCCTGCGGTCTTTTAGAGTTTTGGGCTTTAGTAATTTACAGGCCGCACAGCCGTCCTCCTGGTGTATATTTACCCTTGCAAAGCGGGCAAAACCTAAATGGCGTCCTCTCCAGAGCTGAGGGTAATAAGTGTGACTACGACCTCGAAAGAGAAGGAGGGGAAAGAGAAAGGCATTCTTAAAGAGAAGAAAGAAAGACCACAAAACCCCACTCTCCCTACTGTGTATGGCCGGTGAGGCCAGGCCACGTGTTCGGCAGCGCCGAAGGATCCCCTCAGCTCGACCTTCCGTCGAAGATCTTGCTCGGCGGAGAAACAGCTCTGCGTCGAGGGAGGGATCTACGTTATTGATATTAATAACAAACGACCAAAGGTCGAAGAAACTATTTGGCAATGTCTCTTGAGGAGCTCTGCATAAAGGCGACCAGTAGCTGGGCGGAAAAAACAATCGGAGGGACCTCGACGCGTGAGGGATTGTGGGTACAACGCACGTCACTATAGGGATAGTGTTACAGACACGACTTGTCGACGTCCCCTTTTCGACTACGAAAAACAAAATGCAATACTCCGCAGTGACCACTGGATGTTGGACCTATGCACAGCATGTGATTCTAAGCAGATTGACAAACATCAGAAACAAGTCTACATAGTATTTGGCGAACTCTTCTACAATCTCAGTGTCTGTGAGGAGCGGATTAGCATGGTCAGTGTGATCGTTCTCACCCGACTATGGCCTTCATCTCTCCACTCTAGCCACGCCAGCATCCTCCCTGCTTTATCACCGGTTTCGTAAATTCTGGCTTTCATTGTATTGTGGGCCTGTCTGGCATTATCTAACGCAGTATTTTGTAGTTGTTTCTGGGCTAGGACCAAGGCCCTGTGTGTATGTGGCTGTCCGTCTGTGAGATGTGCTTCCTCTGCCTTCTTTACCTTTTCTTCTGCACCCTCCACTGATTTTAGGTGGGTATTTTTATGGGCTGTGGTCCAGGAGATAATTTCCTCCCAGAGCACTGGTTTGAAAGCTTCCCACAGCGTTACTGCATTGTCCACTGACCCCACATTCAGATCGAAGTATGATTTGGTAGCGGACTGCATTAGTTCTGGGAAACCTAGCTATTCAGCTGCCATGTCTGTGCCGGACGCAGCGTTTCAGCCTCAATCTCTATGAGCAGGGGGGAGTGATCCGAGACACCCCTTGGGAGAAAGTGTGACTGTATTGCAGTCCCCGGCAGAAAAAAGTAGTCAAGCCGTGACAACGATGCATGTACTCCCGAGTGGTATGACTATTCCCCTCTTACCAGGGTTTAAATCACACCGCATGTCCCGAAGTCCTAAGGCATCAGCAAAGGCGGCGAGCTTGGTATGCGCGTTTGGATACCCGCTCACGCAGGTGTGTGCGATCTAGGGTGACGTCGATAACCTCATTGAAGTCCCCCCAAGAATCAGCATGTCAGCTGTGTCGTTTACCAGTGTTGGTGTGACATCCTGTAATAGTGCTGCGAGCAGTGTAGGAGAGTAGACTGCCATCAGGGAGATAGTTTTGTTCCATAGTGAACCGGTGACGTATGTGTACCTGCCACTAGTGATCTGTAGAACCTTCGCGAGATTAAAGGGAAGCCTTTAATGTATTAGGATCAGCACCCCCCGTGAGCCCATTGCTAAAATGGCCTGTATAGCAGTACGATAGTTAGTGCGTTTGAAAATGTGACAGTTCGTACCCCCCAGATGTGTCTCAGTCAGGAAGACTATATCCGGGGTATGCCTGTTCAGGAATTGTAGCACCAGTCTGCGCTTCATGTTACTGCCCAGACCATTGACGCTCCAGGTTAGGAGCTTCAGGGTGCAAGAGGTATCGTTACGGGAAGCCATCAGTTGTTTAAGTGTGGGCCGGTGGTGGTAGCCATGGTGTAATCGCGGTATTGCCTAGTAAAGACGTGTTGTGGAACCATGACATATGAGTGTTGAATACAATGTTCGTTTCTGAAATTGACCCGATAGAACCCTCCTATTTCTCCATTGTCCAAATACCATATCATAACCTAAAATGTAACATCCATCCCCCTTCCTACCGCCCACCCCATACTTCATCGCAACTCGAACCATCTCTCGCCTGAACGACAGTCGGGTAACAACTGCCACTTGCTTCCGACTATATCAAAACAATACACAACAAGATGAACATCAAACCCCCCCCAAGATGCGGTTCCTTCCTTGGCCACCTATCTTACCCACAGCTAACGTTTCCCTCTCAATTCTGCGTCAGGGGACAGCTCGTAGTGGGCCGCCAGCTGTTGTGGACATATGTGATCCAGTGTGCCTAGGGGAGTTGCATCTTGCCCTCGTGTTCAGAAAGTAATGGCAGTTCGCATATCTGCAACTCCTATTAAGCATTGTCCTCCTGCTGCATTGCTTTCGGTTTTTGTTGCGGTCTGTCACGTGGTGATCTTTCGAAGCGTGGTCTGTTTCGGCTGGCCTCTTGCCTTCCTTGTGCACGCCAGTATCTGTCGATATGCCTTTCGGCCCAGGTCCATGATTCCTTGGGATCCGTAAAATGTACTGTTGTGTTATTGTGGAATATTTTGAGCTGTGCAGGGAAGATCAGCCCATATTTGACCTTCATTGATTGCAAGCGCCTCTTGAGGGTCAAAGGATTGACGAGCCTTTTGTACCTCCCGGGTAAAGTCTGGAAAGAATGCAATTTTTGAGCCGTTGTATGTGATGGAGCCCTTTGTCCTCGCCATCTGGAGTATGGCGTCTCTGTCCCTATAGTTAAGGAGTTTCACAATGACCATGCGCAGCGGGGTCCCGGGTATGGGTCTTCCAGTCGGTACGCGATGTGCTCGTTCGATTGAGAAGAATTTCGAGAAAGACTTTAGCTCAAACAGGTCGGCGAGCCATTGTTCAAGAAATAATTCCATGCTTGGTCCTTCGGTTTTTTCGGGCATGTCAGGACCCAGGCAAGTGTTGGGGTGGTGGCTGGGAGAAAGACCCCTAGATTGGGTTCTGGAGGGAGGTGGGGGCCTCCTAGGCATCCAGCAGGCTTTTCAAGACGTGTACTCCACCCCTTTTGCAGGTCTCGAGACCAGTGGTGGAGAACAGCCAAGAAACTACGTTTCCAAGCACTCCCTGCAAGCCACATGGTGACAGGACAGAGAACCATGCCCGCGCTAGCGCGAGCCACGCCCCACGAGCGCCGCTCGCAATCCTGACCGGCAACCTGAGCAGACGTGTTTCCAAGGAGCTCCGGTCGGCAAGCCTCAGCGGGGCACTCGCCCGCCTAAAAGCAAACCCCAGGCCCCGCGTCACAGTCAAGATAAGTAGCCTACTGTGTTACCGTGTTGCGCTGCGACTAACTGCATGGAAGGGATTTCCCTAAACTAATACAAGCATCGCGAAACCAAGTCGCGTGCAAAACGAAACTAACTTCGGGGCACGTAATACTAATCCTGCCCGGGCAGTGCTCACAAAACTACTGCATGCATTCTGGGAGCACAGTGTTTTCCAGTCTCCTCGGGTCTCTGTGAGGCGGTCGCTCAGCATGGGCAGGCCAAGCTCTGCACGAGTAACCCTTCGTGGGTAGAACTAGTGCACGGAACCGTACTGACATTCCTTTTGTTGTTCTTAGTGAAAGACGATTTTGCAGAACAGCGTGTGAACTGAACGGCAAGCGGCAGAAGCCACAGACATCTTTTGAGGACGAAGCTAAGACCATGGTGAAGTTTCTTTGTTGCCTCAAATGAAAGGGGGAGTCTACTGGGTTGAGTGTTATTAGAGCCTTGCATGAAGCAATGTGGGGAACCTGAGCCTTGCATGAAGAAATGTTGGGAATCTTACATGAAGTGATGTGAGAAAGTCTTATTGCTCTGCGAGTATTGGTGGCAAACTTTCTGGTACAAGGGCATCTAGACAACTGGTTGGAGCTCCAGCACAAAGGCTCCCATATCAGTGCACACCAAATGATGTGTAGTGTGTAGGAGAAGGAAGCAGGAGCCAAGGAGCATGTTACCCTAATTTCCCCATTCCTATCCACACCACCTTCCTACTCCTTTATCCGGTGATCCTACAACCCCCCCTACCTATCCACTCCACGGACCCTAACCCTCTTTCCCCGAAGGGTCGCGGAAGTCTGCGATGGTATAAACTCCAGACCCCAAGACCCAACGGGAAGGAAGGCGTCTGTGCTGCCTCTGCGCCAGAAGAAGAAGGCTGAAGGCTCTGATGGGGCAGGCCAAGAATCCAGATATTATTGCGTCTCAACCTCCCTTCACTTTCGTCCACTCTCCCTTCCAGGATTTTAATGCGCTCCATCACACCAGACTTTTGCTGATTTACACTATGCAGCTGTCTTCTGCCTCTGAGATGCGAGCTTCAGCCTCTCCTGTGTGGGAGGAAAGGTTTTTGTAGGTCATGGCGCAGGAGGGATACTTCCGTGCCTATACTGTCCATTTTTTTCTTCCCCATCGATGACCGAGAGCTAGCTATGGTACTGATCACATCCCTGAGGGAGATGTCTTCACTGCTCTCTGGCACCACAGATGTGTTTTTTTCTGGTGAAAGGGCAGAGGGTACCGTTGTGTATTGTTCCATCCTGCTCTGCGTAGTAGATTTCCTGGGTTTATCTTTCCCCATGTTGAGAGCTATAGTTGGTATGTGGGAGGTGATCCGTCCCGGCACGTGTGGCGGCCGAATTGCATGCAGTGCTCGTGTCCAGCTGCTGTCCACCGGCTCAAAACGCAGCACACAGGAGTGTGCATCACAGTGCTTAGATGGCCGGTGCCGAGTCAGCAATGTAATGCGGTGAGTACTGCTTCCACCGCTGATCCTCGTAGGAGGTGCAGGCCACGGGTGATTCCAGTGTTTAGCTCCTTACCATTCCCCGTGTGTGTAGTGGCTATGTGCGGGTTGGTGGTCTTCCGTCGCCTCTGCAGTTATTGTCACTGTTTTCTTCCACTTCAAATCTGGACTTTTGTACTCCTATGGGGAGATGGTGGCGTATGCCTGCCCTGATCCAATAAACGTTATAATCTGTGACGTGTTGCCACCTCGCCAGCAGTATTATGCAGGTACGCAGCTCCTATTTCGTGGGAAGGTGCAGCCAAATTGAGCCAGTTCGGGTGGTGGACACGTGGCTGTGTAAGGCTCAATAACATTGATTACCCTCAGGGGTCGGCAGACACCCGCGGTCCATGTGGCAGTATCTCATGTCCTTATACTCTCTCCTCTATTGTTCCCCTCCGGGTTCACACGAAAAGGCCCGTTGGGCCATACTGAGTGTGGGCACCAACCCCGCGACGGAGTAGATGAAGTTATTACTTCGGTTCACAGAAGTCCCCTCCCTGTGTCGCTCACAGGTTCCCTTCTGCCACCACTGTCTGCCTTTACCGTGAGCCTGTTTCCACAATCAGGGCACCTGGGAGGCAAGCAGGGGCAATATTGAGTTTTTAGGTAGGCAGGGGAGTGGTCTGATCCAGAGGCAGTAAGCGCTGGGATGTTTATCCCTGTGAAGCACTGTACACAGTGCGCCTCTTCGAGCGCATCTCCCAGCCACCCGGGGAGGAACTTGTGGATATCTTTACCTTATTTCACAGGGTGGTCACAGCGTCCGCCGACACGTAGAGGGTCCCTGTGGTGTCCCTTCAATGTACGGTCCGTAGGCCAGGTTGTAACTGTGCTTCTGTAAGGATCGTATCAGACAAACACCATGTCCATTGTGTGAGCGTTTTGCTTTATTTAGACTTTGAGCTCACGTTAACTAGCAGGTTCCGGTATTCGCTTATGAGTCGATGCCACCTCAATGCCGGTAACACCTCAGACCTCCTTGCAAGTATGTGCTATTTTGAGCAGGAGCACACAGCAAGTATGGCCAGCGTGGGAGCAGTACAGCACATCAGCTTGTCCCGTATGGCCAGCGCCAGTCACCCACAGGCCCTCAACAGTGTTTTCATCTGGGTCGCACAGAGAGATCCGAAGCAAGGTATTGCATTTCGGACTCAGGTTTGCGATGGGTCCACAGCTCCCGATGCCTCGTGTTTCCTTGAAGCAGCGGCTTTCTCTCTAGAGCGCAGACGGCCTGGACCGCTCCGGCAGTCTCGCTTACTGCACCCTCGGGATGCCGCTCTGTCGTCTCGGCGGCGCCAGTGTGGGCTCCTCTCACCCTGCAAGCGGGCAGTACAGGGGACCCACTTCTTCCGGCCAGGGTAGCGTCTTAGGTACGGACACAATGGGACCCCCTCACCTCACTGGGGTCCCTGATGCAGCACCAGAGGCAACCCCAGTCGACGGTGTGGGACGGATTACAGCGCGAGGGTCCCACGCGCCTTCCCCTTCCGATCCGTCACAGGGCAACCACACAGCGTGGCTGCAGCCAGTCCGGGAACCATTCGCTCTCAGGCCTCCCCGGCAGCTCCCAGTCAGCGGGAGAGCTTGACAGGAGAAGAACGCTGCGTCGCTGCAGTTGAGTCACAGTGCCTTATCACTGCTTCATGTTCTTGGCGCCCATTTTGGTGGCAGCTCGGCATCCAGAACCGCCACTCTCGGCAGCCAATATCTCCGACTCCACGTTCCGATTCTGTTTCTTATTGCTACCAGATTACACCGCAGGTATTTGCAGCTGGATTATGGTCTTTTTGTGTATGCTGGATCAATATTTTTCAGGATATGTGCAGGATATGGTTGGCGGCCACAGAGCACCGAGGAATTACGTCCTCATCGTGTGCTGGTTAGCCACGCCCCCGGATGCAGCTGTGTTGATGACTCTCTTCCCCATTGTGTCCATCTTCTTCCCCTCGTTGTCCGGAGGGACTGATGATGCGGATGCCGGATTGGCTGAACGTATTCTTGCAGCGGCTGACACTACCGAGTCTGGCGACTGTTTTAACCTCAAACACTCGGTTGCAGAGTCTGATACCCTGTATTTCTTCTCCAACCTGTCCCGTTCGGTTGAAGCCGTGCATGGGTTTCTTCATGAGGGCCAGGCATTCCTCCCAAATGTCATCAAAAAGGGTACAGCCATGGTAGTCTTCCTTTTGGACTCCCGTTGTTGACATAGGAAGCCCTCCTTTTCGGTTTCCTCAGGCACCAGCTGGAACAGCTCGGAGGCCTTGGAGATTGAGTGGAATGATCCCACTTCATCTGGTGGAGAGCCTATATGAGGAGCGTTCAGGTGCGGCGATTCACAGTCTGCCGGGACGAAGTCCACATCCTCGTCGGCTTCCGTGGCCATCTCTGTATGAGTGTCCGTGTGTGTATCCGGGTCCTGACGTGATGGAGGAGGCTGATGCAGTGCCATCAGGGGATGCTTTCTCTTCTTGAGTGGAGGCTGGTCAGGGGCTAGCAGAACAACAGCTGCTGGTGCTGGAGGCAATCTCTGCTTGATCTCCGTCACCAGGGTGTGGAGAGTTGACAGGAAGTCCATGGGTATGTCCCTCAGCTGAAGAGGGAATGATTGAGTGCTAGGCCCTGCGCCGCCGTCCTCCTCGTGAACTGTATGGACGGATGCTTGGCCGTCATCCGTGGAGGAGATGTCCATTGACTGAATGTAAGCCTTGGAGGGCTGTTTTGGGGCCTCCCCGCCCTACCCCTCCCCTCCCCTCCCTTTTTCCCCTCCTGAGGGCCACGCACCGGTACCAGCACTGGTGCATGCCCCCGACCCCCAGCAGTGCCCGCATCCTTCGCTGCTGCTCCCTCGGCAACGGTGTCGCGCCTGGGAGGCAGGGACACACTCTGCACTGTAGGGACCATCCTCGCTGGGTCAGTACCACTCGCCGTAGCAGTCGCTCCAGAGAATGTTGACGAAATGGTTGACGGCGTCTTCGGCTGCGCCTGATGAGCCTGGGAGGCCTTCTCTTCCTCGGGCCTTTCTTTGTCCGATTTCTCCCATAACTTTGGCTGGGGTGGAGGATTTCCTCTTTGAGAAGGAACCTGATTGCAGGCTGGCTAAGGAAACAGACGGTGACTGCGATCTATCTGAATTGGGACCCGCATCAGCGGCGAACCAGGCGGAATTGGTCTTGCGGTTCTTGGCCTTGTCTTGGACCCCCATGGATGGGATGTCCTCAAAGGACTTCAACCTCCTCCCGGCGGGAGACCGCTACTCGGACCTACCGGTCCTCGGTGAGGCATGACCCTGCTCAGAGCACAGGTCAGAGGCCTTGCTCGACTTGAGCCATGCAGCTAGCCTACTATACCGGTCTTTCATCAAGAAGCCAAGGCTTGTCTAGCACCCATCCTCATTGTGGTCCGGGTGCAGGCAGTATAGACACTGTAGAGGTGTGTCCTCCATGAAGACGTTGCTTAGCCGCATCGGGTGCAGGACCTGAAAAGTGTCCTTCCCTCCTTATCCTTGTCCGTCATGGTAGGAGGGCGCGAATTAGGCCCAAGACGGCCTTACAGAAACTTCGACTAACAGTCGCCCCTAAGGGGCACGCAACTTTACCGACAACAAATCCCTGTTGCCGGCCGATGAAGGTAGGAGCACACCGGCTCCGATGGAACAAAATTAGAACCTTTCTGTGAAAAACTTGGAAAAAAGTACAAAACAGCTCGGAAAGCAACTCCAGGACGCCCAACACTGAAGCGTGCTGTGAAAATCTGAAGATTGCTTCCAGAGGCGGGGCTTACGGCGAGGACTGTAATTGGATGGGGGCAGTATGACCCAGAGGACAGTGATGGGTTTAGAGGAGAAATACCGTTTTAAAGTGAAAGAGAAACTTTTTTCTTTTTCCAAGGATTCCCAGCTTGACGATAGGGAACATTCACGAGCATGTGAATCCATGCCAGACCCCATGCTGGAGAATTACAGGAACATTTTGGGTTGGACAATTGGATGTGATACAGATGCATACAATTAAGACATGCATGGCATGAACAATTAGGAGGGAATCTATATATAGACCAGGACTCTCCCCAGAAAGATTCAATGCTATGCACATTTCAAGGGACTATAGATGGATGGGGGCTAAAACCTCCAAGTCGATGAAGCCACTCAAAGAAACATGGGAGAGTGATTTAGTGCCTAACGAGGAAGGAAACTGGCAAAGCACATTCGGGGCAGCTAAGGAAATACCTATTTTTAGGTTTTGCTTGGTCCAGTTCAAGGTTCTGCATAGGATTTATTACACCCTTCAGAGGCTCTTCAAGACGGAAAGAAGGGAAAATTAATACTGCCCCAAAAAGCATGCAGGTCCCAAGATCAGCATTTTATGGGTAGAAGTGTTGGACAACCTTAAAGCTGTGCTGGGCAGAAAAATAGAAGCAGGGCCAGTCTTTTGGTTATCTGGGGGGATACAGATTTCTTGAATGGGGAGAGGAGCCTTGTGGGACTGGTCTAGTACTAGCTAAAAGAGGACTCATCAGGGTTTGTGCCACGAGTGTAGACCATGGAAAGGAACATGGAGCTAGAGACACTAGTGTTCCTTCACAGAGGCTACCCAGACAAAAACGAGAAAGTATGGGATAAATGGCAACTACGGCGAGACTAATAGCGGATCAAGGTGCAGCCGAGCTAGGGTATATACAAAGGAGTAAATGGGCTAAGGGATATGGGTGTGTTTCTACTGTACTGATTAATGTGGTGGTGAGGTGGACAGTTTGTTTTTTAGAAGGAGGAAAGGGAAGACGTTGGGTGAAGGGGTGGGTAAAACTTGGGAGGAACATTATCCTACTTGGCGTGACATGTATTCTGTAGCTTTTATTTTGCAACCTGTAAGTTTTACTTATGGCCTCAATGTGAGGAACAAAATAAAATGTAGGTATTTAAAAAAAATCTGCGGCTCTTAGCTATTAACCGAGCTGCCAGTTTTGAAGAGCCTGGAGTTGATGGATATATTGTTTAGTTGAGCCAATAATAGCGCTGGCCAACATGGCGCAGTGCTTTTTATGACAGTAACAGCCATAGCTGCCTAAGGACCATTAGGCGGTAGCTGGTTGAACTAATAAGACTACGGATTTGAAAAAGTAATTGACAAAGTCGCATCCAGAATCATGCAGAACAATTTCACTTCATCTGCTATGTCACCAGGACAGTTAGCCAAACAATTCCTTGGGAGGTAAGATTTCTTTCCATTTCATGTACTTGGGAGGGATCCTAAGAAGCTAGGTTTCAGCCTGGTTTAATCCTAACCAGTTAACTTCCATCCAGTGAGAGATCTTCTGAAAGGTATGTTGGATGATGCCAACATCCTCCTGTGTGTATCCTTTCAAATGAAACACTTCTTGCGTATCGCCAGCGTAGTTTTGAAAATCCACGTCAAACATCCACCAAAGGTCATGCAAAGGTTTCTAGCGAGGTATGGAAGGACAGTAATGGGGTGGTAGTTTTCGGGAATGGTGTGATTGAACAATTTCATTTGGAGGTGTTAGGGAGAATTCTCTGTTTAGGCTGAATTTCCCTACCTAGTGAGTCCCCCAGCAGCTTTGCTGGATTTCTGGGGTTTAATTTTTTTCTCCTGCCAAGAGTGAGACTCTTTTACCCTCACTCTTGGACATGTTGAAGTGTGTTTTCTTGGTTAAACCTTGTGTTGAATGGGCTATGGGGTCTTTTACTCCATAGGGCCTCATGTATTTTTGTGATGTGGGTCACACAGCACCCTCTGTGCCGTGACCCAGGGGTGTCCTAGGGACTCCCCAACATAGACTCCATACCCTGGGACTGACTACTGTCTCTCAGGGCATGTAAAGTCACCAAAGACTTTGCTAGTCTTGAATCCTGAACAGAACCAGTACAAACCATCATATTGTGGACGTACTGGCTGGGGCAATTCGATTGCCCCAGGGTCTGTTAGTCGAGGGGGCACGTCTCCGTCCCCCCTGATCGAGTTTTGGCTGGTGGCAGTGGAAACTACTTTTTATATTCGACCGCGAATATTTCCCTATGGGATTTCCCATTGTTTTAGGCTAACACATTTAATTATTTATTTACGGTAGCCTTAAACATACCACCGGTTTATATATTTATTTTTATAACTCCGGTTGGGACTTTTTGCCAAAACTTGATTCTAAAATGGCGTTGGTGTTCGCCTCTGTAACTCTGACCCAAAGTGGAGCCCTTTGTTCCACTTTTGGCGGGCTTCTCCACAGAAGCCCTCCAAAGTGGTGCCACTCTGTCTGGGGTACTTAGGAGGGGTGGAGGGGGATTTAGGCACCCTGGACTGAGTTACCTTGGTAACTCAAGTCGCACTCCGTCCTGATTGGCCCAAGTGGTGAGCCGCCCGGCTCACCACTTAGCATGGTTGAGTGACAGCTAGGCTGGGTGAATGGGGGTTTGCTGCATAAAAGCAGGGCTTTGGGGACTGGGACTTCAGAAGTCGCCACAGGACCAAGAATCCGACGAGGGAAGAGCTGAGCCGACCTGCTTCGACGACACCACCCGGTGGAGCCCTGCTGAACCGTCTCACCACTTTTTCCCGACGACCGAGGAGAACTCTTAACGGAGTGGCTCCTTCCCTTGACTGGTGGGGACAACCAGTTTTCGCCTTCTTTCCGTTCTTTGAGGTATCTCGTGGCCGCCTTGCCTGTGCCAAGCACCCCGGCAACCGGAATACCACACTTTACCCCCATACCGCGAAAGTCGGCACCAACCCTTTAACCGGAGGACTCCGCGGCTGGTTTCTTCCCGGGCAGTGCAACGACCCTCTTCTTCTGCTCTTCAGCGAGAACTTCTTCTCCCCTGACCGACGTCGAGCCCTGCTGCCACTGCCTGGAACAACTGCCACCGCTGGAGGATCCTTTCCGCTTAAGGTACTGTGTTCTGCCTGGCTTCCCTTGCTACCGACTGTACGGGGTAGATTTAGTCCCCGGCTTTCGAACCTGGGAGTGCCTGGGACACTTTGGCTAAACTTTCTGAGCCACTCTAACCTCTTTTTGACTCTTTGCAAGACTTTGAATCTCTAACTAACAGTGTGATCTTGGGCACATTTTCGCTCCGGCTACTCTAAGAGTGGGCCCTGCCTAGTGACTTTTGCTCACCTGTGACTTTATTCTTCTGTAAGCCTATTGCAAGTGCTCTGGACCTTAGAGTGGTGTGTCTAACCCATTTCTGCTTTTTCTCTCCCTTTCTTGGAAACTACTAGAGTGTCATCTAACGTTAAGCACTCACCTCTGTTTTAATTAAGTGGTGTTTTACCTAGAGTTGTCTAGATAGGAGAAAGGATTGAATCTACTTTCATTATAACTGTGTTGAAGTACTTTTACTATATTTTTGCTAGAGTGTTTTTAACTTATGTGTATTTTAAATAAATAACTATATACTTTTGAAACCAAGCTCTGGTCAGTGTTTGCTTGTGCTATTGTGTTTTGGTACATATTGTGTATACTTTACATACTGCCTAACTCTTCTTGAGAGAAGTCTGACTGCTCAGCCACAGCTACCAGGTAAATCTGGGTGGTACAGACTGCTACCAAAGGGGTTTACTGCTCTACCTGTAGTCTTAAATCTTTTGCAGTGTTCCCCAAGGGAACTGCACAGGTTTCTGCCTAACACTGGTGGCAGCGGTGGGATTTGTATTGAGTATACATTTTATTGTGCTTTAGATACCTTAGTGCAACTAACCACAAAGCTTAGCACTGAAAAAGTAAAACCTCTAACATGTCAGTTATAGAAAGCTATAGTCAAGAGTCCCTTGCAGCCAAAACTGCTGATTGTTTAAGAGTGCTCTGTAAACATAAGGATCTCCTGACTAAGGGCAAGAAAATGGAGCTGATTGAAAGATTGTTAGCTAACCAAAGTCTGGGTGATGGTTCAGAGGAACCTACCACTCCAGCGACTGTAGATGACAGTGTTGAAGTTAACATGGAGCAAAATGTTGATGTTTCTGAGGAAGAGTCAGAAGAGGAGGGTGAGGCTGTTGTAACTGTCCCCCCTAGGCCTCTGCCTGCTCTACCTGCTGTACCTACTGGACCTTTACCAGGTCCCACATTTAGTCCTCAGTACTTTGAACTGGAGAAAATGAAGCTAGAATTGGAGTATAAGAAACTTAATGCTCAAACTGACAAAGAACTAAGGCTAAGGGAAATGGAGCTCAAGTATGACTTAGAAATGAAGAAATTATCTGTTGAGAATGTTTCTCTCTCTGGCTCCTCTAGAAGTTCCAGTCCTAAAAGACCCCGGATGCCTAAAGAATTGGTTGGTATGTATGAGCCTAAGTTGGATGTGTTGGATTGGTTGTCTCTGTTTGAATATAATCATGGGCTCCAGAACATCACAGGAAATGACTTACTCACCTGGTTGTTCTCTAGGCTTCCCCCTGTTGCAACTGATGTGGTAATGGAGATGGGGGAGGAGGATAGGAAGGACTATGAATGTGTGAAACTAGCTTTGATAGCTAGGTTTGGGAAGACCCCTTCCCAGTATCTTAAGAGGTTTAGGAGCCTCAAAAAGCATGATGGTACCCCTTGGGCTACCTGGGTGAATGAATGTTTGAAAAACTTAGAGGGATGGATTAAGGGTTACAAGGTGAACACTTATGAAGGTATGAAGAATTTGTTTATGTTGGAGACTATTTATGATGCCTGCTCTCCTGAGCTCAGACAACACTTGGCTGATTCCAGGGAATTAGATTCCCGGAAGCTAGCTAAGGCTGCTGACTTGTGGGTTGCCAACAGGGCCACTCACAAGGATTCTGGGGTAACTCAGAAGAAGGATGGGGAAAAACAGTCTAAGAAGGACTCCAAAGAGAATTCTAATACTACAAATTCCAAAGAGGGCCCCAAACAAAACTATAAGGGTAAGCCACAAGGGAAACCAAATCAGGCTAGTGTACCTTCTGGTCCCAGACCAGAAGGGGGTCAGAACAAGCCTCCATTCCAGCGAGCCTTTGGCTCATGCTTTGTTTGTAAGGCTACTGACCATGTGAAAGGAGATCCCAGATGTAAGGGTAAACCTTCAGGGGTCCAGCTTGCCTCCTTAGCCTTCGCTCCCGAAGAGGAAGTACCCATGGCAAGTGGAAACTTTCTATTACTAGCTGATGAACCCACTGGAGTCTCAGCTAGTGTTTCTTTAGTCTCTCTGGGGTTGTGGGAGCAACAGAATTTAGATGTCTATAACTCTATCCCAGATAATACTAAAGAGTATTATAAGGACAGTGTCCAGGTGAATGGTCAGGAGACTCCTGCCATTAGGGACACTGGAGCCAGCATAACTGTGGTGGATGAATCATTTTTCAAGGCAGAGGATGTTGCTAAGGCACCCAAATGCCTCACCAAGTTAGCTGGTGGGCCTGTGCAGATGTGTCCCCAGTTACCAGTTCTCATCCAATGTAATGATATGGCTGTAAAAATACCTGTCAGTGTACAATGTGAAGTGCCAGGTAGGGTTCTGTTGGGTAATGACCTCAAAGCTCTTGGAGTTGTATCTCATACCCCCAGACCTCCTAGCAAAAGGTTTCAGGAACTCACAAAACCTGCAAGGGAGAAAACCCTGAGAGGGTTATCTCAGGAGATGATGACAGAAATCACTCCTCTACCACTGGAGCAACTTACTGCAGTAACTACCAGATCAGGAGCAAAGGGGCAACCCAAGACTCCTAGGAAAAAGCCAGCAGCAAGCACTCCAGTGCTTCCAACAAGGACTTCCCCTAGGTTGTCCAAAGTTACACCTGTAACTCCACCTCCAGCTGAGGCTGAGAGGGAGGTACAACCCTGTGTGGTTGAGCTAGACTCTGAGGAAGAGCTAGAAGGAGGCCCCAACCTTATTGGAGATTTGGACCCTGAGGACCATCCTGAGCTGCAGTCTTTACTGGCAGAAGGTGGGCCTAGCAGGGCAGCTTTTCGTAAGGGGCAAAGAGAATGTCCAACTCTGGAGGGTCTCCGCCACCAAGCCGCTTCTCAAGCTGATGGGCAAGAGCCTGGGAAGTATAGGTTGCACTGGGAAGATGGCCTCTTCTACAGTGAACCCACTGAGTCTGAACCTGGAGACTACAAACGCCTTGTAGTCCCACAGGAAAACAGACAACAGTTCTTACAACTAGCCCATGAGATACCTTTGGCTGGCCACTTGAGTTTCAAGAAGACCAAGGAAAGGCTCTCACTCTACTTTTATTGGCCAAAGATGGGGGCCGAAGTAGATAGATATTGTAAGAGCTGCCATACCTGCCAGACTTCTGGTAAGGTCGGTTCCAAGAATGTGGCACCTTTAGTGCCTCTCCCAGTTGTGGGAGTCCCATTTGAGAGGGTAGGGATTGACATTGTTGGTCCCCTTGATCCTCCAACCTCCTCAGGCAACAGGTTTATCCTTGTTGTAGTAGACCATGCTACTAGGTACCCGGAGGCCATTCCTATGAGGACTGTTACAGCTCCGGCTGTGGCTAAGGCCCTCCTTGGTATTTTTACCAGGGTTGGGTTTCCTAAGGAGGTAATCTCTGACAGGGGGTCAAACTTTATGTCCCACTACATGAAGGCCATGTGGAAAACCTGTGGAGTTACCTACAAGTTCTCAACCGCCTACCACCCTCAGACAAACGGGTTGGTTGAAAGGTTTAACAGAACCATGAAGAGCATGATAGGTGCTTTGGAAGAACCCCTTAAGAAAAAGTGGGACCTTCTACTGCCATGCCTTCTCTTTGCTTATAGAGAAGTCCCTCAGGAGGGAGTAGGTTATTCTCCCTTTGAGCTTCTCTATGGCCATCCAGTCAGAGGTCCATTGGCCCTGATTAAGGAGGGGTTGGAAGGTGCTCCTCCCCTCAAGCCAGTCAGAGTGACTGACTATGTGATAGGTCTCCGGAGGAGAATGTCACACATGATGGCAGAAGCAAGTGACAACTTGAAAGCTGGTCAAGCCCTGGTCAAACATTGGCACGACCAGAAGGCTAACATGGTTGAGTTTACTCAAGACCAGCTTGTTCTAGTTATGCTCCCAACAAGGCAGAGGGCCTTGCAAGACAAATGGATGGGACCCTTCAAGGTTGTGGGAAAACTTGGAGAGGTCAACTATCTGGTGGATCTGGGCAGACCCAGGGAAGCTCCTAGAGTCTTCCACACCAACCGACTAAAAGCCTACATCTCCAGACCTGATGTAGGAGCCTTGCTCCTA
The DNA here is from genome assembly GCF_040938575.1 of Ambystoma mexicanum. NCBI lineage: Eukaryota > Metazoa > Chordata > Amphibia > Caudata > Ambystomatidae > Ambystoma > Ambystoma mexicanum. The sequence goes on along the minus strand of NC_090934.1, from coordinate 426,028,807 downwards.
GCTTCAGCTGCAGAGGAGGAAGAGAGTGAATCTCTCCCTGATCTCCTCAGAGGTGTACCTTTAGATGAAAAAGTTGAAGGAGTCAATCTCTCTTCAGACCTGACACCTGAGCAACAAGAGGAGTGCAAATCTATGTTAAATCAGTTTGCCTCCCTGTTCTCACTGTCACCAGGCTTGACCCCTTGGGGCCAGCATGAGATACTCACTGGTGACTGTCTGCCAGTCAAAAGCAGAGGATACAGAATGTCAGAACATATCAGAGCCCACATCAAAGGAGAGGTCAAGAAGATGCTTGATCTCGGGGTAATAGAACCCTCTACTAGTCCATGGTCTAGCCCAGTTGTGTTAGTACCAAAGGCAGGATCCAAAGACTTGAGATTCTGTGTGGACTATAGAGCTCTAAATGCAGTCACCAAGACTGATGCCCACCCTTTGCCCAGGACAGATGAGTTGGTGGATAAACTTGGTGCAGCCAAGTACCTCAGCACATTTGACCTGACGTCAGGCTATTGGCAAATAGCCCTGACAGACCATGCCAAGGAGAAAACTGCATTTTCAACCCCAGTTGGCTTGTACCAGTTTAAGGTCATGCCTTTTGGACTGAAAAACGCACCTGCCACATTCCAAAGGATGGTGAACCAAGTTCTGGCTGGGATGGAAGATTTCTGCATGGCATACTTGGATGACATTGCAGTCTTCAGCCACTCCTGGGAAGAACATGTGAACCACCTAGGCCATGTGTTGCAGGCTCTGAAACAGGCCCATTTGACAATCAAAGCCAGTAAGTGCCAGATTGGTCAAAGTAAAGTGGTCTACCTTGGACATGAGGTAGGAGGTGGAGAAATAAGGCCTTTGCCCAGCAAGATTGAAGCTGTGCAAAATTGGACAACACCAACTACTCAAACCCAAGTGAGAGCTTTTCTAGGCCTCACTGGGTATTACAGGAATTTCATTGAGAACTATGGGACCATAGCTTCTCCACTGAATGTAATCTCCTCTCCCAAATTCCCTAAAAAGGTGAAATGGAATGAGGAGTGCAATCAGGCCTTTGAAAAACTGAAGAGAGCTCTTTGCCAGGCTCCAGTATTGAGAGCTCCTGACTACCACCAACCTTTCATTGTACAAACTGATGCTTCCAATGTAGGTATAGGTGCAGTTCTAAGCCAACTGGATGAGAAGGGTAGGGAGCACCCCATTTGCTTCATCAGTAGGAAACTGAAGGATCCTGAGACAAGGTGGGCAACTATCGAAAGAGAATGCTTTGCTATTGTGTGGGCACTGAAGAAGTTTAGGCCATACTTGTATGGTTCTACTTTTGTTATTCAGACTGACCACCAACCCTTGAGATGGTTAATGCAAATGAAAGGGGAAAATCCAAAACTATTGAGATGGTCAATCTGCCTGCAAGGGTTTGATTTCACCATTGAGCACAGGTCAGGGTGTCACCATCAAAATGCTGATGGACTCTCTAGGATGTATATCATCGACTAGAGGTATGAGGTTCATCCAGGAGTGGATTAAATCCTCCTGTCCCTTAGTCTGGGGGGGGCGAGTGTTAGGGAGAATTCTCTGTTTAGGCTGAATTTCCCTACCTAGTGAGTCCCCCAGCAGCTTTGCTGGATTTCTGGGGTTTAATTTTTTTCTCCTGCCAAGAGTGAGACTCTTTTACCCTCACTCTTGGACATGTTGAAGTGTGTTTTCTTGGTTAAACCTTGTGTTGAATGGGCTATGGGGTCTTTTACTCCATAGGGCCTCATGTATTTTTGTGATGTGGGTCACACAGCACCCTCTGTGCCGTGACCCAGGGGTGTCCTAGGGACTCCCCAACATAGACTCCATACCCTGGGACTGACTACTGTCTCTCAGGGCATGTAAAGTCACCAAAGACTTTGCTAGTCTTGAATCCTGAACAGAACCAGTACAAACCATCATATTGTGGACGTACTGGCTGGGGCAATTCGATTGCCCCAGGGTCTGTTAGTCGAGGGGGCACGTCTCCGTCCCCCCTGATCGAGTTTTGGCTGGTGGCAGTGGAAACTACTTTTTATATTCGACCGCGAATATTTCCCTATGGGATTTCCCATTGTTTTAGGCTAACACATTTAATTATTTATTTACGGTAGCCTTAAACATACCACCGGTTTATATATTTATTTTTATAACTCCGGTTGGGACTTTTTGCCAAAACTTGATTCTAAAATGGCGTTGGTGTTCGCCTCTGTAACTCTGACCCAAAGTGGAGCCCTTTGTTCCACTTTTGGCGGGCTTCTCCACAGAAGCCCTCCAAAGTGGTGCCACTCTGTCTGGGGTACTTAGGAGGGGTGGAGGGGGATTTAGGCACCCTGGACTGAGTTACCTTGGTAACTCAAGTCGCACTCCGTCCTGATTGGCCCAAGTGGTGAGCCGCCCGGCTCACCACTTAGCATGGTTGAGTGACAGCTAGGCTGGGTGAATGGGGGTTTGCTGCATAAAAGCAGGGCTTTGGGGACTGGGACTTCAGAAGTCGCCACAGGACCAAGAATCCGACGAGGGAAGAGCTGAGCCGACCTGCTTCGACGACACCACCCGGTGGAGCCCTGCTGAACCGTCTCACCACTTTTTCCCGACGACCGAGGAGAACTCTTAACGGAGTGGCTCCTTCCCTTGACTGGTGGGGACAACCAGTTTTCGCCTTCTTTCCGTTCTTTGAGGTATCTCGTGGCCGCCTTGCCTGTGCCAAGCACCCCGGCAACCGGAATACCACACTTTACCCCCATACCGCGAAAGTCGGCACCAACCCTTTAACCGGAGGACTCCGCGGCTGGTTTCTTCCCGGGCAGTGCAACGACCCTCTTCTTCTGCTCTTCAGCGAGAACTTCTTCTCCCCTGACCGACGTCGAGCCCTGCTGCCACTGCCTGGAACAACTGCCACCGCTGGAGGATCCTTTCCGCTTAAGGTACTGTGTTCTGCCTGGCTTCCCTTGCTACCGACTGTACGGGGTAGATTTAGTCCCCGGCTTTCGAACCTGGGAGTGCCTGGGACACTTTGGCTAAACTTTCTGAGCCACTCTAACCTCTTTTTGACTCTTTGCAAGACTTTGAATCTCTAACTAACAGTGTGATCTTGGGCACATTTTCGCTCCGGCTACTCTAAGAGTGGGCCCTGCCTAGTGACTTTTGCTCACCTGTGACTTTATTCTTCTGTAAGCCTATTGCAAGTGCTCTGGACCTTAGAGTGGTGTGTCTAACCCATTTCTGCTTTTTCTCTCCCTTTCTTGGAAACTACTAGAGTGTCATCTAACGTTAAGCACTCACCTCTGTTTTAATTAAGTGGTGTTTTACCTAGAGTTGTCTAGATAGGAGAAAGGATTGAATCTACTTTCATTATAACTGTGTTGAAGTACTTTTACTATATTTTTGCTAGAGTGTTTTTAACTTATGTGTATTTTAAATAAATAACTATATACTTTTGAAACCAAGCTCTGGTCAGTGTTTGCTTGTGCTATTGTGTTTTGGTACATATTGTGTATACTTTACATACTGCCTAACTCTTCTTGAGAGAAGTCTGACTGCTCAGCCACAGCTACCAGGTAAATCTGGGTGGTACAGACTGCTACCAAAGGGGTTTACTGCTCTACCTGTAGTCTTAAATCTTTTGCAGTGTTCCCCAAGGGAACTGCACAGGTTTCTGCCTAACAGGAGGAGAGGGAGATTTTTCCAGTTTTGATTGCAAAAGGGAGGGGAAAGTGCCATGTGAGAGACTGGAGTTTATGTTGAGCCAGTGCGGAGTGACGGTGGCAATGCAATTGGATGCAGCCTGAGCCAAAGTCCCCAAAACAATTACATATCGCCTTTCAGGGTCACACTGAGCAAAGAGGGCAAAACTGCAATGATTTATGGATAATAACCCACCCCCATGAATTTGTGGACTAAGAGGTATAGAATCGGAAGCCGCCCAGGACCTAGCAAACATCTAATTTAGCTTTCCCATCAAATGAGTTTCCGGGAGCATCAGTATTTTAGCCCCATGGCGTTCCCCATAGGCCCAACCCTGACCTGCAGTGAACAACCCTAATCCCAGCCCTCCATACACAAACGCAGGTTACTGCCCAGGGACCTCTGACTCAGCGACCCTCGACCCTCCCATGAGTGGGAAGTCAACCAAAACATATCCACCAACTGGATTGTAATGTTTACAAAAACAAACATGTCCCAACGGGGCCTTACAACACTGACCGCCTGCTCCCCTAGCTATCTCACATTACATGTCACCAAAAGACTTACAACAACCAAAACCAGAAGGCACATTTCTCAGTGGGACCCCCAATACATTGACAATCAGAGCCCCACACACCAAAGACAACGTCAAACATCACCCCTTAGGCAGCGCCTCAAGGAAGTCCTGTACCTCAGCTGGATCTGTAAAAGAAATACTTTTTGTTATTGTGGACCACTCTCACCTCAGACGGATAAAGCATGGCATACTGTATACGCTGCTCCCGAAGGGAGCTGTGATGAATTAGAGGTGATCATCACAAAGACTGTGGTCTTGGACCCTTCCCATGTGGCCAGGGAAAGGCAGACGCTACCCGATACTGACTGTGGAGGTGGTGTTCTGCAGGAGGATCACGTGGGAGGGGACTCGGGTCAGGAGAATTGGGAGAATCCTCTAACCAACTTCCCCAGTGATTCTATGGTCTTAATTGCCTATTGTAAAATTGATGACTTTGATGTTGAAATGAATCAGAACAGTAGGGACTTCAAGTCCTATAATGCCCTTAAAAGTACTGGAACAAGGAAGAGGGGTGCAGAACTGTAGTGTGCAGTCTAGTGGTTCTGATGACCCACACCTGGGCAGGACCTACAAATTTAAAGCCCTTTCAGGTGCAGGCCATTAGACCGCATCAGTGGGAGCAGCAGAAGCAGAAGGAAGACAACGGCAGCGATGCCGCTGTGTTTCCTGCAAGATGCGGTGCAGAGTCTCGTAGGAGTAGGGAATCCAAAATGCAGAGATTGCGCAGCGGAAGGCGGTGCCAAGACTAGCTGTACCGTAGAACAGAGGAGCTCTTCTAATTCTGTGTCCTTTTCCGGTGGTTGGCGTTCAGCAGAGTATGCGAGGAACAAAGCAGGGTCCCTCTGAAGAAGGCACCAGCAACCGGAGTGTGACCGGAGCGGTCAGACGCCCAAGTCCCGACAAAAGAAAAAGTAAAAGCAGCAGCGGGTTTAACGGAAGGGCAGGGAAAGCCCAGCAAGTTGGCCTTTGCTGAGTAACCCAGGGGCGCTCCGCAATAGACTGTCAACTCAAAGCAACCGGTTTGAATACCGAACTAATAATAAAAAAAAGTAACTTTTATTTTTGTTGACAGAGGCATATAGCATACACATACATCAGAGCAGTCAAAACAAATTTGGTGCATGTATAGATGAATACAAGGGCATATAGACAACAGTAGTTGAGTTACAAAATATCACAGAGCACCAAGTTCTCAAACAGTTAATGGAGAGGGCTGGGAGGACTCGTCCACCGAAGGTGTGTCATTTAAGCTATTCAAGTAGCTGTTGAAGGCGGACCATATATTTTGGGGATGAGAGCGGGCCGGGAGCATACCCAGGAACTGTTCCTCGCAATTTCTGGACCATGTGAGTAAATGTAACCATTTCTGGAATGAAGGGGTGGGGCTCTTCCAGTTCTGCAAGACACATTTCTTGGCTACTACACAACTCACGTTCAGGGACTTAACAGTGTCCTTCGCCCCCCCACCCCCGGCCGCCACACCCCAAACAGAACCCCCATCGGGTCAGGATCAACAACAGAATCAGTGATTACAGACAATGTCTCTATGATCTTACTCCAGAATGTGGCTAGGTCCGGGCAATCCCAAAACATGTGTAAATGACCAGCATCCTCCGCGCCGCAGCGAGGGCAGAGCCGAGGGTCAGAGCGCGTAAACCTGGAGATTCTATGCGGAGTGTAATACAGCCTGTTCACCAATTTATATTGTATGGTGCAGTAGCAGAAATTTAGGGACACCCCTTTGCTATGAGAGCACATGCTCTCCCACTGTTGATCAGTGAGTTCCAACTCCAGCCCGGATGCTCAGTCGGCCCGGGCCTTGGATGGCTGGGGGGAAGCAGTGGTCAGTAAGAGTTTGTATAGTGAAGAAACCACCCCATGGGCGCCACCCGAGTTGGCGATGTAGGCAATCCCGGGGGAGTCCTGGGGTTCATTGGGGAAGTCGGGCCATGCTTTTCGGAAAGCAGCGTGGAGTCTGTAGAACTGCAGAAGGTCCAGAACGGAACCCAAGTGGCCTGGCCTCCATGTCTGCGGTGTTATAAACTGCCCCTCTGGATAGAAATCAGTGAGGGCGCGGTATCCTAGGGCCTCCCAGTGTCGCGCCAGGACGGTGTCATGTGTGGGTTCCAACCCGGGAAAGTTCCGGGCGGGGAGCCACTTGTAGTACGGGTACTGTTCGGCACAAGTTTTGAACATCTGGCCCTAAGCTTGCACCGTGGTCTGGACCGGGTCAATGGGGGAATCCGGTTCATACTGCCGGTTTAGAATCAAGGACATTACATTGGTGTCTGCCGCTGCCAGAGCCTCCAGTTTGATGTGAGGAAGGGGTGGGGGCCCGGGGTACCAGTAAGATGCGAACTGTGCCTGTGATGCAGTCCAATATCGTAGCATGTCTGGGGCGGTGAAGCCCCCTCCATCGTAGGGCAGCGACATGTCTGACCACTTTTTACGCACCGCGCCAGAGTGCCATAAGAATTGAGCGAACAACTTGTTCAGGTTCATGAAGTATCTCTTACCCGGCCAGACGGGGACATTACTGAATATGTATAGCAACTTGGGGAGTAAAATCATCTTTACCAGCAAGAGTCTTCCGGCTAGTGATAGTGGAAAGGTGCGCCAGCGCATAATTTTGGCCTCGGCCTGCTCTTCCACAGCCCAGTAGTTGTCTGCTAGTAGCGAACCTTTGGTCAGGGACACCTGGACTCCCAAATACCTAATCCCATCCGGGGACCAATGGAGCGGGTACTCAGTGGTGGGTTGTAGCATGGAACTAGTAAGGGGGAAGATCACGGATTTAGTATAGTTTATAGTAAACCCGGAGTATGTACCTATATGGGCGATATCGCTTAAGATTGGGTCTAGATAAACAGCCGGTCTCTTATGAAGAGTAACACATCGTCTGCGTAGAGCGAGATAATCTCAGGGGAGTCTTTCAACCGTATTCCCTTACCTGCGTGCCGCCCTCTGACGTAGTCGGCCATTGGCTCTATTGCCAACGCGAACAGGATCAGGTAAAAAAGGGCAGCCCTGTCGGGTGCCTCTAAAGAGAGGTAACAGACCGGACGTCTGGGAGTTAACTCGAAACCTGGCCACCGGGGAAGTGTACAGCAACTTAATATATGCGATCATATTAGGCCCTATACCCATAGTTTTCAACACCAACCAAACATACTTCCAAGACACCATGTCAAACGCATTCTGGGCATCCAGTGTGACCACAACTGCGCACGCACCTTGGTCAATGCGCGACATGACATTAAGCAGCCTTCTAATGTTGTGGGATGTTGATCTCCCGGGTACAAAACATGACTGGCCGTCGTGGACCATGTATGACATGACCGGGAGGAAGCAGTTGGCAATCACTTTGGCAAACATTTTGGTGTCCAAATTCATTAGCGAGAGGGGCCTGTATGAACCGCACTCATCAGTGGGTTTGCCGGGTTTGGGTAAAACCGTAACGACAGCCTCACGCAGTGTTGGGGGAAGGGTGCCTAGCCGGAGTGACTCGTTCCAAACTTCAAGTAGTTTGGGGGCCAGAATGGCCACGTGCTCCTGATAGAACTCTGCTGTCAGCCCGTCGGGGCCAGGTGCTTTTCCTTTGGGGAATTTGGATATAGCCTCGACTATTTCGTCCAACATGATGGGGGAGTCCAGTTGGTCTCTGGTTGGGGGGGGGGGGAGAGAGACGATAGTCGTGGGGATCTGCTCGAGGAGGTCACGCATATGGGACTCACTGTGCTCGGGGGGTTGAGAATACAGTTCTGAGTAGAAGTCTGTGAAGGCTTCCAAGATTTGCTGGTCAGACCACTGTTCCGACCCCAGGCTGTCCTTGACGCAAGTGATCTGGTCTTGGTCCCACTCACCCCTAGCCAATGCAGCCAGCGTCCTGTCGGGTCTATCCCCCTCTCCATATTTACGAGCCGCCTGTGGACGGCTGAAGTATTGAACTTCCCTCGTGGCCTGTTCATTAAAGAATTGGAGTTCCTTGCTGATCTGTGAGAGGGTGGCAGGGTCAACGGATGTAGGATGAGCACTCTAGTTCACGTAATTTGCCTTCAGAGCTGGCTCTGAGAACTCCCGCCTCCCTTGATATGGACATTCCCCTGATGAAGACTTTGAAAGCCTCCCAACGGACCCCCAAGGAGGTGGACTGAGGTGTATTAAGTTCAAAATAGGACTGGATGTCGGAAAGAATGTCAGCCTTAAATACTAAATCCTGTAGGGCCTAGGACTTGAAACGCCATGTGTTAATGGTAGGGACAGGCACCCCTAATTCTAGGGATAACCGGATCGGCGAATGGTCTGATAGGGTGCGTGCCAATATTTGAGTTTCCACCACCCTCCCCAGTAGTGTACTAGACAGAAGGAACATGTCAATTCTGGAGGAGCTGTCATGCACAAAGGAGTAGTGGGTGTATTCACGCATCTCGAATGTCAAGTGTTGTGCTATGTGCCAGGAGTCTGCGCGCCGCGCTGGAAAGCGGTCTGGGGGCTATGCCTGTTCTGTCCAGTGTGATGTTTAATATAAAATTCAGGCCCCCCCCCCCAGATGATCTGCACCCCCACATAGCCCAGCAATATGGAGGCCACCTGGTCGACAAAGTCGGGAGAGTCCACATTAGGGCCATAAGTATTAACTAGTAAGATTCCCCGTTAGCTATTGCGCAATGTAGAATGATATATTTTCCCTTTGGGTCTATATAACTCTTGTGGAGTACAAACTTAAGTGACCTATGGATCATTGTCAATACCCCTCTGGCACGGGTCGAGTAAGAGGTGGAGTATCTATGGGGACTGGATCACATTCAGGGAGGCGATGAATTATACTTCAACGTTTTTCCCGAAGTGTTATTTGGAACAATGTTTTCAACACACATGAACACTTTTTGGGGTCCACCTTTTTTCAGTGTGGAGGCTGGTTCTTGCTCTGGTGCCAATTAATGGACAAAGTGTTCGTAAAAAATAATTAAAAACGAGGAACTTCATCCATAGTACAGTGTTTGTATGGTCTAGTTCACGGGGTATCCCTGGTTGATTTCTGGGATATCCTTGGTTAAAAGGTGGTCGACCGGTTTCGATGATGGCTATTTATCATCTTCTTCAGGACCGTGATTTTAGCTTGTCTCAGGGAGATCAAGGGTAGGAGGAGGGTGCGGGGGCCATCATCCCATGTACCTTATAACAGCTCCGGCATGTGCAGGCTGTCAGCCGGGTTTTTAATCGGCTGTGGTAGTGCGTCTCTCGAGTCCGTTTTGCCAAAACTGAGCAAGAACCACAGCGTCCTGAGGCCAGACACAAGCGGCCGCTCGAAGGCATACGGACTCAAGAGACGCATTACGAAATCTTTCTTTGTTTTTTGAACCATCAATGAGTGATTTGTAACTCGGGGACCACACACTTCCTATGAAGGTCAATAAAAGAAGAAAAATTAGTTCCTCTCTGAAATGTGGCCCCAAAGTTCTTCTGAAACAAAACAGCCAACCCAGAAATGGGCAGCAGTCCCATACACCCCATGCTTAAGGACAGAAGCCCCCATATAGTATGAGGAATCTTCTGTGAATATTGCTCTTTGAGGTCATCCATTAATTGGCACCAGAGCAAGAACCAGCCTCCACACTGAAAAAAGGTGGACCCCAAAAAGTGTTCATGTATCTATGGGGACCCCATGGTGGTACCATGCACCTGGTCAGAGGGCCCTTAGAGTGCGTTTCCTGCAAGAGTAATATTTTACATCCATGTCTATTTGCGTGGGCCATGATTTTGCGGGCCTTGGTGTAGTTACTTAAACCCCGGACATTCCAGGACATCACTGTTGTAGGCATTTCAGGAGACTAGGGAACATCCCACAACTGTTGTCGAAACTTACATGGAGAGTGAAGAAAGCCCCCGTCGGGGTGCCCCGATGTCGTGTGCACTGCCAAACTGCCCCCGTCTTTTACAATACCGTTACCCCGATCCCCAACAATACCACCCCCCACCCTCACTGCCCACCCCCAACTTGCAGTGGAAATCCTCCCGTCCCGGATGCAGGTGCAGACACTCACTGAAAAAGTAGAGGTCGGAGGTCAAAATCCAACGGAGATATGCCCATTCGAGGGCCCAACTGGGGCCAACAAGCAGTAACATCCAACAAAACATAAGCATTGCAATTGCAGTGAGGTGCGCTGTTGCCGTGTGGGGGGCTACTTGAACCTTATGTAAGACAGCGTGGGCTGTCAGACGGGTTTCTGCGGAAGACGGAGCCTGTGTAGGGCCCAAAAGCCAGTAAGCTATCAGAAGCAAGGTGAGACTGAAAAGGTATCCAAAGCCAGAGACCAGCTCCACTCCCTCAGAGGGAGAAGGGGATCAATGAACACAGCGCCAGAGCCGGGCCACGGCCCGGATGTATGTCGAGGGGGCCTAGTTTGCATGGTAGTAGTAGATTATTGCTATCTTCACATATAAAGTGAAGGATTACTAGCCAGGATGAGCCACGTCGGGGTGAGTCACATTCAGTTGGTCATCGTTGGCGTGGTCACCTGCTGGATTATGAAGTGGTATGTGTGCCTCGATGAATTTCACCGCTTCTTCCCGGACAGTGAAGAAGTACAGTTTGCCATTGTGAGTAATTTTGAGACGTGCCGGAAACAATATGGCATATGGGACATTACGTTCTCTAAGCAATTTCTTAACCCCAAGGAATTGGCGCCTTTCCTGCTGCACCGCTATTGAAAAGTCTGGGAAAATCCTGATGGTGTGGGACTCGAGGCGTAGGTCTCCCTTTTCACGCGACAGGCGGAGGATAAGGTCTCTGTCCCGGTAATTGAGTTTCCTGGCGATGATGGGCCTTGGGATATCCCCCAGCTTGGGGCGCGGTGATAAGGCTCTGTGTGCACGTTCAACAGTAAAGTACGGTGAGAGCCGGATTGCCTAGTAGATCCTTGAGTAAGGCCTCACGGCATCCTCCATGCGCCCCTTAAGAGCGTTCTCAGGGACCCCAATTAGGCATAGGTTATTTCTTTGAGAGCGCGATTCGAGGTCGTCACACTCTTCATGTCGCGCGACAAGGAGGCGACAGTGTTCTGTAGCACATGGATCTCATCTTCATTCGTGGATATTCTGCTTTCAGCTTCAGTAATTCTGGTACCTGCCTGGTCCACTCGGGTTTTTAGGGAGGCAACATTAGCATTGATGTCGTCTAATTTCTTGTGGAAGGAGGCAAAATTCTTGGCCATGGACTCCACGAGTGCAGTCAGATCGGGGGTCCTCGCCCCAGACTGAGTATCAGTTTCAGGGTCCACCTGCAAGGATGATGTGTGCCCCGCCTACGCCCTTGGAACAGACTTGGTAAATTTAACCCTGGCTCCTCACCAGAGGCCCCTCTGGATCTATTTGGCATTACTGACACAGCCTCGGAGATGGAGGAGGCACACCAGAACAGACAATGAAGAAGAATGGGCAGCCAAGGGACTAGGATGTCGGAGAACCACGGGCGCCACCCCAGTGGCAGTCGGGAGGCCAGACTCTAGGAGCAGCAGAGCCAAGGGGGGCGCAGCTAGGTAGCAAGCGTTAGGCCACCCGTGCAGCCAAGCAGGAGAGGGCGCCAACCAACAGTAGCAAGTGGTAGCTATGGCGTGAGGATTCTCTCCTACATATGGTTGGGAGGCGCTGTATGGGACCAGCTCGCCAGGGTGCACCTCTCCAGAAGCCCGCCAGCTGGCACGGTAGAAGAATGGGCGCTCCTCGCGCAGTATATGTGAAGGCCAACAGGGTCCTCAGGGCATGCAACAAAAAGGTGGAGGAGACTTGATAGCGGTGAGATCGCACCGAGGGATGCAGAGTCATTTAATGCTGAAGTTAGCAAGTGAGGGCATGCATCTCCAATGAGGCAGGTGGGCATGCAGTCTCCAGCGGGTGCCACTCTATAACGTTGAACGAACGTGGCCTGTCAGGGTAAATCTATTGAGAAAGTCTCGTGGGGGCTGCTGGCATGCGAGGTCTCACAAAACAGTGCCAGGCTCCCGCTCTTCACCTGACCCGCAGTTGTTCCCCTGCAGGCTTGTTGCGCCGTGCAGTCTGGATGTAGGTGGGCCCAGTCTCAGGAACACGTCCCCTCCCAAGGCCCGAGACAGCGGTCCGACCCTCGGAGCCGCCCGCAGCAGCCAGAGTGGATCCGGAGCGCGGGCCCGGGATCGCCGCAGCCACAGCCACTCCAGGCTGGAGGACCCGGAAGGCAGGGGTCAGGGGTGCTCCGTTCGAGGGGCAGAGCGGCCCCAGATATCCTTTTCTATCACCAGGTCTGAGACCTTTAAGCAATAATAGAGGATACTTATTAGAGGGGACGGCGGACGGGCATATGGAGGAAAGGGGACTATGGACTAGGAGTAAGGTAGTCACTATGGTGAGTAACTTTGTTATACTCCTACGTCCCGTCCCCTTTCCTCCATACTTTTGGGAGATTACCAAGCATTCTTAACAGGAAAATGGGTGGATGGAATTCCCTTACTGAAAGAGGTTCTTAAGAACAGCCCGACTGAATTCAGCATCAGCTCTGGAGCTCAGGTCTAAGCAGTAATGCTTAAAAAAAACTGATGGGGAAGCCCACGTAGCTGTGCTGGCAATGGTTCCCCAGGGAACATATTTCTGGAAGGCAACGGCAGACACCTTGCCCCGGACAAGATGGGCATGAATTCCTTTTGGAGGGTGAAGGCCCTGAACGGTGTACGCCTCCGATATACAGGAAGCGATCCATCGGGAGATAGTTGCTTTCGAAGCCGGCTTTCCTTTCAGATCTCCGACGGTCACAAAAAGCTGGGAAGAGTTCCTAAGTTTAGATGCATGTCCAAATAAGACTTAAGAGCTCGTCTGACATCCAAACTGTACAATACCCTCTCGGCATCTGAGGCCGGGTCTGGAAAAAAGACGGGTAAAGAAAGACTGGTTCAGATGAAAATCAGATAGCACCTTTGGAAGCAAAGAAGGATTAGTCCGGAGGACAACCTTATCCTTATGAAAGGTGAGGAATGGGTGTTCTACAGACAAGGCCTGAAGTTCGCTTACACACCTTGCCGAAGTCACTGCAATTAGAAAAGCCATTTTCCACGAAAGGAACCGTAGCCATGTGCTCAAAAGGTTTATGATATAAGGCCGTGAGGACCACATTCAATTCCCACTTAGGATGCGGGTTGCGCACAGGTGGGTTAAGATGCAATAGACCTGCAAAGTGTCTTTTAATGACAGGGATTGTCGGTGAAAAAGAGCAAGTGTCCATGGATAGATGGGCAGCGATAGCCGACAAGTCATGTATGCCTGAAGTTGCCAGATGAGAAACGAAAGACAGGACCGTGTCGATGGTAGCATCTCTGGGGTGCAGCTGCTTAGCTAAACACCAGTGACAGAACCACAGCAACTTGCTCCTTTACTGAGACCTTGTCGAAGGTTTTCTAGCCGCCTGGATAATATGCATATTATCCGCAGACAAGTTGAAACTTTCTAAGCATTTTAACTCAGGCACCAGGCCGCCAAGCTGAATGATTGTGGGGAGGGGTGCCACATCTGTTGATAGCTCTGGTGAAGCAGGTCGGGAACCAGCGGAAGACTGATCGGTGAGCACACTGACAGATGCTGAAGCTCCGAAAACCAGAATCTGGCTGGCCACTAAGGGGCTACAGTAGAGTGCAATTCATAGTGTTCCTGAGCTTGCATAGCGCCCGGTGAATCAGAGGAAGAGGGGGGGGGAAGGCGTAGGCCCTCAGGTTGTGCCACGGAATCTCGAGAGCATCCCAAACGGAAGAGGCTCCGAGTCCGTTCCTGGAAGCATAAAAGCGTTGCAAACAGGTCCGCTTCTGGAGGGCCTCAATGGCGAAAAAGGTCGGAGAGGATCTCTGTGTTCAGTTCCCACTCGTAGCTGACCACTGCTCGTCGGCTGAGAGAGTCTGCCGTCACATTTAGTTGGCCCGGAATGTGCACTGCCAGCAGCCAAACACTGTGCTGGATGACCCATTCCCAAACCTGAATGGCTAGATCTACAAGGGGAGGTGACCTGGTACCCCCGGCTTGTTGACGTAAAACATGGATACCGCATTGTCTGTGCAGATGCAGACCACTTTGTTCCCAATCACTGGCTTGAAAGCTTTGAGCGCCAGGAAAATCACCAGAAGCTCCAGATAATTTATGTGAAATTGTCTGTCCTGTGGCGACCATAGGTCGAAAACCTGAAGAAGATCCAACGTTGCGCCCCTTCCAATAAGGGAGGAGTCCGTCGTAATGGTCATTTGAGGGGAGTGCTCCTGAAAAGGAGCACCCACCGACTGATTGCTGGAAGATGGCCACCATAGAAGATCTGTCATCATGCAGGGTGGAACCGGAATCATTTTTGGGTCTGGGTCCACTGCCTGAAGCCAGGAGCTCCGAAGAGCCATCTGCATGAGACGCAGCTCGAGAAGAGAAAGCACACACAAGCCCATGAGGCCTAGAAGCCTCTGGAACAAACAGGCCGACATGCTCTCTGACTGAATGAAAACCTGACACGTGGTCAACCGATCTGCCATCCTGTCCGCAGTCAGGTACACTCTGCAGTCGATTGTGTTCCAACAGAAAACGAGGAATATCAGGTCCTGAGAGATCGTCATGGAGGATTTCCGCCAGTTCACCGACAGCCCAAGGTAGAACAGGAGCTGGAGGAGAAACTGAAGGTTGCTCGAGGCTTTCATTGGACAAGAACTGCGCAGGAGCCAGTTGTCCAAATATGGATTCACATGAATACCCTGTAGCCACAGACAAGCCGCTATGACCGACAGCTCAGCGCTGCATGTCTTCACAAAGATGAGACCAAAATGGAGCACTCGGAATTGGAAGTGCTCCTCTCCCAGGGAGAATCGCAGATATTTCCGATGCGGGCTCCAGATCAGGAAATGCACATACGTGTCCCGATGGTCCACAATGCTGAGCCAGTCGCCCTTCTGAAGAGAGGACCTTATTTGGCAGGGCGTGATCATCTTGATTTTCTCTTGGGAAAGAGAAAGGTTGAACTGGGAAAGGTCTAGGATGGTGTGCAGGACAGCCTGGTTGGGTTTGGGCACCGTAAACAGACTAGAGTAAAAACCCTCCCCTCATTCCACTAGGGGAACAGGCTCCACGCCTTGAGATCTAGAAGCTTCTTGACCTCGGCTCTGAGGGAGGGCGTCCCCAACTGCTGAAAGGGAGGATTGAAGGGTGGGTTAGGGGGGAGGGTCAAGCGGAAGCCCGCCCGAGTGATGGACAAAAATCACCCGTCTTCGGTGATGGTTTGCCACGCCTCCAGATGAGACGAGATTAGTCCTCCCACCGGAGTCTCGTGCGAGCACCAAAAAATATCATTTTGCAGACTTTTTGGCGGAGAGACTACCTGTCCCTGAAGAGGAGGCTGAACACAGAGATAAAAATCGACCCCATTGCTGTCTCTGACGGGAGCTACCTGTCAGAGGATCAGCTCTGCGGTCCTGGAACCCTCTGAAGCCTGAGGAGGACCGAGACACGGAGATCCAGATCTCTGAGCTTTGACTGGGGCTTTCACAAGCACTGAGAGACTTGGCAGTTTGCTTGCTCGCCTTAGTAAGCTCGTCTTCGGTTGAAGAATGAAACAACTCTTTGCCGTCAAATGGCAGGTCCAGACCTTTATCTTGGACCTCCTTTGAAAACTTTGTTGCATGAAGCCAAGCTTGGAGAGGTGTCCACCCCCAACATGAGGCTTCTAGCTGAGGTATCGACATGGTGCGCAGCAGCCTCCAGCATATCCTGCGCCAATACCCTGGCGTCTGACAAACTAGCCTTTAAAGTCTTCAAGCCTGTCCCCAGGAATGAACTCCTAGGGGTCTGCCAAATCCCTCCACAGTTTCATATTCGCTGCTGCCAAAATGAGCTCCGCGTTAGCCTGACGCAGCTGCAGCGCCAATTTGGAAAACACCTTCTTGGCCAAAGAATCAAGCAACTTGTCTTCCTTGGCCAGAACTTGAGCCGCGACAGTAGAGGTCGCAGAGACCGGCTTGGATTGCAGAGTGGCCGCCGCTACCACCGTTGAGGAAGGGAGCGGACATGACGCCAAGGCTATTTCCTCGGAGGTGTGAAGCCTGTAACGGGCGTCAATTCTCTTATTGATATGTAGCCCAGTGTGGGGTTTATCCCATACTTTGCAGGCCTTTGCCAGAACGTCCCTCTGAAGGAACAGGCCAGTGCGCTCCTGCAGAGACAAAGTGAGCGCCGCCGAAAGCACCCCTTCCTGCGTAGCGGGTTACTCAGGTACTAGTATGTCAAGGAGTGACATGTCCAGGACCCGGTCTTGGAATGCACGGACAGAGAGGGGCTGGTCTTCCCTATCCTGATCTGCCTGAGGGTCGTCCAGCACATCAGGATCCGCCGGTTGTGATGTGACCGGTGTCAAATCAACATCTCGCGCTGCTCGATTCTTGTCAACCGGAGACAAGGGAGGCGGAAGAGGTGGGCCGGGTGGTAGAGGATCAGGTGGTACTGCTGGCGGGGCGACAGGTGTTGTGACTGGAACTTCCGGGGCAGGATGCGGCACTAGAGGGCAGATCTCCCTTAAAAGACCTTTAAAGTACTCCCTCATGGGATCAGTGTTCATAAGACTCTGAAACTTCCAGAAAAAGGCATCTTTAGGCATTGGAATGGGCAGAGGCTGCTCATGAGGGGCATACCCCCACGAACGTAGTGAGGAAGGCTGCCAAGAGGGCCCGCCACCAACCGGGTCTACATAGACCAATGGGGCAGAAGTAGGAGGAAGCGAGACCGTATGCAGAAGTGGCATCCTAGCGCGCCAGCCATAAGAAGGGCGGAACCGATTCACACTGTCCCGTGGACAAGGTGGTCCACCAAAAAGAAGGTTCCCAGCACCCGCCGTCGATAGCGTGGGTGTGAGGGAAAAATCCAAAATGGCTGCCGTAGACCACGCGGGAAGGCCCGCCATTTTGTGAGCATCTGAGGAGAACTGCGTCACGTGTGGATGAGGCAGGTAACTCCACAGACTGGTCAAGGGACTTGATCCAAACTTAAGCCTTGACACAAGGATCCTCAGCAGAGCCGGTACTATAGGGCCTGGGATGTTTACTGGACATCCTGTCGTGACCCTTTGAATTAGCCTCCAAGAGAGGAACCTCGTCCAAGCCGGTAACAAAGGAGAAATGGTCAGCGACCTCTCCCTGTGCCCCCTCAACAGAACCGGTATCACTGCGAGCGCGGAAATGTTGAGGAATCCACCTCACAGACAAGACCTTAACGGGTCTCTCATTTCTGTTGGTACACACCTTAGCCTCGGTGAGGGGAACCTCGGACTAGAGTCTGGTCTTTATAACGCCCCCGAGAGGGGCATCGAACTGTGGTTCGGTACAGAAAGCCTCAACGGAGGCCTCAGGGCGCACCCCGGTGTCTGTATGGGAAGCTCCAAACAAGGAGACCTCGGAGCGAACTCCAGTACCCAAAGCCTCAGCACGACTGGGCTGGCTATTAGCACTTGGTTGGTGAACCTCGGATCGTGATCCGGTGTCAGCAGGCCCCTCACGGGAACCCTCGGAGAAAACTTTGATACGCCTATTAGGCCTGCGAGGCACCTCAGAGATAACCCTGGTAGCAGAGCTTTTATAACTGCCCCCGGACCTTGGGCACCCCAGGAAGGAGTGCCCCTAAAAAGTAAGGAACTTACCGGGCGTCTCTTATTTTTACTGATGAAGAGCTGAAAATGCAGTGGAGGAACTTGTTGGAAGATCTCCTCCCACCGACGAAGACGACGCTGAAGTGCCTGGACCGAAAGGGAGTTGCAGTAGAAACAAGAGTCCCAACAATGATCCGGTCCGAGACACTCCAAACAAAGAATGGGGTTCCGCCCTAGCGAAGCGGTGTTCACAAGAGGAACAAGAGACAAATCTCAAACGATCCGGCATAGACGGAGCACGACACGACCGCAGGACCGGGGCAGGAGAGAAGGACAACAGGAAAGAAAAAATGACTTCCCGGTGATGCAAGTGCATCCAGCCCCGACCGCATGGAGGAAAGGACTAAAGAGCGATGCGCGGACGGAGCTAAGGAGGGCGGTGTTACGGCCGCATGCAGTACCCCGCATAAAACGAGAAGGACACATTTTTCAATTGATGGTTTTTTACAAAAGTGCTCCGGTCCCGTCCCGCTGGACGGAATGTCCCCAAAAGTACAGAGGAAAGGGGATAGGACGTAGGAGTATAAACATTACCAACAGCTAACTAGTGTTGTAGAAGGAACCCAAAAGTGGCAGGGGAAAAGCTCTCCTATGAACTTGCACAATGTGAACGTACCTTGCCCTGAAGATCATCTCATCTAACCTTTCCTCCCAGTCTCCCTTCCTGCATGGTGGCGCCTCTATGCTATTGGAGAAAATAAATAAATAAAAATAAATAAAATCGGGAATCGTCATCAGACCTATTTGTTGTTATCTACACTGTTAATTTTATCATATGCACTACCTGTACCTTGGCAGACTGGTTATCGTTCAGAAACTCAAGGGCTCTGAATGACTGTTTCTCTCCCCTGTTCCCTCCCTCCTTGAGTGCCTTCAAACACTTGCCTTGTGTATATGCACTTTCCAAATAAACTTTACCATACCTTGTAGAAATCATCAAGGGGGAGAGGAATACAAGTTGCATAGCATGTGGCAAACAAACCAGTGGAGCAAACAGTGTCTTTTTGTATTGTACCCTGGAAGAAGTTGTGAATCCCAAGGTTGTTGTTGAAAGTCAAAGACTTTTCTAACGTTTGAAGCAAGCCTCACCACAGAGTAATTATAGTGGTAGGAGTTTTAGCCTGGCATGCGAGTACACCAGGAAACTGATTATTAGTGGTTAGTCCTGGCAGGTTAGTGGACTAGGAAGAAGATATAGATAGTACTGCAGCGGTGCCAAAGGTTTTTGTGGAAGGAAAGTGCCAAGTCCACTTATGTGTTATGATGAACTGTGCTAAACCTTGCTGACAAAACTTGGCTTATGAAGAAGAAATGTGAAAGTGGTTATTCTTCAAAAAAGAGAAGTTATATTGAATACTGGCTGAAAGTGTGAAGACAAAGTATTTTGGTTTATCGAGCAAGAGCTTGTGTAAACTTTGACAATCGTTTTGAAGAGTGATGAATCCTGTTTAGCAATAAGACCATACAAGTGCCAAGTGAAGGACCTATGGTGTGGAAAAACTGTTATGTTTGGAGCAGAACTAGGCTATTGAAAAGAACTTTCTTTATTTCAACTTTGGTTTGGAAAATTCTGAATTGTTCATGGGGAAGCGGATCCGACCCTAGTTACAAGGATACATGGTTACAAAGTTTGACTAACTGTTATTTTGTTGAGTTTGGACTGGCATATGATACCTGCATGAGTTTGTTGTATGGATAAGTGTGAGAGACCGATACCTTTTGCTATTATAGTGTTTTCCTTTAGTCTTAGTTTGACAGGTAGGGAAATCCTTGTTAGGTTAGGGAAAGTAAGGCGTTTATCTCATCCTTATAGTTTCATGGCTACTTGTTAATGTTAAAGGACATTTATACCGTGCACTATCACCACCGGAGTGGTCCCTTGCCGGGTTTTGCACATAGTGGTAGACCGTCTCTGTAACTGTCTAGTGGTCTGTGGGCAGAAAGGTGGTGAAGGCCTGCCTCCACGGCAGAGTGGAGATGGGTATGGGTGGGACCTTTTTCTCACTGACTTTGATTTTCTATGTTCCTTACTGTTTTATGGAGTCTGGTAAACTCCATAGGCACCTGCTTTCGCATGGTGACACAGCAACTTTTGTGCAATGCTACTGAAGTCCCTTGGACTTCTCTTAATGTTTAACATCAACAACCTGGATGAACTACTGATCTCAAGAATAGTAAGATTACCCCTGTCTTAACGACCTTTACTTTATGGGTCCAGCATAAACCACCCTAATGTGGAGTGCTGGGGGGTTACATGGTAATTCCTTTAACCCATTCCTAATGTAACATTTTGTTACACTAACTCACTTGAATGGCTGGTGGCAGTGGTTTCTGTTTTACTATCTAGTGGCATGTAACTGTAGGCTGAAACCCCAGCTGCAGTGCTGCTCCCAAGGTCACCATTTTCTCAAAATGGTCCCCGTCTTCTTTTTTCACCATTTGTTAGTTTCTTATGGGTTTGCATCAGGTTTGAGTCCTTTGTGTAATTTGCCTTTGTCAAGCTTCAGTCCTGAAACGCGACCAGGCTCCAGCGGGTCTGGAAAGGCAGGAAGTGAGGGAGGATCCTGAAACTTCCCTGCCCTTGTCCTTTCTCTCCCCCTCTCCCTCACCTCTTTTAATCTCCGGCTCTGCTTAAATGTTGTTAGGCCTAGTACGGTAGTCACCTGTCTGTTTCCATTTCCCTCCCATCCTTATCTGTGTTTTAGCTCTTGCACTATCTGAAATGTCGCCAGGCCGAGTACGATAGTTAATTTCACATTCTTGTTGTTCATGGCCTTAGAAGAATGTCATTGTATTTTCCCTTGTTCCCTCCCTTGCCTTGATGCGCTTTGAAACACACTGTGTTTAGGCTCTAAATAAATAAACTATCATATCATTTCATATAGGTGTGCCTGTGTGAAATCAGTCCCAATTGGCCGGCTGACTGTCCTGATGGACAGCCACCCTGCTGTGCGACTGACAGCCTAGGGCTGTGAATGAATGGGAACTTGCATAAAAAGCTAGGTTTTTGGGACTAAGAGCAGAGTCGACCACTGGAGGACAAGATCTGGTTGTGGGATATTTTGACCCATTCCAATGTGCCCCATTGCATCACTTTACAAATGGTGAAAGAAACAGCCCAAAATGGATGCGCTGACTCCTGTGCGCGCCAGAATCTTCAAAACTGCGTTTGGGTCACCACCAGAAAAAGGGCACACCCTGCCACCCACCGTCAGAGAGGGGGTGGGGGAGTGAAAACAGAGTTATCACTGCAGGAGCATGCCAGTGGGCTCTGCACATTCAACATGGAGCAAAGCGGCAGAATTGTGCTGAAAACCAAAAATGCCTTTTAAAAGGTTAGCTTCGCAACCTTGAAAAGTGCTGTTTTTGGCGAAAAATCCATTCATTTCCATTGAATCGTTGCGATTAAAAGGGTACTGCAAGCCCATGATCATCCAGTGTGGCTCAGAGGTACTGGGCCTCATTGACTGACAGCTCTATAAATTGTATCTAAAGAAAAAGCAGCCCAGGAACCTTGTTTTCATCTTCCACACGAAAAATGTGGCTAAAATTGCAACAAGTAACAGAATCAGCTGTGCAGAGAGCAACATGTATCCAGACGGCAAACAATCCCAGCACTTAAGGGAAGAAGTGGGGCTGAATTAAATGTGTATGTGCTGTATAGTAAAATCGGATTTAAAGAAAGCAGTTTGATGTGCTTTTTATGAATGGCGTGCAAAATCGCCTGTTGTGAAAGCATGTTTTTGTTTAAAGGCTTAATTCTTTAAGGATGTCTAAGGATTGCTAATGTAAAAATCTACCTATAAACTGTGTTCATTTTATATGTTTAAATGAAAGATTTAGGTGAAACTTAAAGTTAAACCCAGTCTTGAGTTAATTAACTATTTAAAAAAAAAAAACAATTCTGCTTTGACAGTCCTTAGCCTGGGAAAGGTTGACACTTCACTGCTGTCAGGAAAGGCTAATTGCTGCTGGGAGGCCTTGCATACTCATGACAAAAGGACCTCATTAGACCTTCGTCTGGGCCTCGGGCAAAGACAAAAGAAGGCTTGGACACTCAGCCTTCCAGGGGAGGGGCGGGATGCTCCATTCCCCCAATGAAGGTGCTTCTCATTGAACTTCAAAGGACTTGCCATTTGCTCGCACTTGGGAAGAAAGAAAAAAAAACGGACCTGTGATTTTTGGATTTAAAATGCTCATTTGCCGCTGAACTTCAAGACATTTAACTTGGCAGCAAAAATAAGTAAACAAGTGAAAAGTACATACATATAAATCTGAATTTAGGCTAGGCAGTGGAAAACTTGGTAGGATTTCTTACTGTGTAAGGAACCAAAGTTATGCAAAAAATAAATGCACAGAAAGTGTTAATGCTGCAAATCTAATATTGCGTACCCAGGTTCTAGGGGTGATTGTGCATATATGTACCGAATTAGGAAATGTTAGGCCAAATCGTTATGATTGAAATTGCCAAAATTCAACAGAAAGACAAAGCCAGGTCCCACCAATTCGGGAGTTGGATGTAAAAGTGACCCACGAAATATGTAATTTATATATCCGATTTTCTTAGAGGGCATAAGTACATAAATGTGTATTTGTGGGAAAGTTAGATTTTGGTCCCAATGACCATGGGAGGTTCCAGATCATATATAAAACATGACAACCCTTTCTGTCATCCAACCAGCAAAGAGCAAGGTGGGAATTGTGCCTTTGATCCAATCATAGCCTTGTGGGTGTGGGGTGTAAGTCTGCCCCTACCATAAACTGAGTGATGTCATTTGGCAGGATAAATAAGGGAACCTCACAACACACGGATTCCTGACTCCATCGTGATTTCCGCGTGGCGCCCTGTTCCTGAATCCTCCATCTTGTTCCTGATTTCTTTGCAAAGCCAAGGCCTCAGCATTGCTGAACTCTTTTCAGCTAGGCCCAAATTCTGAAACCATCCCAAAACTTAAGGGAGGCAATTTTGATCCAGTTTGGCTTGCTACCATTAATGCTTGCCTGCTGAAACTCGCCATCCCACTGATCTACAGTGTCCAGCAGCCAGAAGGGCCAATCCAGTCCAGTCTGAGGTGCCAGTCCAGTTGACCTGAACCACCCAGCTGACCTATCCCGCCAAAGGTGCCCTGCTGTCTTAGATCCGATCCGTGATGACCAGAACCTGACGGTCCAAATCCTTAAAGTAGACTGTAAGTATCAACAGGAAATATAGTAAACATAGAATATCTTCCCTTACCTTGTTCCATTCCAATCTCTAATCCATCCTATCCTTACCTTAAGAACTTGTAATATTTCCACCCCAGTCTTGAAACCTTGCCTTTCATTTCTTGTGCTAGCGATAATTTCTTTAAAATCCTTTTGTCTTGTGAAATCCCCAACCCTTAAATCCTCCCTCGGGTAATCAGACTGAGTCCTCCAGAGTGGACACGGAGGTGCTGGGGTTGGTTCCGCGGACCACTCTAGAGCTTACTGTGTTTCAAACTGGTAACCAGCCTGAATGCCCTAGTGTAGAGCATAATTGTCATTGTAAAAATTGATTTTGGTTTTCTTTTTCGTGCCTTTATTCACCAAAAATGCCTCTCATTCAAACTTGCATAACTTCCTCAATTTAATAGCTAGAGAATTAATTTCAACTCGGACTTAAACCTAAGACCTCTAGCTACATCCAAACCCAAATACTGCATCCGAAAACAGTTTATTTCACCCGTTTTCCTTAAAAACTGCATAGTGAAATTTAGGCGGGAATTCACATTTCTGCAAAAGTTTTACACGTGTGAATTCAAATTCAAAGTATTTCCAAACCCATTCTGATTCAAAGTGTGTAATGTCGCTCATATTATAGCTTATGTTTGTTAGGATCTTTTCAGTGTTGCTCCCACAGAGATTTATATTGATTTAAGCACTTTTGCACACTTTTCATTGTTTTCCCCAGCCATTTTTGCATGTCATTTTATAAGTGTAAAATTTCCAAAAGGTTCTCTCTTGTTTGTGGAGAGAAGATTGTATTCACATCCTATACACTGTTCTTTATTTCTGAATACCTGCTGCTTACTTACATCTGTGTAGAATTGCTTATTTGTGAGTTGAGACATTTTCGGGGGGAAATCCTAACTTAAATGCCATCTTTCACACAAGCCAAAACTGTTCTTTTCTCTGTGTTTTATATTCTGTGTTGCTAAAAGTGAATTCAACTGCCTTACCTACGTTCTCATTTGTATTGTCACCACATTGGTGATTGCAGCCCTATATATTAAAACCTATGTTTGATTTGAATTTTAAATAAATATTATCTTTACCAACCAGCTTAACTCCTGATCCATTGTGACCTGGGGGTATTTTGAGAAGGGGTGTGATATGAGTAGTATATCACTCAGAATACTGAACCTATAGACACAATAAATAAGTATTTCATTTTTGCATTGCATGCTAGGCTGAGACCCGGGTGTATTGCCTGATTGAAATCCTTAACAGGGTTTTCATCTGGTTCTGAGGTGAAGAGCCAAGCTTTAAGTCATTTTAGGTGATTCTTCGTATTGCATATTTCTTTCGGGAGAGGGTTCCATGTTTTTGCTGCAAGGTGGGAGAATGACGATCCCCCCAAGTTTTTAATGTGTGTATGGTTTTGGTTCCAGTCGGATGTTGTTGCTTGATCAGAGTGCTCTTGTCAGTAGGTAAATGGTTAGTTTCTTTTGGAGGAATTCTGCGCCTTGGCCACGGATTGCTCTGTGCATTATGCACATCGTTTTGAACGGGATTCGTTGTTTGTTTGGCAGCCAGTGCAGCATTTGTAGCGCTGGAGTGATGTGGTCTCTTCGCAATAGTTTGAGGAGAAGTCTGGCCGCTGCATTTTGGATACGTTGTGGTTTCTTCAGCAGGTGTTCCAGCATTCCGAAGTATAGGCTGTTGCTATAGTCTATTCTGGACACGATGAGGGCGATGATGGCAAGTGTTTTATGAGTGAAGGAAAGGAATGGTAGCATCCTTTTTATCGTGTGTAGGAGGAAGAAGCATTTCTTAATTATTGCGTTTACTTGTGGTGTTAGTGTTGGTTCATTGTCCATTAGGACTCCAAGGTTTTTGACTGTTTTCAACAGTGTGGGAGCTGTTCCTAGTTCTGTGAGCCTTGGCATACAGTGGTTATTTTCCTGGTTTTTGGATATAACCATGATTTCCATCTTGCCTGGGGCGAGCTTGAGGCAGTTTGTATTCATCATTCTTTTCTTTTAGACAGTCTTCCAGCGTTGTGTTCTCTTCTTGTGCATCTTCGATTTTATAGATGATTTGTCATCGGCATAGTTGTAGCATGTAAGGCCATGTCTTTTGATGAGCTTGATTAATGGAGTCAGGTAGACAAGACCAGAAGGGATAGGGACTGTGTGGTACTCCACAGTTGGTGTCCCGTGGAATGGATTTGAAAGGTTTTAATCCAGACATTTTCCGTTCTATCAGTTAGGGATGATTTAATTCAGAGCAGGACTAAATCGGTTATTTCTATTTCTTCTAGTCTCTTGATGAGGATGTCATGCCTGACTGTATCGAACGCTGCAGAGAGTTCCAGAAGTATTGGGGCTGAGTTTGTGTCAGAGTCTGCGTTTCTCTTAAGGTCATCCCAGACAAACAGGAGCGCCGTCTGTCGTATTCGTAGGTCTAAAACGGACTTGTGCCTAGTCCAGCAGCTGGTATTTTTCTACGTGCTCCTGTGTTAGTCCGTAGATGTAGGTTTCTAGCTGTTTTGATGGGTAGGCAATGATTGAAATAGGCCTGTACTTCCAAGAAGTCTTCCACATCGCCTACCGTGTCATTGAGGAGTGGTTTGATGTACGCCGATTTGAATGAGCGCAGTACTTTCCCTGCTGCGAGTGATAGTTTAAAGAGGTTTCTGTAGCATTCCAATGGTGTGTCCTGTGTGAGGATTGATTTGGAGAGGTCTGAAGGACAGTGGTCCATGGGGGAGCCTGCTTTATTGCTATGTCTTACCAGGTTGACGAATGTCTATACGGGTATTTGGGGGAAGCTTAGGAGTCTGTTCGGTTGGCAGGGCGGGTTGTGTGTTTTGGTTGACTGGTCTGCTTTGCATCTTTCGATGGATGTCAGTTATTTTATTTTTGAAATGGTCTGCAAGGTCATTGCATAGTTTCTGTGAGGGTACCGGAGTGTTGTTGCATCCCGATGGTTCCTCATTTCATTTATGATGTTGAACAGTTCTTTTTGGGTGTTGTCAGCTTTGGTGATTTGGTTGTCGTAGTAGTTCTTTTTGGCCTTTTGAATTTACTTTTTGTAAGATCGGATTTTTCGTTAATGCGATTTCTTTTGCCTGGTCGTGTTTTTTTCTCCATTCTAGTTCAAGATTCTTGTTCCTTTTCATGGAACTGAGTAGAGTAAACCATTTTGCCATTGCTCTCTTTCGTGATGGAGTGAAAGGTTTCTCCTGGCAGATGTTGCTGATTGTTTCGGCCATCCATTTATGAAATCAACAAGTTAGTTACCTTTTCTGGTAACATTCTTTCGATGGGATGTTCCTCCGATGTATTCCACATCTATGACAGGTAATGACCAGAGCTGTGCTGCTTCGGAAAATTTTCGGCAGAGGGCGTCCTGTGTCGATGACGTCCATATGTCGTTCCTTGAGGGCCTCCGTCGAGCGTTGGCGTCACCGTTATATATAGGACGCACGGCGTCCGTAGCCTCAGTTATAGTTTTTACCCAGAACATGTGGCACCAATCTCCTGCCAGTATGACTGCAGAAAACCTTGCGGAAAAGTAAGCTGCAATCGCATAAGTAATTCTGAAGCGGGGCAGGCTGGGAGGGTTCGATGTAGAATACGTTGGAGGAACATTCCCATCGAAAGAACGTTACCAGATAAAGTAAGTAACTTGTTCTTCGAGGGGATTGTGTCCTCCGACGTATTCCACATCTATGACAGACTCCCAAAGCAGTACCAACATATGGAGGTGGGAAAAGAATTTACAATTTATAACTTTAGAATGCCCAATCAAATTGCTGAATAAAGGACTGCCTTACCAAAGGCAAAATCCTGCCCATGGATGGAGTCCAAGGAATAGTGTCTCACAAAAGTTTGGACAGAGGTCCATGTGGCTACTTCGCAAATATTGCAAATCGGAACACCCCTCTGTAGAGCAGTGGAGGCAGCCACACCCCTAGTAGAGTGAGCCCGTAAGCCTACTGGAGGGTCCTTTCCCGCCAAACGGTAACACTCAGATCGTCAAAATGATCCATCTAGACAAGGTCTGTTTGGAAAAAGCCTGATCCAAGTGCCTTCCAGCATACCAACAAAGAGCTGATCGTCCACTCTGACCCGAGACATCCGTGAGAGATAGAAACTCATAGGATCCAACCTATGGAGCCTCCACTCTTCCTTACCAGGATGTGGAGGAGGATAAAATGCTGAAAGAGTTACCTTCTAGCTCAAATGGAATTCCAACACAACCTTTGGAAGAAAAGAAGGCTGCACCCGCAGGACAACCCTGTCCTTATGGAAAACAGTAAAGGGTGGCTTGGTGGAAAGTGCCTGCAACTCACTCACTCTGCGTGCGGAAGTAGGAACAAGTTACTTACCTGTAACTGTTGTTCTCCAGCATGGGTCTGGCATGGATTCACATGCTTATGAATATTCCCCGTCGTCAGGCTGGGAATCCTCGGTAAAGAAAAAACCAGTATCAGTTTCGTTTCTGATCTGTCTTTCGTAGTAATAACCAATCACTGGTCTCTGCGTCATACTGACCACAGCCAATGACTGCCCTCTACCTAAGCACCGCCTCTGGCAGCCATCTTCAGATTTGGAAGCACGTGAAGTGGCAGTATGACCAAGTGAAGAGCCGCAGAGGGGTAGGCGGGAGGGTTCGCATGTGAATCCATGCCAGACCCATGCTGGACAACAACAGTTACAGGTAAGTAACTTGTTCCTTCTCCAGCATGGGGTCTGGCATGGATTCACATGCTCATGAATAAAGAATACATAGCAGTACACACATGCACAACCACGGGAGGTGGCAAAGGCTCAACATTAAGCATTACATCAAACTCAACATTAAGCCTCTTACCTCCTCACCAGGCTCACCTCAGGCGAACAGGTTGCGCAGCATTGCTTGGCCGACCCTGGACTCCTCCCTGGAATCCCGATCGACGCAGTAGAATTTCGTGAAGGTGTGCGTCGACCTCCACGTAGCAGCCCTGCATATGTCCAGCAGGGGCACACCAGAAAGGAACGCCGTGGTAGCTGCGATCGCTCTGGTGGAATGGGCTCTCGGACGGCCAGGCAGCGGTCGGTTTGCCAACCGATGACAGTACATGATACAGCCGGAGAGCCATCTGGAAATGGAAGCTTTCGAGAGAGCCTTCCCCTGATTGACAGGTCCAAAGTTCACAAAGAGGTGTGACGTCTTCCGAAAACACTTTGTGCGGTCCACGTAGAACTTCAGCGCTCTAGCCACATCCAGCGAGTGCAAAGTCCTCTCAGCCGGCGACGAAGGCGACGGGAAGAACACAGGCAACACCAAGGGTTCGTTGAGATGGAAGTCCGACGGTACCTTGGGCATGAAGGAGGGGTGCGCCCTGAGCACTACCCTCGTGTCGTGAAAAGTCAAGTACGGGGCCTTGCAGGAAAGGGCCTGGATCTCTCCCACCCGTCGTGCGGCGGTGATGGCCACAAGAAACGCTGTTTTCCACGACAGAAACTTCAAAGGGGCCGAGTGCAGAGGCTCGAACGGAGGTCCCATGAGCTTGGTCAGCACCACGTTGAGCTCCCATGCCGGGGCCGGAGGCTTCACCGGCGGGAACGATCTGAACAGTCCCTTCATGAACACTTTCACCAGACAATGAGACCACAAGGACGTCCGCCCCGTGGTTCTGGTGTATCGGGAGATCGCAGCAAGATGAATCTTGATGGACGCGTGTGCCAGACCAGCTTTGGCCAGCGTCAGCAGGTACGGCAGTACCTGGGGAGCCGTAATCTGTAGAGGGTTAATCTTCTGTGCGTGGCACCAGACAGAGAACCTCTTCCATTTGTGTCCGTAGCATTTAAGAGTCGAGGACGCCCTGGCCTTTGCAAGAACCTCTCTGCAGTTGGCCGGTATGTCGTATCCCCCAAACTCTAGCGCTGCAGGAGCCAGACCTGCAAGTTCAGCGATTTCGGGTCGTGGTGGAGGATGGCGCCTCCTTCCCTGGAGAGTAGATCCGCGTCCACCGGCAGCTTGATTGGCGGGGACACTGACAAGTCCAGAAGGTCCGGGAACCATATCTGCCTCGGCCACGCAGGTGCGACGAGGATCATCCTGCACCGTGACCTCTTGAGCTGGTTGAAGAGCCGGATTAGCAGTGGCAAAGGAGGGAACGCGTAGAGGAACAGGCCCTCCCAGGGGAACGAGAAAGCATCGCCCATGCCCCGCGCCTGGGGAAACCTGCTGGCGAACCTCCGGCACTTGGAGTTCGTCGCCGTCGCGAACAGGTCGATCTGGGGTGTGCCCCACCGTCGGAAGAGGCGATCCACTAGATCCTGCCGTAGTTCCCACTCGTGGCACGAGCGCAGCTCCCTGCTGAGTGAGTCGGCGATGGTGTTTTTTATCCCTGCCAGATGAAACGGCACCAGAAACATCCTTTGGGCGACGGCCCAATGCCACAGGTCCTGCACCTCCTTGGACAGTGCTGGGGACCTGGTTCCGCCCGGTTTCCAGATGTAAAACATGGTGGTGGTGTTGTCGGTGAAGATCCTCACCACCTTGCCCTTGAGGGACGGAAGGAAGGACCTGAGGGCCCAGAACACTGCACGGAGCTCCAGGACGTTGATATGGAGGGACTTCTCCGTCGGGAGCCAAAGGCCTCTCGCGTGCAGATTTTCGGTGTGCGCTCCCCACCCTTCCAGGGAGGCATCCGTGGTCACTGTCTCCTGGTGGTCTGGGGTCTGGAAGTCCATGCCCGCCGTCAGATGCGCGCGGGTGCCCCACCACCGGATCGCTCGGCGGAAACTCTCGTCGAGTGTGATCCTCTCCTCGAAGCCGCCCGTCGTTTGGATCCAGCGGGCGTCCAGGAACTCCTGCAACGGGCGCATCCAGAGCCTACACATGGGAATGAGGTAGATGCAAGAAGACATCATTCCGAGGAGGGACTTGATGGACCTCACCTTGGCCGTGTCGGAAACCAACATCCGCTGTACCTTGCCCAGGATGGACCTGGTCCTTTCCTCCGACGGGGAGGCCAGAAGGGACATTGTGTCGAGCTTCGCTCCCAGAAACAGTGCGTTTTGCGCGGGTACCAGGTGGGACTTGGCGTAGTTCACGGAGAATCCCAGGTCCGTGAGAAGTTGGACGGTCCTTGCCGTGTGCTCCACGGCGAGCTCCCTCGTCTTGGCTCGGATGAGCCAGTCGTCCAGGTAGGGGTAGACGTGGATCCCCTCGCGGCGCAGCTGCGCCGCCACCGGTGCAAGGCACTTGGTGAATACCCTGGGCGCCGACCGTAGTCCGAAGGGGAGGGCTTTGAACTGGTAGTGACGCCCTTGGACCACAAACCTGAGGAATTTTCGGTGCCCCTTTAGGATGGGAATATGGAAGTAGGCATCCTCCAAATCCAACGACGACAGGAAGTCTCCCTCCTCCAGCTGACCCAGGACGTGCTGGAGGGTGACCATCCGGAACTTCTGCGCCTTGATGAACTTGTTCAGACGTCGCAGGTCTAGGATGGTGCGCCATCCTCCCGTCTTCTTCTTCACGAGGAAGTATCTCGAGTAAACTCCGGAGCCCCGAAGCCTCTTTGGGACGAGTTCGATGGCGCCCTTCCTGAGCATCGCCCTTACCTCCAGGAGAAGCTGAGGGACGTGAAGCTCTTTCCTGGCCACGGGGGGGACGCGCGGGCACCTTCTTTGAAACTCGAGCGCGTGGCCCCGGGCTAAGACGTCCAGCACCCAACGGTCAGTGGAGATGGACTCCCACACGCTGACGAAGCCTGCCAGCCGGCCTCCCACCGTGCTTCGGTGGGGGCCCGACCCCACGGCCGGTTCAATCCTGTTTCGACGAGGCTTTGCCGCCTTGACCTCCTTGGCGACGACGGCGGGGTCCGCCAGACTTGCCTCGTCCTCTCTAGGCCTCCTGAGACGACGAGCTGGCCGCTTGACGGTAGGTGGAGGCTAACGCTCGAGAGCAATAGCACGAGGATCCCAACACATGAACATGCGGTAAAAATCTGAAGATGGCTGCCAGAGGCGGTGCTTAGGTAGAGGGCAGTCATTGGCTGTGGTCAGTATGACGCAGAGACCAGTGATTGGTTATTACTACGAAAGACAGATCAGAAACGAAACTGATACTGGTTTTTTCTTTACCGAGGATTCCCAGCCTGACGACGGGGAATATTCATGAGCATGTGAATCCATGCCAGACCCCGTGCTGGAGAAACCGCAATTAAAAATCCAGTTTTAAAGAACAGTCGCAACGGAAAAGAATGTAAGGGCTCAAACAGAGCTCCCATTAGGAACTTTAAAACCAAATTCAAATCCCATCCCTGCACCTGGAAAGGCGACAATGGAAACACATTAGTTAGCCCTTTTAGAAACTGAGAAATCAAAGGGATCTTAAAATAAGAACATTCCTCAGACGAGGGCTTAAATATGGACAGCGCCGCCAGGTAACCCTTAATGGTACCCACTTGCAGGCCCTTGTGGGCTAAAGAAAGCAAAAAGGACAAAACCAAAGCAATGGAACATTGAAAAGGATCCACATTCTGTACCCTGCACCAGTCACAGAACTTTCTCCAACGGCAAGGGTACAGGGATTTCATCACGGGGCTTCTGGCCAAAAGAAACACTGCCATCACGTCTTCGGGGAGGTCCCAATCCTTATACCTCAACCTTTCAGATACCAAGCATGAAGGCTCAGAGGCATGACCTCTGGATGGAGTACCCGAGCTCCCACCCGTGAGAGCACATCGTCTCGGTAGGGAAGATGGCTTGGAGGGACATGTCTAGAAGGTCCGGGTACTGTTAGGCAGAATCCTGGACAGTGCCCTTAGGCAGGGATACCCCGTGAACTAGAGCATAAAAACAATGTACTATGGATGAAGTTCCTTGTTTTTAATCATCTTTTATGAACACCTTGTGTGTTTCGTGAACCATCAACGAGTGATTTGTAACTCGGGGACCACACACTTCGTATGAAGGTCAATAAAAGAAGATAAAATAGTTCCTCTCTGAAATGTGGCCCCAAGCTCCTCTGAAACAAAAACAGCTAACTTAGAAATGGGCAGGAGTTCCATACACCCCACACCCAAGGACAGAAGCCCACATACGGTATGAGGAATCTTCTGTGAGTTTTGCTCTTTGAGGTCATCCATTAATTGGCACCAGAGTAAGCACCAGCCTCCACTCTGAAAAAGGTGGACCCCCCAAAAAGTGTTGATGAGTGATAAAACATTGTTCCAAATAACACTTCGGGAAATACTTTGGAGTATAACTCATTGTCTCCCTGAATGTGATCTAGCAGTGTCCTTAGGGACCACTACACAAGATTTAAGACTACAGGTGGTAGTACAATTTCAACTTTGGTACAAGCCTGTACTACACAGTGGTAGCAGTAGCGGAGCAGCCAGACTTATCTCAAGAGCAAATGAGCAGTAGTAGGCATTACACAAAGGACTACAATTACTGTGACTCAAGCAAACACTGACTCAAGGTTTCTGGTTAAAAAGTAAAAGTAAATTTATTTTTAGACCATCTGTTCACAAAACACTTCACTTCTATTAAATTAAAACCACACTTCAAATACACTACACACAACCAATTCCCTTTGTGCAGAACAATTCAAGTTAAGAACCTTTGGATTTGACAGACCAGTGTTGTGAAACAAAGATGTTACCGGGGTTATTACTCAATCACTTTTTGACAGTAATGACAGTTCGGTCTTACGAAAGAGAAGCGTACCCGCGGGCAGAAATGTTACCGTAGTCAAACACACTTAGCACATGAATTAACACACGAGAGTTGGAGATAAAAATCATAGGTAATACTTTTGTCAAGGCAGATAGAATCAAGAGACCCTTTCTAAAACGTAGATAAAAGTCAATAGGCCTGCACCAGTGTCAATGGAACAGGGGTCCTGTTGTTGAGGATCACAAGGTTAGAACAGTTCACGATTCGAGATTTCCAGGAGTACTAAGATATTGTCAGAAGGGAAGCAAAAGTTATAAGAGGGAAGGAAGATGAGGACAAGCCTTTGTTGAGGAGAAAAGGGGTTCACCCTAGTTCCTCGAGGTCGGACACAGTACCTTATTCGTATGAAGAAAAGCTGATGCCACGGCAGTTGTTCCTGGTAGTTCCTGCAGACTCACGGTTCCTGAAACTTCAATCGTGGGGACAAGGAGGACGACGTCTGGAGCGATCTGCACTACCCAGGGATGAAGCCAGCCGCAGCAAAAGCAACGGTGAATAAAAGGTGCGCTCCTTTAAAACAGGAGAGGCTCTTCGGATGGCTATCCGGACCACTACAGCTGTGTGCAGCGATTTCGACCAAGAAGAGGATCCTCTGCCTGTGGAAGGTGAGCTGGTTGATACCACCAGGTTCAAAGGAAGACGACTCCGGACTGGATCTTCTCTTGTCATTGAAGGGTAGATAGCTCATGACTGCAGCAGGGCTTCACCGGGACTCGGGAGTTGCAGCAGCAGTCTTCTTCTCCGCTTCTCTTCGGTTCTTTGCAGTTCCAGTGGCGACTCGGACTTCCAGCTCCAGAGTCCTGCCTTTTATGCCAAAATCCCCCATTCATACAGCCTGGCTGTCAATCACTCAGCAAGGGGGATGTCCGGCCCGGACAACCACCTCAGCCAATCAAGACAAAGTGCGACTTGGGTCTCCAAGGAGACCCTGTGCAGGGGTGGCTACACCTTTCCCTCACATTCAGCCCACCTAGACAGATGTCAAAGGAGGGCAGGGCTTCTAGACAGAAGCCCGCCAAAGGTCAGTGAACATAGGAGGCAAACCTGGTTTGCCGTGCAAAGTAAAACACAAGAAGGACTTTAACAAAAAGAAATGGCGATAAAACCCCTCCGAAGCCGAAATAAAAAGTATTTGGTCAAGCGGGTTTAAGTTCGAGGCTAATATAATAGCCTAAAACAGTTCCACGTTTATATAGTATAATCGCGGTAGAAAAGTTAGGGTAGATACCACTGCCACCAGCCAAGTCTTAGTGTTAAGAGAGCAAAATAAAGCTCAGAGAGGCACAGACAAAAAGGGGTAGGAATTAACCCTTTCCAGTACTCCATGTAAGATGGGGTGTACTGGGTCTGCAGTTTAAATGACTACATTAAGTAAATGGCAACTTTACCTGTTTCTGGGGGACAGTAGTCAGTCCCAGAAAAATGAAGTCAGGGGAAAGTCTCAAAGACAACCCTGTGTCACTGCACTGAAGGTGCTGTGTAACGCACACAAAAAGTGGGGCTCATGGAGTGGTGTAGCCCCAGAGCCCTAGATCACACAAACAGTAGAAATACACATGGCAAAACACATGTAAGAGGGGGAAAAAGGCTCACACTCTTACCAAGTGGAAACAATAAACCCCTAAATTCCAGCAAAGCTGCTGAGGGACTCACTAGGTGAGGGAAATTAGTCATACATGAGAATTCTCCCTAACAGGTACCACGCTCTCCTGGCCCATGCCGGAGCAATGACGATCATCCAGGAACCGAACCTCTGTAACCTCCGTAACACTTGCAGAATGACGGGGACTGCAGCAAACGCGTACAGCAGCGGGAAGGACCACTCCACTATGAATGCGTCCCCCAAGGCTCCTCTTGGAGGCAATTCCAGCGAGCAGAATCTTTCGCACTTCCGGTTGACAATGGTGGCAAAGAGATCCACTTGTGGGGTTCCTCAAAGGGCGAAGATCTCCAACAGAACTTCCTGAGCCAGCTCCCACTCGTGAAAGACCGTGCTCTGCCTGCTGGCGTGGCTTTCGCCGAGGCACCAGAGGCAGATGTCGTGCGGGTCCGTGATGGACATCTTCGAACCGCAGTCCCGACATTTTTTAAAGCCCGACTTCGGGGTAGTAGAAGAAGAAGAAGACATCGCTATCGAAGAGAAGAATCGCGCGCGCCGAGAT
Organism: Ambystoma mexicanum; assembly: GCF_040938575.1. Lineage (NCBI taxonomy): Eukaryota > Metazoa > Chordata > Amphibia > Caudata > Ambystomatidae > Ambystoma > Ambystoma mexicanum. The sequence goes on along the minus strand of NC_090934.1, from coordinate 425,993,761 downwards.
TCCGAAGCAAACACGTTTGTGGAAAAACAGAATTGAGGCTACGGCACTGTGCTTCCTATATATAACATCCGGTGATGCCGACGCTCGACGGTGGCCCTTGAGGAACATCGACGTCATCAACGCAGGACGCCGTCTGCTGAAAATTTTCCGAAGCAGCACAGCTCTGGTCATTACCGGTCATAGATGTGCAATACGTCGGAGGACACAATCCCCTCGAAAGGTCTGTTTTGCAATCAAGGTCGTCTTTGTCCAGGTTAGTAGTTGATGGCTTTGTGAGTTCGAGTTGTTCTATTAAGAACTTTGATGGTCTTCCAGTTTCTTTCATGACAGTCAGAAGATTTTTGGGCTTGTGAGAAAACTATCTACTTGTCAGTCTCCCATTTCTGATCCCTCACAGAGCACTTGGTCGTCAAAAAAGACAGGAGGGCCCTCTGAACAGTGGGGGTTAAATCCTGGTAAAATGAAACTCTGGCCCCTTTGTAGTACAGGTCCCCAAGGTCTCGGGCTCTCCACAGGATCGTATTTCAGTCCCGGTAAGTGAAAAGTCTTCCTATTACAGGACACAGATTGTGCCCCGGCCAATTTTCACAACCCCCAAGAAGCCAACAGACAATCCAGAGGTACCGCAGGCACCAGGATGTGTTACACTCCAGTGACAGCCAGATGCACCACATCACCAATTACCCTCTGGCCTCTCCACGCTCCTCCGGGGCTGCCTCCATCAAAATATGTCCAGGGTGTCTCCCTCTGCCTCTGGACCTCAAGACTGCTGCTCCCAGACTAGTCTCCACAACACTGCAGCCCAGTCAGCAGCAGGGAGCCAGAGCACGCTCCACCAGCTCCTGCAGTGATCCAGGAGGAGCTGCCCACCACGTTCTCTCCGAGCCCCACGGGGCACCCTCCATGCTTCTTACCATATCAGCGATCCCAGGGCCCAAGTTAAGACAATTGTCTTAATAAGGGACTGCTATAAGGCACATTTAAGGATCTGTGGGAAATAGGCAGCACAGCCGAGAAAAAGAACCATCCATATAAAATTGGTAAACACATGTAATTGTCTCCAGTAACAGTCTTGTAACAATTAATTAGAAGGGAAAGTTCTATCTGGATAAAAACGATGATAAAAAAGAATAAATGAAATATAACTAACACCCAAGCACATGCAACCACGCATGACCTTTAGAAAATAAAATAAAGAATGAGAGAGTAGGGAAATAAGAGAAGTCTTGTGTGAATGAGAATGGACTAGAGATGAAAAAATATCGGCTTTAATATTTGGTGTCTTGTCTGTCGACCCCAACGCTACCCGGACCTTAAATGTGCATTCATAGACACGTCGCAATGCGATAGAGGATTTGATCGCTAAATCTTTGTTTCGATTTGTTCAACTGGGTCAAGCTTTTATTTTATTCCCTCCTCATGCATCTGTTTCTGGCGTCTCTTCACATACCCTCTCTGCGGACTGCTGTCTGAACTGGGTTGATTACAGGGGGGAAATGAATTGTGTCGGAATGCTTTATGTTTGAGGCACAGTTTGTGGGATACTGAAAGCAATACAAAACTGAACTGACTAATGGGGGAGGAACGGCATTTGTGCTATACCGTTCTGTGTGCTTAATTTTAAACAAAAATCGCCATGAGCCGTGGCGACTTCAGCAGCCTCTGAGCACAGTAGCGCTTGACGCTGTCAGAGTGCAGTACAGACTTTTCCGTAACAATGGGTGCTAGTAAGTCAGACGTGCCAATTCCTCCTAAAGGAAGTCCAGCTCACTTCATGTTCACACACCATTCTCCAGTTCTGGAAAATCCCACTCTTTTACTCATGACAACCCAGTGAAACAGTTCCCCGAAATAGGTTTGTTTGATCTTGATGGTGTTATTCGGTTACGAGGGGCTTTAGAAGCTAAATTAAATAAAGGTACATCAGCAACACAACTGGTACACTGAAGCCACAAAGACAACAAAGTCTAAATTGCGAGCACTGAGAGATGCACAGGAGAAATTACAGAAGCAGATACACTTATTAAAGCTGAACATTCTAATTCCTAAACATAAAAAAGGTTATAATCATTTATAGCCAGTTCTACAAAGGGTACCATACCCCCACCGAAAGAATCCCTAAAGGATTGAGATTCATATAATCCTGCCATTTTGAATTTTGTACTGGAACCCAAGCAGAACCAAGCTTCAGCCTTCGGCCCCAGCTGTGCATCCGGATGCAGAGAGTCTGACCTTAACCCTGATTCAACTTCATGTAAACCTCCTGCATATAGTCAGTCGACAACTATACAACCACTAACTAGTTCATCACAATTGCTTTCAGCTCCTGATGACCATCAGGAGCTCAGGCAATGGTCTAATCTTTTTGGTTCTGCTTCTACTGGTGCTTCTATGACATTGGAAGGCCTTCGAAATGCCCCACCTCAACCTGGTGCCACAGTGTTTCCTTTGATACAGTTACCGGGGAGAGGCAACACACTTGTTACTGTTCATGCACCATGGAGCTACATTGATCTGTTTAATATTGTCCAATAGTTTCCAAAGATTTGAGAAGATCCTACTAAAGGTTAAGGAGGAATTCCAGATCATAATCGATTGCTACAAGCCCACGTGATCTTAACCAGTTATTGAGAGCTGCACTCAACTCCTGACACTTTTACTCTGCTAAAACAAAAATGTAATTGGCCAGTCTTCACCCAAGGTGCAAATGCTTTTACAGACTGGCTCAGTCAGTTTGAGATTTGTTCTGAGAAAACAGATTGGTCAAAAATAAAGGTAGTCTGAAGGTGAAAATCCGGCAGACTTTCTTGAGATGTTTTAATCAGTATTCAAAGATCCCAAAGGCTTCCCGCACGGCTCTCCGTGGTATCCAAGTTTGTTATGGGACAAAAGCCAAAAGTAGCCCAAGGAATTAAATCTGTTCTTATTGGTTAGGAAGGAAAACAGGGGACTGAAGTACTGTTAGCTGCAAAGAAATGTCATGATAAAGCTGAGAAACAAAAGGAAAATACTGAAGCGAAGTTGATGGCACTGCAGATACAACAGGTACAGCACTCCCAGAAAAGGGAGCGTTTCGTGTGAAGAACGAATTACTTAGCTCATGGTAATGTTCTTTCTGATGGATGTTCCTCCCATGGATTCCACATCTACCCTATCCCAGTGAAGCAGTTCTCAGGAAACATTTCTGCCGTCAGGGGGCGCAGCGTGGCTCTGCCAGAAACCTCTATGTGCTGGACATGACGACAGGGCCAGTGTATATGGCAGCCACGCATCCCTTGACCTCAATCCCACCCCATTATCCCACCACTCTGAAACTGAGTGACTCTAGGACCAATGGTGTACTAGCTATCCGCCATGAGTGGCAGGTAGGAAGGGCAATGAAGAATCATTGGGAGGACCATCCTTCAGAAAGAACATTACAGAGAGGCAAGTAATTTGTTCTTCTAATGGATTCTTTCCTCCCACGGTTTCCTCACCAATGAGAGACTCCCAAAGCAGCAGGTACATCTGGATGAGGGAGGAAGGAAGGAAGGATAGCAACCACCTAAACCAGATAACTTGAAGACCTCCCTACTAAAACAGGCATCTTGGGTCGCAAGGGAATCCAAGCAGTAATGCTCAGAGGACCACATTGGAGCCTTGCAGATGTCCAGGACAGGGTAGAGGTGTCAGCCACTCATCTGGTAGAAGGAGCTCTGAGACCCTCGGGTACATCCTTTCCAGCCAGATCGTAGAATTCAGAGATGCAGAGAATGATCCACCTCAAGTGGGTCAATTTGGTCATAGACCCTGCCAGCATAAGCACCAGCGTAACCAACAAAAACCTGGTCCCCTTTCCTAGCCTCTTTAGAACGAGACGTAGAACTTAAGTACTCGTACCGGAACCAGCTTAAACACAGGAAGATGGATCTTCTTAGAGAGATGGCAATCCGAAAACAATTTCATCAGAAAGGAGGTTCTTTCTCTTTGGAAAAGACCAAATAGGGATGTAAAAAAGACAATGCTTGGAGCTTACATACCCGTCTTATTGAAGTGATGCCAAAAAGGAAAATCAATTTAAGGATGAGTAACCTAACAGAACATGAATGAAGGTGCTCAAATGGAGCACTCATAAGAACTGTTAAAACTAAAACCAAATCCCACGCCGGAACCACAAACTGGCAGGGAGGAAACTGGTTACACAAGCACCGCAAGACCTGAATAACAGTGTGGATAGTGAAAAACGAGGCCTGTTCTGGGGATTTCTTCAACACCGAAATAGCTTTGAGGTAACCCCTCACCGTAGTAATCTGCGGGCCTGCTTGGGCCAATGCAAACAGAAAATCCAATACAGGGGATAAAGGTCAGGATAAAGGACGCAGGTCCCTATCTCGTCAACAAACCAAAAATGTATACCATCTGCAGGCATAAATGGATTGAGTAGCAGGGATCCAAGCTGAAAAGAGCACATTGAGGATGTCGTCTGACAAGTCCCACCTCCTTGTACCTCAGACGCCCAGTAACCAAACATGAAGGTTCACGTGGAGGAGCCACCCCTTCGATTTGGATAAAAAGTCGACACTCTTCGGAAGGCACCAGAACTCTAAATACCACATATTCTGGGTCTAGTCCACAGTGATCATGATCATCGTGGCTCGAAACAGCCGCAATATCCTTAGAACCAGCGGGAAATCAAAAGGACTGGTGGGTATGCCTAAAGTTCACTCGATCGTCAGTGCGTCCCCAGAGCTGACTCACAAGGAAATTCCCTGGAGCAGAATAACTTGCACTTCCTGTTGACACTGAATGCAAAGAGGTCCACTTGAGGAGTCCCCAATTTGTGGGAAGCCTAGTCTGCCTGGTTAAGGCATCCACTTTGACATGCTCTCATCCGGCCAGATGAGCTGCTATCAGACACACTGTTCTCCAAAGCCCAGAACCACAGTTGAATTGCTTCTTTGCAGAGACAAGGACCGCACGCCAACACTTTTATTGAGCGCATGGGACACCACAGTGGGCGCACAGTTCAGTCTGACAGGCGACTGCCCCGACCAGTCAGAGATGTGCCTGTGACCACCGTCACCACCTGGGGCCAAGGTTGGCAAAACAAAAGCAAGTTGACACACACGAACCACCATGCAAGATCCTGAGCCACTTGGTTTAAGACCTGTATCCGACATGTGGCCCTGAAACTGTGACCCTTTGCAACAGAGAAGCCATTGAAGCGACATCATGCGCAGCCTTGCCTCTGGCACCACACAGGTGAAGGAGGCCATGAGGAACAGTAGGCACAGCAAATCCAAGTCTGGGACTTGTAACTGGGACAGGAATACATTAACTAATCAGAAAGATGTTCGCCATGCAATCCTTTAGTAGGAAAGCCTTGCCCAGGCGAATGACTAGGATTGCACAGATGAATCGGAAACTGGGACAGCAAAACCAGAGACTTTTTGAAGTTCAGGGAAAAGCCAAAGTTGTGCAAAAGAGCGCAAAGAGTAGGTTCTCAGACACCAGATCCGGGGAGCGAGCTTGTACGTACCAGTTGTCCAGGTAGGGAAAAACATGAATGCCACCCCTGAAGAGAGCCACTATCACTGCCAGCAGCTTCGTGAAAACCCTGGGAGCTGAGGAGAGATGGAACAGCAGGATCGCAAACTGGTAATGGTGTTGGCCTACTACAAACCTTAGGTTCTTTCTGTGCTTTCGATGAATCAGCACACGGAAGTAGGCATCCTGAAGGTCCTTGGAAACCAACCAGTCCTGCAGTTAAAGGGCTTGCAGAATCTGGGCTACAGTAACTCTCTTGAACTTGTCATTGTGTAGGAACTAGTTCAGCAGTTGCAGATCCAGAATGGAGCGTAAGCCTCTGTCCATCAGCAACAGAAAATAGGTGGAGTACCCCCTCCTTCCTCATTCTGAGAACAGAACCAGATGGATTACGCTTTTTGCCAGAAGCCGACAGACCTTGTCCAGGAAGATGGGGTCCGGAGACAAGGGGGTGGCCTGGGGGCGTTGAAGGAATGAGAGGCAAGATTCCTGTTTGATGACCTGTAAGGCCCAAGCATTGGATGTGGTTTTCAACCATTCCGGGGTGAACAAAGAAATCCACTCCCCCCCCCACTGGTGATGAGTGGCAAAGTCAGTCACTGAGGTTTGGTGCCCTGGGATGAACCGGGGACAGAAGCTGCTGCAATGCCACCGCCAGTGGGTACCATTTCCTCTACTTCTCGGCAAGTGCCTGCCCTCTTCCTGGGGCAGACTAACCATGGCCCCTTAGGGCAAAGGTGGAAAAAAGGTGAAAACTCTGCCCCAAGACAGCCGCACAGAAGGCTGCTGCACAGCTAGTCCAAAGGATGTAGCAGTTGCCTTAGACGACTGGATATTCTGGAGAGAGCCGTCCAACTTGCCTCCAAAAAAGACTTGGCCATCGAAAGGCATGTCCAGCAACCTTGTATGGAAGTTGGCCACAAATCCATACGCCCTCAGCCTCATGGTGCCAGAACACTGTGCTAGTGGCCATGGACCTACCCACACGGTCCACTGTGTCCAGTCCCGATTGTAGCATTTGCCATGCTGCCTTCTCTGCCAGAGACCAAGGACAGTAAACCATCCCTCATCTCTCCCCCAGTGACGTACTCAGCCAAATGGGCCACTGCCGTCCAAAAACGGAAGGAGAACTCAACCATGGCGCAAGAGGCATTCACGGCCCACAGCGCAAGACTGCGCGATGCCAAAACCATCTGGCCCCAATGAGTCAACCATCTTACTGTCTGTTGGAAGGGATGGGAAAGTAGAAGTCTTCAGGCTAGCTGTCACAGCCTGAACCACCAATCTTTTCAGGCAAAGCATGGGAGTAAAGAAAGGTCGGGTTCGATGGAGAGGGACACCCTTTCCTCGTTAGATAACGTGTCCATCGCGAGAAGAGAGGCAGGTTTCTCCCACACCTCCAATACAGGGCCTTCACTGCCACATTGTGATATTCTGGATGATGTCCCCAAGAAAGAGACGCTCTTGCCCTTCAAAGTTTGTACTGAACCTTGGGCCTGGATGGAGCAGATGGCCCCAGAGTACTGGCAACCTTAGCCATCAAACGCAGAAGGCGGCTTGAGGCTTTCCTGTGGTGGGATCTGTTCCATGTGATCTATCCCCACAAAAATTCCGCCATACACAAATGGCGCTGTTTTTTTAGGCAATATTACCATATGGAACCTGCGGGGGACACCCATGCAACCCCCATATTTTTTTAAAGGGACCGTGGGACACCCCTGCTAGCATTTACCCCATATATTGTCCCCATAAATAATGTTACCTATGTGGTTTCCCGTTGACTTTATATATGGCGACATTATTTATGGGGATAATATTACCAGATACCGTGGGATCTGGGAAAATGTCCATACCCGGGAGTTGTCGAGGCCATTGGCCTCTTGCAGATCCTCTGCCAGGCCCAGCACATCCTAGTCTTCCCCTAAGAATTCTTCTGGGAAATCCCTCACCTCCCTAGAGCCCCTGGGTTCATCTTTGACATGAAGGTATTCCTAGGTAGCGGGGCGCGTTCTGCTGAGCCGTTGTGTCCAAGACTCCGGTCGGTGGCGCTGCCATCAAAGAAGATGACAGCAGTGCCGGCACAAAGGCTGCTGCTCCCAAAGGGCCCCTCCCCCCCCCCCCCAATCACCTCCAGGCTCTAGCCCTAAGGTGTGTGGGGTGGTCCCCATAGGGTACCCAGCCGGTCGAAACATTCTGTGGGACCCAGCAGCGCTGTAGCCGAAGCTGACGGCACCATGTGCGTCACAGGCGCAAGAGTCTGGAGACGCCAGCGTCTTGCTGAAGATGTCCAACATCTTCAGGTGGAAGTTCTCCCATTCCTCCATGTGGAGGGTAGAGTCAGAAAAGTCACCTTTGTCAGAAGCTCAGGGGACCTAATGGAGTGGTGGGTTACCTTTGAAGAGGAAGACTAATGTTGGTGTGAGGACCTCTTCTGCTACTGCAGCTTCTTTTCTTTTCCTTTCCTTGCAGAGCCGCTTGTTCTACAGGGTGTAGTTCCACGCTGTGTCACCTTGACCCGAGATGCAGCACCCTTAGCCTTGTAGACGAATGTGAATGTCTTGGCAGCCCTTTCCCAAGGGCCTTCAGGTGCATGGACTGGCATGACCAGAAATATTGGGTGTCATGGTCCTCGCCTAAGCAGTATAGAGAAATCCAGTGCAGATGTGAGACCGACATTGGCCAGCCGCAATCCGCACACAGCTTGAAGCCAGAGGCCTTCGGGGGTGTAGGCATGGCGTAGATTTAGAAAACAATAGAAGGTCGACAAGCGTGTTCTCAAGTAGCAACGGCGTGCGTGGAAGAAAGGAACAGAGGTCATGGGGCATGGCTCCACTCTATATGCAAACCCCAACGTCATGTCCGAGTATGGCAGTAGGAATGTTTCCGGAGAACAGCTGTGCTGGGATATCATAGATGAGGAATCTGTGGGAGGAAAGATCCATTAGAAGTTGATACTTATGGCCACTGGCCACTTCATCCTTGAATCCTGGTCTCTCATTTACCCCCTCCAAATCATAACCGAAGATTAGAGGTAACCAAGCACAATCTGCCTGCCGAGATTTACCCAAAACATCTCCATCAGGGCACATTACTTTTTCTCTTGTCTTTACCATTGGTCTTGCAATGTATCCTAATGGGAAACTTTACCCCAAAGACAGATCTTATTCCACTTTCTAATGTTTTATCAGTTTCTTATTTCCAAGCCCATGTGGGAAAAACAGGTCAACATCCCTTTGCTGAAAGTCTTCTCTATGATGCCAAATTAATAAAGCCACAGCTTTTGAATAGAGGTGAACCACTGATCTCTCTTCGCTCACCAGATCCACACGATCTAAATCCGATGCTATAATTGTGCGCAGGGCCGGTATAGGCCCCAAGAAGTTTAATATTTTACTTCTACTCAGTGGTTAACCATCCAGATCTTTCCATACAAGCTAAAAACCGACCTTTCTATACATTCTGCCTATACACCCATTTATACAAGTTGAGCTATTCTTCTGGTAGCTCTCAGAGGGATTCTTCCACAATAGGCTTGGCCAATTTCAGACATTCTAAATCAGAAACTATTACAATTGAGTGCTCAGATTTTGGCATTTCAGCCCTTGCTGTTCGTTTAAAGAAGAAATCCTTCATGTCTTTGTTGTTTTTGCTTCTTCTTTGCAACTTTCCTTTTCCTTTGTTTTTGTTTCTCCTTTGAAATTGTACACAATCCTCTTAACTTCTTTTGATGCAAGATCTGGTAGGGCCAAAGATTGAAAAAGAAATCTGGAAGAGCGGTTTGTATTAGCATTCGACTTCGATTGATTCTTAGGGTTTTTCTCTTGCTTCCTAAATATTTCTGCAACCAAACCCTCATCCGCCCTCATATCGGAGCCTGTCATGGAGTCCAGATTTTAATCCTGTGTTTTGACAGACTGCAAAAATATTTGGTTTTAGACTCAATCTTTCTCTCGTCCCTCCCTTGCCTCAACTATGTTACAATCATGATCGCTGTAGGTCATTGGGTCACTGTTAAAATTGTTCTTGGGATCAGTTGTGAGCATTTTTACAACATGATTTGAGCAATTCCCTTCAACTTCCATGCAAATAGATCTCCGAATCAAGTATATAGATCTCGCAATCTTCACCAGTTGTTTTGCATTAGCGTGCACCTCCTCCCGAATAGTATCGTGAAGGTGTACAATTCATTGAGTACCAAGTGCAAGGCTGATATTGATGCTGGGCCCAATGTGTCATTGTGTAAACTGGGAAATCCCAGTAAAGCCCTTGCTAGATAATAGCAAGGATAGAAATGGGTTTTACCTTCCTTTTGATGAATTTTTGGTGGTATATTTGCATTTAGGTGGCTGAATTCAGGCCTCCGAGGAGTAATGCATATTTAATCCTTGAGCTTCATGCAAAGCCTCAAGAACGATTTATCAAACGAGATGGATTTGTGCCATGACACCCAATCTCCTTTTTCATGCCCCAACATGGCTGGCATCTCTTTAGGGATCACCATTCTATCAGAAGCATCCCTTTCTAGGCCCTCTTTTGTTTGGTACTATTGCACTTTTCCCATTTGATGTCAGAGGGAAATATTGTGGATTCCTTTCTTTCCTAGCTGCAGTTTGTTTTTCTTGGTTACAAACTGGCACCCCAGGTGCCACAACAGAGTCACTTTCTGGATGTTTATCCATTGTGTTTATTATGGTTAAGGGGGCGGGGGTGGGGGGGCAAAGAGTTGAACAGATACTCCTTTACTTCTCAGGTTATAATTCTTTTTTTCTGCTTCAGTCATTGGTAATTATGCCATTAAATTATAAACAAGCTTTCGCTCACTGTGTTTGTGTTTCAAACGAATGAAACACCTTTTGATGTTGCCCCACTTCGAGCCTGCGCTATGACCTACTGTTGACGGTTTTAAGCGGACACCAGCAAAGAAATAGTAGAAGACAGCCGGCGGGAACGGACTGCAGCTGACTGCACTTAGGCCGCACATCCGCACCACAAGGAGATTTTATGAGGCCGTCTCCACCTCTGTCACTGCCGGTGTGCCCTCTACCACAGTCCAAAGCAAAGAAGGACTTATCACTTGGGGTACCAAAATCCAAAGCCGACTGCATTTCGGCCGCACTTCACCAGAGTAACATATGTTGGAGCACATCAGCGCCATCAAACTCAGCCTGCAATTCTCTTTGTGCTTCAAATTGTGCATTTCTTTTCGATACTGTGGGATGAGAGGGGAGGCTTAAAGACACTGATTCCTCTATGAAATAAAGTGATGAAAATATTTAACAAATCTAATATCTGTGTTATGAGTTTTAACAACATGCTGTGTCCCAGTAGGGATAAAGATATTCTACTAGCTGAATATCTGCTTTTAGATTCACCTTAAGGGGTTTTAAACTAAAAATAACTACCAACATGGTGGCTCAAGGTGGACTTGGAAAAGTAAGGATACTTAACTACTTTCGTTGAGAATTCTGGGAAAAGGTTTATGCCTATATATGGCCAAAGCAGCTGTTGCCGCCGTTTTGCTCATAGTACCATTGTGAAGAGAGAGCTGGAGAGGATGGAAGCTGTATCCAGGTTAGCAGGAACTGAGTTGGTAGGTGGGGAATTATGGGAATATTATGAGAACCTAACATTTTAAGTATAGGGGATGGAACTCGAACCGTACTAATTTCAAATCGTACAGCACATGTTAAAGAGTTGTAATAAGAAGTCTTTAAGATCTGACTCTGGATAGACTGATGTTAACAAGGAGAGATGGTTTGTGCCCACTGAGGTTTTTCCCTTTGTAAAAAAAGGATTGATGGTAAGATGTTGCATATAGATATACTCGGAGGACTAACCGGGAGATGGATGCTAAATTGCGTATATTGAAACTTGTGGTTTTTTGTGTTTAGGCAAAGTGGCTGAGTTGGATTTGCTTAAGGCTTTGATCATCAAGGTTTGGGAGAAAAGAATAAAAGAAGCTGCTATTGTTCGAAATTTCTACTTCAGATTCCATGTCAAGACCAGAGGCAAGCATTATGCTTAAACTTTCTATAATCCAGCTTTTCAAAACTTTTAAACTTTCTTTTTTTTTTTTCGAAACAAGATAAATGTTCAAGGTAATAAGAAGCCCCATAAATCCCTTGCTTTTGTAGTCCTGTGCTGTTCAACCTCCAGCTATCAATGCTCAGGACTCACTATGACCCACATCCTGCCTGGGTCTCTTCCTCTTTCTTTTTGCTGCTCCCACAGATAAGCGGGGTTCACAATATCTGTGATTATTTGGATTTCATTGTAATATTTTGCTTATTTAGAACACATTTTCCATTGTACTGAGTTCCTTGAGTGAGTGCAGTTTAATTCAAGGTTTGTAAAAATATTGATGCAAGCCCAACAAATCGTCTAAACACTTGGTTTCATATAGCAGGGCTCTCACAGAGTCGGGACAGGAGCAGTTAGCGAACGCGCCCACATTAGGCAGCCGATCCCGCTCGCACTGTAGTGCCCCGCTAGAGATTTCATAACGTGGGAGCTAATACTCTCCTCAAAGGGCGTTAGGACCCAAAGGCCGCCGAGGTCGGATCCGCATGATGCGATGACGCGATAAGCTTCATATCTGGCCCTGAATACACTTCACAGCAAACAAATAACAAGCTGCTTGTGCTCTACAGCAACACGCTGCAAAGCGTGTTAGAATCAGCTTGCAGCGGGTAGCCGACACAAGTCTTGCAGTTTTGATAGCCTTCCGCATGAGGAAATCAACATTTTCAGCTAATCCGTGGTGCAGTGAAGTAGCACAGTGTTTTAAGACACAAAGAAGAAAATATCAATGAGCCCCGTGAGGTGGTCGACGCCTTCGGTAAATTGAAAGAGGCATTTCTGCAGAAGTCAACAGTGCTGCACCTCTTAACCCATACCCTGGGGGAAATTAACACAGGGAAAGAGGACAGCAAATACTCGCCTGACGAGGAAGATGTGTTCATAGAAACCCTCAAAATGCATCCAGCTAAAAGCTCCTCGATAGTAGAACACCACACTAGATATGTTCGACCACAAGGCTATCAGACACCCCAAATCTACGGAATGGGTGCCCTCATCCAAAGTAGCCCTGTACATGGCACAATGTATCCGAAAGCCATTAGATCGAGAAGTGTGATTTCGTATGAGAGCGGAGTGGCCAGTAAAGTCACAGACACTCCGGACCTAGATACCGAAATGGTGACCTTAGTCACAAAGACTTCCAGAGACATTCAAAAGGTTGTAGATCGTGCCTGGAAGGGCTGCCAGGACAAAGCCTTGGATTTGGCAGGCCCGGTAGCCAAGATATTGGACCTAGCGGAGAGGGCCAAGGATACAAGAGAGCCCATATACGCCCACATCCTAGGAAACTGGGCACAGTTTGCCTCCTACGGAACGCCAACTGCACATGTCTTTCAGAGAGACGAAGAGGTCTGTTGCTGAAAATAGATGGCAAGCTCAGTGGCTTAGCCTTTTACAAGGCAGGCCAAGGGGCGAAAGGCATGCTGTTTGGAGATGCCTTCGCGAAGGAGATGTCCCAATTTGTTGGGACCTATACGGCTCTTGAAAAAGCACAGACGTATATTTCCAGTGCACATTTTTGCAGGGAACGGTTGACATCAGGGCCAATCGACCAGTCGCTACAATATATAAAAGGAGGCCTCAGGATACACAGGCCCAATACTGGGAAGGGAGACAGCACAACGCCTTCTTCCAGACAATGGCCCGGCACTCCAGAGGACGCAGAACCTATAGGCAGCAGAATGTCACAGGCGGCAAGTCTGCAGAGCGCAGTCCTACCAGTAATAGGAGGCAGAACAGAATTGTTTGGGTGCAAATGGTGAGATTTGTTAAGCGATGCCTGGGTATTGCAAGCAGTAGTGGGTTTACGTCTGGAGTTTGTAGGGATACCCGCAGAGCGAGCAGAGCCCCAGCCGATCCATATGGAACAAGAGAAGACACTATTACAGGCAGAGTTGCGCAGCCTAGCAAGCAAAGGGGCGAGAGAGGTCAGCATGCTAGAACCACCAGATTTCTACAGCAATATGTTCCTGGTTCACAAGAAAGCAAAAGTGAGACCTGTGATCAATTTGAATGAATTAAACGGATGGCTGATTTACAGACATTTCAAGATAGAGGGGATTCACCTCCTCCGAGATCTCCTCCGACAGGGAGACTTGCTGGCAAGGCTCGATCTCAAAGATGCCTACCTTACCATACCAATGGCGGCGGAGTACCAGAAGTTCCTCTGTTTTTTCAGTGAAACAAAGATGTCTCCCTTTCGGGTTGGCTTCAGCTCCATGGGCCTTTACAAATATAATGACTGGTAGCAGCAGCCCTCAGATAGAGGGAAATCAGAATCATTGTCCACCTGGATGACATTTTTATACTAGCGCAAGACTGCACTGTACTCCAAAAGAAAGTGCTGGCTTTGTGTGCTGATCACCTCCCTCTGGTTTCTTATAAACATGGAAAAGTTAGAGCTAAAGCCCAAACAGAGGCTGGAGTTCTTGGGGTACTTGATAGACACCAAGAAAGCTACACTAGAGCTGCCCTTGCAGAAGCTAAAAGCCATCAAGTAAGAGCTGAAGTCGGTGATCAAGGAGAAGAATATTTTGCTCCTCAATCTAGCCAGAGTAGTGTGTCTTCCATCTAGCAGCGACGATTCAGTTGGTATTTCCCAGACCTCTGCATTACAGAGGTTAAAGATCAGGCACCTAACAAGGGTAGGGTATCGCCAGATGGTCCAGTTAGACGAAGAAGCGCGGTGAGAACTACAATGGTGGTTACAGAATATAGAAGCGTGGAACAGGTGAGCTATTTACGGCAACGTTCCAGAACTAGTGATGGAATCGGACGCAAGAAGAACAAGCTGGCGCACCAGATGCGGAAACAAACAGGAGGAAAATGGTCCGAGGAGGAGCTACAACTACACAAATTGTCTAGCGTTATTGGTGGGCTCATTCGTAGGCTGCACCTTTGCCAAAGACAAAGCCAGTTGTTGCATTCTGTTGTAGCTGGACAACATCTCAGCAGTCCGGTACATAAACTAGATGGGAGGTACCAGGTCGAAGATGCTTGGCGAGCTCGCAAAGGATTTTTGGCACCACTGCCTGGAGTGGAACATAGTGGTGACAGCAGAATATCTGCCGGGAGAGTAGAACATGGTAGCGGACTGGAACTCACACTACCTCAGACTCCAGAGAATGGAGGTTGCATCCAGCAGTCTTTACACAACTGCAAGAGATATGGGGTCCTTTTGACATTGATCTCTTCGCATCCAGATTGAACGCTCAAACACCCAGGTACTTCAGTTGAAGGATGAATCTGGGAGACATGGGAATGGATGCCTTTCTCCACAGTTGAACTGGGGCCGTCCAATATGCCTTCCCTCCATTCATCATGTTGATGAGCTGTTAGCGAAAGTTCGAAGGGAAGGGGCAGAGTTAGTGGTAATAGTCCCATTGTGGAAATCCGATGTGTGTTCCAGTAATGATGGAATTTTCCTCGGATGATTCCGTTTAGGCAGGATCTTCTGCAAAACCCATCCAGTCAGGCGCACCCACTAATAGGCAAGGGGAACTTGCAGCTGCTAGCATGCAGGATTTCAGGAAAAAACAAATGGGAGCTGCCAGGAATTTCCACCCTTTGGATCTAAGGCGCCGCATGGGACAAATGGGAGAACTGGTGCAGCTTGTAGTGCAAGTTCTAAATTTTGTAGCCAATCGTTCCAAAACGGGCGAGGCTTCAGAACGCTCAGAGTCTATAGGTGAGCAATATCCGCCAGATACGAAAAGGTGGATGGTAAGCTGATTGGGGAACACCCTGCGATAATACCACGTCTACATACTCAGTTTTATAGGATGTGAGGGACGTCCTTCGCTTATTATTTAATTGGTCGGACAATATGCAGCTGTCTAGGACTATAGTATCCGGGAAGCTAGCAATGTTGCTCTGCTTGGTAGCCTTTAGTAGATAGTCTGATGTTAAGGTGCTGGAGACTTTCTAACCAGAGGGCGTAGCGTTCAGTACAGCTAAGAGTACTAAGTGATTCAAAGGTAATCTCCGATCCCTATTTCCCTGATAGCCCCAAGTTATGTCTAGCGCAATGTATCAAAGATAACAAGATGGCAACTGCTGGGGTTAGACCGAGCAGGGTAACCAGGTTGCTCATAGCGCGTAGGAAACCCTATCACACTGTGGCCCCCGCTACAATAGCCAGATGGGTCAGGGAGGTCATGCAGTGGGCCGGAATAGATTTAAGTATTTTTGGTGCAAATTCAGCTTGGGGAACTATGGCATCCAGAGCATCTGCGGCAAGAGTACCATTGCATAATGCTTACCTCCGGTCTAGAATGAAGATTACCCAGGCTAACAGCTGCGGGGTGTCTTGTTTCTATTAAAGACACAGAGGCAGCATTATTCCCACCCAGGATACATCATACCTATATGCAAGTATTGAAAAACTGACTTTTAATAAGAGCAATTCACATTTAAACCAGAATTGAAAATGTAATACTAGCATATAAACCCAGGTTCTATTTTTATACCAACATAAAATAAGGAATAAGCCTAGTATGTGCAAAAGATAGGCAAATGAGCAGATGAATAACGATCAACAGAATGGATCATGTCCAATATAACTTTAAAATGATTTAAGTAATCAATGGAATTCAGGAAATAATTATAAATTGAAAAAGCGTGGAATGCATTACATGGTCACATCAGGGCATTTGGGCACATACAGCTTAAATAATGTACTCACAAATGTACCCACGAATGTCTCCCATAGCATGGGCAACGTGCATTTCAACACGACTCTTTAGTCGTGATTGGATGTCGGGCATAAAGATGAAAATGCCCCAGTTTAACAAACAGGTACAAGTAAACTGGGGTCTCAGGAAACCGATACAGAAGTAGCTCAAGGATTCATAAGGAAAGCAAACTTAAATGAATTACAGATCGTGGAAATACAATATGTTGAAATAGGGCCGTTGGGCCCACATAGCTTAAAAAATGCACGCTTGAACATTGTTTTCCAAAGTATGCCGGCAGCAACTATCAGTAAGACGCAACAGACGTAGTCTTTTCTGGATCACCATGGAAACGACTCAATAGGAGATGGCGCTGGCCACGCCAATTCAGTAGGAGTGTCGACACGAGCAGATCGAGCAAGACAAAAATGTCTACTAACAGGTAGGAGCACAAATACCCTCGAGATCGAGGCCATCTGAAATATTTTAAACAAATGTTCAGGCGGACGGATAAAATGAGATCAATTACCGTTTGGAAGTGATAAGAGCTGAAGAGGGTGGTGCGCGTAACTAACACTTTACGATTTTGTTCAGTTCAATGGGTTTCATTGATATCAAATTATGCCCAGCGACTTGTTCCTAAATCCTTTTGGTAATGTGTCGAGTTTGTGAGATAATCAGAGGAAACGAAACCCCACCTCCACTCTGAGCAGTTTGATTGTTTTTCACAAATGACTGCCCCACACTTGTTTTCAACACATAAGCTTGTACCGTTTAATTATGTATAACCAATCCTGTGAAAAAGCCCATATGGATAACAGGTGTTTACAATGACAAAATAGAGCTAGAAACGCATCTGCTAGTAACAAGGTAATTAATATTAATAGTGAGTTTTGTAGGCAGTGATGTGCCAAACTGTACATATTTCAGCACAGTTGACAATTGAAGAGGTAATCTTTTTACCCAATGTAAACATGCTGTTGGATGGAGAAGTTGGGATCAGGTACACCCATTTACCCAAGGGAAGCCTTGGGCTTTCCCAAAATATGGCGTCCGTTAGAGATAAACGGAAAGAGAAAACGTCTGCGCTAGGTTACCAAGGCAACCGAGGATACATTAGGTTTGCGAGTCGGCTTCACGAGTGATACTGAAGCAGACGCGCAGGGATCTTGACACAAGTTATATGTTCTCTGAGGTGAGGCAGCTGCAAGCATGAGTGCGGCCGATTACTGTCATTCAATAATCTTGTACCAAGACTTGAAATGAGCATTTGCCCAAAGTAGAATCAAGTGTATGTAGGCACGCAATCTGTTCAATTTCCCGCTTAGCCAAGCACTTAATGTTACAACGGAACACCCGTTGAGTATTCTGAAGCATGGTGACCACACGCCGCAGTGTGGGTGTTTTTTGTCGAATTAGTATTTCTTAACTAAGACTTTATATGAGCATCAGGAAGGTTTAAAAGCATTTAGAGGGAAACACGCGTTGTGCTCTCTCCCTTATCTTTGTCAAGCACATAGTTTCAATGTGGAACATGAAATGGTGGAAGATTGCACAGTGGCATTACGTAGTGCCGGACAGGGTCAGGACAAACCTATATAGACACTTCATAGGAAAGCCTGGGAAGGGGATTTCGAAGGAATCTAATGCGGTGGGGAAGTGCGGCATCATTTATGTTAACTGAATGATAATTATTAGATGGGTTTACAACATGAGTCACATGAATTACATATGGAAGAGCATTATTTTACAGGTGGGATTTAACCCGGGAACTTTCACCTAATGGATTGAGCAATGACATTTTCTTTGTGTGGTAAGAATTTCTCTTTGAACTAACGTCTTTTTTTTAAATGAGAATATGAGGCCTGGAATAAGGGATATGGTTAATAGGTTGAATGGATCATTGCAACAAGAGCAAGTAATTGGGAATTATCCTCTATGCTAGAAATTGTGGGGCATGCATGATATACATCTATTTAAATAATTGCTTTTTTGGTTAAAATGTTAAAACAATAAGACAGCAATATTTAGCATATGCCGCTTGCAGGAACTTTATGTAGGGATTCATGGTTTAAGGCGTATTACCACTGGTGATGAATTATGAAATGAATGCTAAAACTTACAAGGTTCTTGTATTTTTCTTTGTTAGTCATTTTATTTTTTCAATGAACCCTAAGCGCCCTCCCCTACACCTCACCTTTTATCTCTGTCTGCCTGTAATGTACATGGATGTTTGTTTTAAGCAATAAATTCACAATTTGAATATAACTATTGCCCAGATTTGAAAAGAACATGGGATGCGAACACGTGTTAGCCATATGGTCTTTTTTCATAGGACTGGTTACGGAACAAGCTTCTGTGTTGAAATCAAGTGTGGCACAGTCATTTGTGAGAAACAATCAAACTAACACTTTACGAGTGTCTTAAGAGGGAAATGCAACGTGACTCCCTTTGATGGCTGCTGTCGTCAGTGCTGCATAATGCAGGACTAGATTTTTCAGGTAGGGATTATCCCAAGACTAAGAAGGAGCACATAAATTAAAGGGCAAACAAACAGGAAACAGACACAGAAAGGCATGGAAGGTAAGCAGATTGGAAATGCTTTCTAACCATGGAAAGGGAAACAGCACGCATAGGGAAGCATTATCACTGAGGGAAGACTCCTAATTAATTTTAGTATATAAGATAAGTTGCAGATATGAGAATGAGTAATGGGCAAGTATGCAAAACTACATGCACTGCGATTAATATGGCATTATTATTTTCTCTTTTTTCCCCTCCCTAACCAATCCTCCCCACTACCAACCCTTACTTTCGGTCATGTATTCCAAAACATATTGTATATTTTTACCAATGTCGGTTTATAAAGCTAATAGTAGTTGTATTTAAAATATAGCCCGGTTTAAAGAAAGGATCAGAAGCCGAAACACGGGTTAACCTAGGAGGGCTGAAACACAAAATTAAAACCTTAAATGGAACAACCAAGTAATTTAGTTGTAGCCACGTTAACAGCATTAGTAGCCTAAAGCACCTATATGGTAGCCATTAGAGACTAATGCATTTTTTAAGCACTGCCCAAAACATTGTTCGTGTGGCCTTTGTCTGTGTGGATCACAAGGCACACCGTAAATGTCTGTTTTGCTAATGCAGGCTACCTTGAATGTAGGGTTTGATCATTAGAAACAGGTCTAAAGATTACCAGGCATCCCAATACCATCCTGTGAACGGATGTCTGTGTGTTTGGAGGTTTTCAGCGCCATCATGGTTGGCTGGCTGGCAATAGATTTGTGTGCTGCCTGCAATTTAATTGGTGGACTGGCTTCAGCAAGCCCCTTAGTGTGGACCCTGTCCATTCCTTAGATTTTTGCCTGAAAATCAAATACTTTTGCTCAAGTGGGCTGCTGCCAAAGGTTTTTGTGTGGCCATTGGATGTGCAGCTGGCACCTCTGTCCTTGCACCTCTGCTTTTCCTGGCTTTTCCTTGCGGGTTGGGCTGGCTTCCCTTGACAAACTCTTACTCACGTGCAGTGTTTCTCCCTTGGTAACATCCTCCTGGCACAAGTGCATAGAGGTAAAGGGTATTTATGGCTTGGAAATCCAAGTAGCTTGCTGTTACTCTGCCTCAACTCCATCATGGAACAACTTTGTTCACCTCCAGATGACGTTTCTGACATCAGAGAATTTTCCTGCAGGTTGACAGTATCCTACTACTCCCCTGCAACTCTTGCGTTCCGCAGTGTGCTCCTGTCAATTCCATCACTGATGCAGAGTTTGTCTTGTGGGTCATCTCTCCAGGCATCTTTGCTGGGCGTAGATCGTCTTGTTCTTTGCTGAATTGTGTGTTCCCATTGCACCGACCAGAGCCCTGAAATCACTGCTAGTAAAACCAAAACCTGACACCTAAACTCACCTGAACACCTGCTATTCTTGTATTCAGAGTAGCCACTGAAGAAGGTACTTGTCTCAGGTCCTTCAACATGAATCATGTAATTTGTTCAGGTCTCAGAGGTGCTGTGATACCAGGAGCAACAGGATTTTGTAGCCTCCCTTTCTACCACGTTTCCCCATTGGAAACAGTGGGCTTGGCCTTCCTCTGCAACCAATTCCTCCGGGTTGAATCTTAGGCTGGACATTTGCTATGGACAGGCCTCTAGCTCTTCTATTGGATAGATGTCCCACCTGCTGGGTCAAACAAGAACTTAACTGATAAGTCCCCATAACCATGGCACGCCCATTGCGTCTGCCCTATTGATTTCTATGCGAAAAACTTTGTAAAGTTTTAAAACGTGTTTTTCAAAGGTTCTTAACAGGACAAAGACATTTTTTCTGGTCCCCTCTGGGGCTCTGGGGTTTAATGAAGCATAATATTTAGGTAGTGGCAGGGGCTATATACTCATGTGATTACATTGTTTCTAGCAGTTTCGTGGGATGAACATGGGACCTATTCAAGCCAAGTAAGGAGACCCTAGTATCTTCGGTCTGTTGGCCCTTTCTGACTTTTTCCTACACTGTAACCCTTTTCCTCCCTCTGTTCTAGTGACCATATATGCCTACTATTTCCCTGTCCAAGTAGTCCATTAGAGTGTTACTTGGATTGAGGGGGAATCAATGTACAATCAATACTCTTTTATACTTGCTTTATTGGTATATTACTGAGAGAACCGATTAGACAGTGTCTTTTTATTGTAATGCAATACTAAATAAATTACATGACGTGACCAGCTTAGTTTAGCTTGCCTCCAGCACTCTATGCTGCTCACCTCATTGATGGGGCACCAGCTCCCTTGAAAGGACCATCAGTAGTTAGTGAACCCGGTTGCCCAAGACACCAACTTGCCTTCTTCAAACCACTGCCTGAACTGTTTTGGCTATCAAGACTGAAATCCTATCTTCCAAAGTAGCTGCACGGTGCCTCAACATCAGATTGGTTTCTCTGCATGTCAATGACATTGCCTATGGTCATATAATCGTCCTACGGGGGAGAGCGTCAATGTCTGCATCTCCACCGATTTCTTGTTGAACCACGACTTTGAGAGCTCGTTAGAGAGGATATTCTGAAGCTCTCTGGTAATAACCTGTAGTTTGTGTACATGGTACCCAACACGTACGTTCAAACTCTCTCAATTGTAATGTGACAGAACAGTCTGGCTGAACTCTTAGGAGGGCAGAAGACTGGTACCAATGTGCAGTTCATCTCACCCAAGCACACAACTCTCATCCACATTGCATATACTTAAGCAATATACCCCAACATGTGAGGGCATTACCAGTCAGGTACAGCCCAGAGCGAAGGTGATTTCCTGGCCAGTAATGTCCTCCCCTCCCATGGAGGGGTGTATTGCTAGTAGCACCCCAGCATGCTTTCTGGGGTGCTAATATTTTGTTTTTAAATAGGAGAAACTGCGCATTTGCCATTTCACCTCGACAAAACAAAGTGGCTGCCATAAATGAAGGGAGAGGGGAACTACATGTGGTCTCCTCTCCCTTTCCAAGGAATCCATTGCTGTGGGAGGTAAGCACAGCAACAGCAAGTATTTCTGGTGCCAGCGAGGGAAGATGCAGCCTTAAGTAGGGCAGGGTTGGCTAGGCAGAAATTGGGGATAAGGGTTTATGGTGGAGGGAACTAGGGAAAGGGGCACGTGAGGACTGGCAGAGCAGCAGCAAGTCACTAAGTGCAGCCAGGTTGCACAGTTCTGATCTAAGTTTCAGTGAGCAACATGAGGGCAAGGTGAGTACAGGTGGGCACCAGAGGTTGCAGTCAGGAAGGTTCCGACACAAAAGACCACAGGAAGCAGGAGAGCTTGGCAAAAGATTCTTCAAGAACAGACAATAAGGTATGCAGCGACAGGACGACTGAGCACACCCAGCAATTCAGCACCTGGATTCTCAGATGCAGGTCATCTCTCCAGCTGTCTTGAGGCAAGTTTATAATTATCACTATATGTTTGTATGGGGCAACCCAAGGTCGGGAGCAATGGAGTGCTGTGCAGGACAGAGCAAACCATTGGTAGGTTGAATTTAACAAGTCACCAAGTAAAGATTAGTCATACTTATCCAAGCAGAATATATTGATGGGGGGGTGCACAAGATAGCTGGAATCTGGGTTGCACAGCAAGGCGGTATTGCTAAACTAAAGGAGACTGGATGTCATTCCAGGGGACCAGATCATAACATGAAAAGGATTAGTGCCGTTTATTCCTTGTAAACCAGTCTAGTTTGTCGAGACATCTCGCGGTAAGACCATAAAGCCAGTTACGCTCTTACTGCAAGATGACTGTGTACTGCCCGATATTTTTAGCTTGCCCGTCAGGTAGGCCAGCGTACAAGCAGTGGTTGCCTTCTGTGAGGCACGCAGTTCTGAACCAGATTCTAGTCAGGATGAGGAGCCAGCGGAATTCGTGCAAGGTGGGGGTGATGTGGTATTATTTCCTAGAACCGGTGATGAGGTGAGCCACTGGCGTGGTGGGCTGTTTTGAGGGGTTGCGGTCAGGGTCCAGTGAGCAGCCGAGAGCTCTGAGAGGAGGGTGCTACACTTGTCGATATGCAAGATCACTAGAGAGATTCCCAGACCCCCCCCTTTGTTTGCATACATTAACTTTGGGTTTCACCCTAAGTTAACAGGGCAATCCAGACGTGGACCCCTTGCTCACTGTTCTTAGAGAGGCAACAGTTTCACCTCACTGATGATGCCCAACAAGGCTGAAACACGTGTATGGGGTTACTGATGGTACTCTTGTTCAGAGGAGAATTGCCTAGCATTTCGGTGCTGGACTGCCCCTGGGCAGGACAAAGGCTGATATGTGGGGAAATTTCTTCTCTGTGTAAAGGACAGTGAGCTAAAGACTTGGTAGAGTCTCTCCCAGGGGTTATTCACCCAAGAACATGTCATTGGGCTGTGTTTGTGCTGGTAGAGAGATTCCCAGACCCCCCCCTTTGTTTGCGTACATTAACTTTGGGTTTCACCCTAAGTTAACAGGGCAATCCAGACGTGGACCCCTTGCTCACTGTTCTTAGAGAGGCAACAGTTTCACCTCACTGATGATGCCCAACAAGGCTGAAACACGTGTATGGGGTTACTGATGGTACTCTTGTTCAGAGGAGAATTGCCTAGCATTTCGGCGCTGGACTGCCCCTGGGCAGGACAAAGGCTGATATGTGGGGAAATGTCTTCTCTGTGTAAAGGACAGTGAGCTAAAGACTTGGTAGAGTCTCTCCCAGGGGTTATTCACCCAAGAACAGGTCATTGGGCTGTGTTCGTGCTGGTAGAGAGATTCCCAGACCCCCCCTTTGTTTGCATGCAAGATCACTAGAGCCTGCACCCCCATTCAGAAGTCATGGCGCGGGAAGACGCGCTTTATCGTCATGAGCATAGAGATACGATACCAAGCAATTTTACACTTTTTGGGGATGTGTTGTGGCGAGGAAAGTTTGCTATCCACAATTAAGCCTAGGGATTTTCTCTGAGTGGGTGAAGTGAGGGTTGAACTCGTCTAAGCACATTTTGTCCAGCCACCTTTGAGTAGGTTTCTGCTTTGAGGGGTGGCCCAAGAATCCAAATTTGCTCTTGGTGGGGGTAAGCTTTAGGTACGCACTCGGCATCCATTTTTTAATGTTTGCAAACAAATCTATCAAATGGCCAGGGGGTATCCCCTGGAGACACTGCACACCCACACAACCACACACACAGCCATTGGCAATCATGGCTATCCTTGTCAGGATTCGCCAACCAAACTCCATACACTGAGGTGCACCCAACAAAGATGTGGAATTAGGCGTCTAGGGAAGGGGTAAACATTCCAAGTTGCAAGCAACTAGCCAGACCTAAAAAGGTACTCATCCTTTCACTTTTCCACATACACACACAGCACATCATTTCCTATTCACCAAAAGTAAATTATCATTAGCTAATAGCAAGCAGCGAGTGCTAATTATGTGGCCTGGTATAGGAGAACCTCCTCCAGTCAGCACTGGATATCAGTTACATAAAGGGTGCTTTGGTAGGTCTGTCCCGAGCCTATGTAGGCAGAAGGACCTTTTTGGTCCACATAAACAAAAATCGCTGGGGTTCAGGGTTTAAAAAATGCATTGGTAGCCAATGGACATTTGAGACAGAAAAAGGCTATGTCTAGTCAAAAACAAAACATGTAGCTACCCCCAAATTAGTCGCCAACACACTTTCTGAAGCTCATAGGTACAAAATGAGGGGACCATTTTTGATTTGGAGCCAGAACATTTTCAAGTTATCGGCCAAGCTTCTTGAGTACATTGAACATGTTCATTGGATGAGGGTGCAGTGGTTAGTTTCTTTGTCGGTTTTCCTGTGGTCCTGGTTGAGGTCCTGCTAACAAGGACTGCAAAGAGTTAATCTAATGTGGGCAGGCTGGAACCAAGAATGGATATTAGGTTGGAGGACCCACAAGGCGTGCACCTCAAGTTGGCGACCACTGGCACAGCAGTGGCACTGAGACGACTCAGAACTGGTCAGAACTTTATCCCTAGAAGCAGGCAAAAGAAGCAGTCTTGCCATGTCGTGGGATGGAGGAGTACTTAAGGACAGCTATAACATTGTAAATTTCAGAGCAGTGCAGCAGGGGCTCACACTTCTTAATTGGTGAATCACACAGTCCTGGAGTTTAAGAGGAGCATAATAAGCAAGGTATAAAATAAGCGGTGTCGCATAGCAATTTGCTATGCAATTCTGTAGGTTTGCTAATCAAATGGAGACTTGTGTAGCAAAGTAAGCTATTTAAGTTGCCCTCGTCAATGAAAGCACAGCTCGCCCTGCATTCCTATCTTACCCTCGGTGCTCTCTTCACCCTCTTTTCTCTGTTCACTTCAAGTGCTAATGCAGAGAAAGTGCAGCAGTAATCGTCTCCTCCACTTGTGAGCACCAAAGGCATGTGTGGGAGTGCTAGGCAGATTATTTTTTTTTCCTTTTTCAAATAATTGTAATCAAGTAGTAATCGGGATGATACTTTAATTAAGCTTTCGATATCCTGTCTGGCAAAAAGATGTGTCAACTTTATATTTTTCTTAAAAGAGTCATGCAATTCTATTCCTACAGCTTAAGCTGTTACATAATGACTGTAAAACACTGCATCATCTCCATGCATTACAGTAAAGGTTAGGTTAGTGTATCTAAATGTCAGTGTCAACTATATTTCATTTTGTTGGGAAAGATGCACCATACTGACGAGTGAACACTTTTGAAAATACACATGATCACATAATCAAACAAACAAGGATTACCATGTAGGTACATACATGTTGGTCAGAATGGGCACAGAGATGTGTGGAGAGAACGAGGGTAACATACTCAAACTAGGGCAGAAGAGGATCGCGTATGGCTGGGGAACATTGGCAGAGACATTTGGTGGTCCCATAACAGTAGTGGTTGGGGCTGATGCAGCACTGAATTGTGATGAGCATTGATAGAGCCATGCGGGGGTGCCATCTTTGGAATAGCAGGAAGAAGATACAAATATGCACTGGAAAACGTGTGTGTTGGTCCCAGTCCTCGAACAGTAGCAGGTTAGGTAAACAGGACCGAGGTGCCCTGTGAGAACTATGCAAATTCTCTATTGAAAGAGTCATGGGGGCTGGGGTAGGATTGAGCCAACTGGTAGAGCAATGCAGAGTCCAGCAGTTCATCAGAAGTGCAAGTCCTTTCACCGATAAACATGCATCAAGTTACCTTCAAGTCACAACATCAACCAACTCTCACATAACCATGTGACAAACAAATTGTGCTCTTGCCTGGGGCTCCTACCTGCTTTATATGCAATATAGGAGTGAACAATGGCTAAGGTCCCAGGCCATGGAATAGCCTCCTCCTTCTTTAACATCTGTAATAAAAACAGGACGGTTAAGTATCTGCCCAAAAAAGAAGAACTCACAGGACGGTGTGGTGTCAGAAGAGATTAACACAGTGGAATGGATGGTGGAGGAGCAAAAGCGGACAGGAGGCATGTAATATTCACTTAGCTCAATGACAAGATCTTACATACAACCCGGGTGCCCATGATAGCAATTTTACAAATAATTCCTATTAAAACTTCAACTATGTATGACACAGCAGTTCTCAGTAGTTTACGGATATAAAACAAACATTTGAAGTCATTGTAATTGATGTGTACCAAAGTTGGGTGGATACAACACTACATACTAGGCCACTAAGCCTGTCCCATACAATGTGCACAAACTGTCATAGGGTTATCAGATTCCCGGCTCATAATCCTATCAATGACACCTCAGAAATGCACAAGGAACAAGTTACTTACCTGTAACTGTTGTTCTCCAGCATGGGTCTGGCATGGATTCACATGCTCATGAATATTCCCCGTCGTCAGGCTGGGAATCCTCGGTAAAGAAAAAACCAGTATCAGTTTCGTTTCTGATCTGTCTTTCGTAGTAATAACCAATCACTGGTCTCTGCGTCATACTGACCACAGCCAATGACTGCCCTCTACCTAAGCACCGCCTCTGGCAGCCATCTTCAGATTTGGAAGCACGTGAAGTGGCAGTATGACCAAGTGAAGAGCCGCAGAGGGGTAGGCGGGAGGGTTCGCATGTGAATCCATGCCAGACCCATGCTGGAGAACAACAGTTACAGGTAAGTAACTTGTTCCTTCTCCAGCATGGGGTCTGGCATGGATTCACATGCTCATGAATAAAGAATACATAGCAGTACACACATGCACAACCACGGGAGGTGGCAAAGGCTCAACATTAAGCATCACATCAACTCAACATTAAGCATCTTACCTCCTCACCAGGCTCACCTCAGGCGAACAGGTTGCGCAGCACTGCTTGGCCGACCCTGGACTCCTCCCTGGAATCCCGGTCGACGCAGTAGAATTTCGTGAAGGTGTGCGTCGACCTCCATGTAGCAGCCCTGCATATGTCCAGCAGGGGCACACCAGATAGGAACGCCGTGGTAGCTGCGATCGCTCTGGTGGAATGGGCTCTCGGACGGCCAGGCAGCGGTCGGTTTGCCAACCGGTGACAGTACATGATACAGCCGGAGAGCCATCTGGAGATGGAAGCCCTCGAGAGAGCCTTCCCCTGATTGACAGGTCCAAAGTTCACAAAGAGTTGTGACGTCTTCCGAAAACCTTTCGTGCGGTCCACGTAGAACTTCAGCGCTCTAGCTACATCCAGCGAGTGCAAAGTCCTCTCAGCCGGCGACGAAGGCGACGGGAAGAACACAGGTAACACCAAGGGTTCGTTGAGATGAAAGTCCGACGGTACCTTGGGCATGAATGAGGGGTGCGTCCTGAGCACTACCCTCGTGTCGTGGAAAGTCAAGTACGGGGCCTTGCAGGAAAGGGCCTGGATCTCTCCCACTCGTCGTGCGGAGGTGATGGCCACGAGAAAAGCTGTTTTCCACGATAGAAACTTCAACGGGGCCGAGTGCAGAGGCTCGAACGGAGGTCCCATGAGTTTGGTCAGCACCACGTTGAGCTCCCACGCCGGGGCCGGAGCCTTCACCGGCGGGAACGATCTGAACAGTCCCTTCATGAACTCTTTCACCAGACGATGAGACCACAAGGACGTCCGGCCCGTGGTTCTGGTGTATCGGGAGATCGCAGCAAGATGAATCTTGATGGACGCGTGTGCCAGACCAGCTTTGGCCAGCGTCAGCAGGTACGGCAGCACTTGGGGAGCCGTAATCCGTAGAGGGTTAATCTTCTGTGCGTAGCACCAGACAGAGAACCTCTTCCATTTGTGTCCGTAGCATTTAAGAGTCGAGGACGCCCTGGCCTTTGCAAGAACCTCTCTGCAATCGGCCGGTATGTCGTATCCTCCAAACTCTAGCGCTGCAGGAGCCAGGCCTGCAAGTTCAGCGACTTCGGGTCGTGGTGGAGGATGGCGCCTCCTTCCCTGGAGAGTAGATCCGCGTCCGCCGGCAGCTTGATTGGCGGGGACGCCGACAAGTCCAGAAGGTCCGGGAACCATATCTGCCTCGGCCACGCAGGTGCGACGAGGATCATCCTGCACCGTGACCTCTTGAGCTGGTTGACGAGCCGGATTAGCAGAGGCAAGGGAGGCAACGCGTAGAGGAACAGGCCATCGCCCATGCTCCTCGTCTGGGGAAACCTGCTGGCGAACCTCCGGCACTTGGTGTTCGTCGCCGTCGCGAACAGGTCGATCTGGGGTGTGCCCCACCGTCGGAAGAGGCGATCCACCAGATCCTGCCGTAGTTCCCACTCGTGGCACGAGCGCAGCTCCCTGCTGAGTGAGTCGGCGATGGTGTTTTTTATCCCTGCCAGATGAAACGGCACCAGAAGAATCCCTTGGGCGACGGCCCAATGCCACAGGTCCTGCGCCTCCTTGGACAGCGCTGGGGACCTGGTTCCGCCCTGTTTCCTGATGTAAAACATGGTGGTGGTGTTGTCGGTGAAGATCCTCACCACCTTGCCCTTGAGGGACGGAAGGAAGGACCTGAGGGCCCAAAACACTGCACGGAGCTCCAGGACGTTGATATGCAGGGACTTCTCCGTCGGGAGCCAGAGTCCCCTTGCGTGCAGATTTTCGGTGTGCGCTCCCCACCCTTCTAGGGAGGCATCCGTGGTCACAGTCACCTGGTGGGCTGGGGTCTGGAAGTCCATGCCCGCCGTCAGATGCGCGCGGGTGCCCCACCACCGTATCGCTCGTCGGAAACTCTCGTCGAGCTTGATCCTTTCCTCGAAGCTGCCCGTCGTCTGGATCCAGCGCGCATCCAGGAACTCTTGCAACGGGCGCATCCGGAGCCTGCACATGGGAATGAGGTAGATGCAGGAAGACATCATCCCGAGGAGGGACTTGATGGACCTCACCTTGGCCGCGTCGGCCACCAACATCCGTTGCACCTTGCCCAAGATGGTCCTGGTCCTCTCCTCCGACGGGGAGGCCAGAAGGGACACTGTGTCGAGCCTCGCTCCCAGAAACAGTGCGACTTGCGCGGGCACCAGGTGGGATTTGGCATAGTTCACGGAGAATCCCAGGTCCGTGAGGAGTTGGACGGTCCTTGCCGTGTGGACCACGGCGAGCTCCCTCGTCTTGGCGCGGATGAGCCAGTCGTCCAGGTAGGGGTAGACGTGAATCCCCTCGCGGCGCAGCTGCGCCGCCACCGGTGCGAGGCACTTGGTGAAAACCCTGGGTGCCGACCGCAGTCCGAAGGGAAGGGCTTTGAACTGGTAATGACGCCCTTGGACCACGAATCTGAGGAATTTTCGGTGCCCCTTTAGGATGGGAATGTGGAAGTAGGCATCCTCCAAATCCAACGACGATAGGAAGTCTCCTTCCTCCAGCTGACCCAGGACGTGCTGGAGGGTGACCATCCGGAACTTCTGCGCCTTGATGAACTTGTTCAGGCGTCGCAGGTCCAGGATGGGGCGCCATCCTCCCGTCTTCTTCTTCACGAGGAAGTAACGCGAGTAGACTCCGGAGCCCCGAAGCCTCTTTGGGACGAGTTCGATGGCGCCCTTTCTGAGCATCGCCTTTACCTCCAGGAGAAGTTGAGGGACGTGAAGTTCTTTCCTGGCCACGGGGGGGACGCGCGGGCACCTTCTTTGAAACTCGAGCGCGTGGCCCCGGGCCAGGGCGTCGAGCACCCAACGGTCGGTGGAGATGGACTCCCACACGCTGACGAAGCCCGCCAGCCGGCCTCCCACCGGGGTGCTTCGGTGGGGGCCCGACCCCACGGCCGGTTCAATCCTGCTTGGACGCGGCCTTGCCGCCTTGGCCTCCTTGGCGACGACGGCGGGGGCCGCCAGACTTGCCTCGTCCTCTGTAGGCCTCTTGCGACGACGAGCGGGCCGCTTGACGGTAGGAAGCGAAACCGCCGCCGGAACCTTTGGAGGCGCCCTTGCCTCCGCCGCTCCGAAAGGGCGTGCCGTTGGTAAAGGAAGCCTTCCTTTTTCTTCTCCTCAGGGCAGAGTTGGAAAAGCTCGGATGCCCTGGCGATCATTGAGTGGAACGATCCAATCTCGTCGGGCGGAGAAGCCCTGGTGGGAGGCGACGACGGAAAATCCTCGTCGTATGCCTCGTCGTCCGTACCCGTCGCTGCCGTGTCAGTCCCCGTATCATCCCCTCGGGTGGACGGGGAGGAGGGCTGGACGGGGCGCGACGGTTGAAAAGGAGGCGGTGGATGGATCCTTCTTTTCTTGGTAGGGGGAACACCAGAAGGTCCCGGTTCTGGATCCCCCGACGGGAGAGGTTCCTCCGTCGGTAACGGTAGTCTCGTCCTTATCTCGGAGCATAAGGACTGTATAGCCAACAAAATGGCCGCTGAGTTGTCTTGCGGCGCTGGCAGAGGGGAATCCGACGGGCGAGCAGGGGCCCCGTCGGTATCCTCGACGATGTCGTCGTCGTCACCTGCGTCGGGGCCCATTCCGACGGGCTGGTCTTGTTCCACGCCTAGGCCGTGGCTTAAGACCTCGATCAGTTCCTCTTCTGAGGTTGAGGCCGAATCTACGACGACGCCCTGCCCCCCCTTCTTCCCCACGGAGGGTTTCACGGGGGTCCTATCGATGGGCACGAAAGAAGACTCCCTCCGAGGAGGCAGGGAGATTCTGGGCCCCGAGGCCGCCACCACTGGTGCAGCCTCCACAGGCTGGGCCAGGGCCGCCGCGACCGTTTCGATAGAGGGCTTGGTCGAATGGATCAAGGCCTTCACCACCTTAGGTGCGCTCACCGCCTTATCCTTGAGGGAGGGGGCACTGCCACGCTCCTCCTCTGCCTTAGAGCTCGACCGGGGTCTCTCCAGGAGCTTCGCCGGGTGCTCGGCCTTCCTCTTACCCGACCCAGAGCGTTGGCTCGTGGTTGATGGTGCCGGGGAGGGTGCGCCCTGCCTGGCGCCCGTAGAGCCCGACCGTTCGGCGCTCCCGGTGCCAGCGGACTCGCGGTGCTTGGCCTTATGTTGGGCCCCCGTCGCCGAAGCGCCCTCAAAGGTCTTAGAAGACCGCTCAGATTTCTTCTTCTTCTCGCCAGACGGGCTCTTACCCTCCAGCCAGCTGGCGAGACGTTGATGGCGGTCCTTCATGGTCCGTTCCGACATGTTGCCGCAAAACGCACAGTCCTTCTCCACGTGCGTCTTGTCCCCATGAAGGCAGTAAAGGCAGAAAGAGTGTTCGTCCTCCTTGAAGACGTTCTGCAGCTGGCATCCAGGGCAGGCCCTGAACAGCTTTCCGGGCGTCGAGCTTCCCTTCTCCTGGGCCATCTCCGAGACCGGGCCTGAGAAGCTTCTGGAGTCCTCCGAAGTGTAGCTCGACGAAATCTTCACCCTTGAGGGGCACAGATGAATCCGACACGGGTCCCCGTTGATCGGATGTAGGATCGGTGGAGCTTGAGGCTCTTTTGACCGAAAGAATCGAAGTTTTTGTGAAAAAGCGCGAAAAAATAGCACTAACGCTCGAGAGCAATAGCACGAGGATCCCAACACATGAACGTGCGGTAAAAATCTGAAGATGGCTGCCAGAGGCGGTGCTTAGGTAGAGGGCAGTCATTGGCTGTGGTCAGTATGACGCAGAGACCAGTGATTGGTTATTACTACGAAAGACAGATCAGAAACGAAACTGATACTGGTTTTTTCTTTACCGAGGATTCCCAGCCTGACGACGGGGAATATTCATGAGCATGTGAATCCATGCCAGACCCCATGCTGGAGAACTTGAGGTAATGAAACGAAACAATATTCCTGTGAAATTCCTCTTTCTTGATATGCACAGAGCATTTTATCTTTTGCACACAAATAACATTTCTTTACAGTAGAGTGGGTCAGGAAAAATCATCCAGAACCTCCTTTGCATTCACAAGTTACATCTTCAATCTGGGGTTATGCTAGGTTGCTTACGCTACACCCATGGCATAAAACAGATTTTTAACATTTTCATGTACAAAGTTACATTAATTCTTCCCTTGGCTGAGGACACCCATCCATTATGTCAAATCATTTAGAATGTTGTACTATTGGGAACGTTTTTCATAATCAGTTTTTTCAGAAAAAGTACTAAATGCATAAATCAGTGACTTAAGAATAGATGAATATGTATATTTTCAGCAAGCAATGTTTAAAACGACACTACAGGATAAACACTATTTTCATCTGTTGTATTACTGTAATACTCCATATGCAACTGTGTATATTTTAATACACTACAAATGTGCAGGATTCCTTGAACAATTATGTACATTTATTGTTTAATAATTAACAAGTCTTATGAAAAGTACAATAAAAAACGTATACAAGATTTGTGCCGACATCTTTTAGAAAAGTTCAGATTTCCCTCTGGAGAAGTAAAGCAAAGCAAAAGTACTTGCCACATTTAGCTAAAGGCCACCACAATGGAAATAGTTACTGTTAAAAAAAGACTCAATGGCTTAATAAAGGATACATAACTAGGAAACAAAGTGCAATGTATATAAGACTTTAAGCAAAGGACCACAAACATTTGAGGATTTTCAGTCATCACACATACATGACCAATAAATAATTTCACAAATAGAGCTTCTCTGGGAAAATAGTCGCTCTTCTAATGAAATTTTTACTCCTTATGCCAAAACGGTTAACAATCCCCTACCGCGAAAGAACAAGGCCAAATAACCTGTTACAAGGGATGATGCCCATTCAGGACTGTCTCCAATCCTACTTAAGCTCACTATGCCTTGCCACAGATGAAATAATGTGCATATCAGCCTGCTCAAGCCTACACTCTAACAATTCAGTGCAGATAGTTTTTGTGGGTGGGGCCAGGCTGATATGCTAAATCACTGGGTAAAAGTAAGCACATTCAGGGTAAATGATGACAAGATGAAAGAAACCCACTGATTGAAAGTAAACTACAGTACAAAAGAAAGTGCCCAATTGTAGTAAACAAGACACAAAAGTAAACCAACTGATAAAAACAAGCCTCAACTCAAAGAGACATTTGGTAGACAAAAGTCTACGACGATTAAAGCAACATAATTTAAGAAGTGGTTGCTAACAATGAAACAAGTTAAAAATTAAACGAGGCAAAAAAGGTAACCCATAAAATAAAAAAATAAAAAACACAAGATTACAGGAATCCACAAACAAAGTAAACCTTGGAGTAAATAACGACAAACCACGAGAAAACACAGAAAGAAATAAGACATGGGATTTAAAACACTGGATTAAGAAAAGCACTGAATAAAAGTAAACCACTAAATAAAAGTATGCAGGCAAGTACCCTAATGGAGGAAATTAAACAACTTGAGGAAAGTAAACCACAAGATAAAAAGTAGATGACTGCACAAAAGCAGACCGTAATTAATAGTCAGCGGCAATACAGAAGTAAAACTATTAACTTAAGAAAAACAAATGACCAATGATCTTAACAATGGTTGTTCCTCCCACGGATTCCTCATCTTTGATAACTATCTACCAGCACAGCTACTCTTCGGATAAAATGTGCCACCAGGGGGCACAGTGCTACTTCCCACTGGCTCTGCCTGATGTGTCTATGCACCCTGTGCCAGACAGGAGGTTGGTGCCAGTATATACTGAAGCGCTGTGCCCCTATAGCCAGCCTTTTTTCGTAGCACGGACGCTGAGCGACTGCATAACCAAGGTTTACTAGCTATCTGCCAAGAGGGGCAGGTAGGGAGGGTGTTGAGGAATCTCCGGGAGAAACATCCATCAGAACGAACATTACAGAGATGCAAGTCATTTGTTCTTCTAATCGATTCCTTCCTCCCACAGATTCCTCATCTCCGATAGACTGCCATAGCAGTAGGCAGATCTGGAGGAGAGAACAGAGCAAGGACACCACCTAAACAAGAAATCTCTGACTGACCGCTCTACCAAAACAAGCATCCTGTCCTGACAGAGAATCCAAGCAGTTATGCTAAGCAAACGTGTGCTGAGAGGCCTACGTAGCTACCTTTCTAAGGTCCAGAACAAGCCGAACAGGTGGCAGCCAGTCCTCTGGTGGACTGAGTCCTGAGAACTTGAGGAACATCCTTCCCAGCCAGATAATCAACGTTGACAATATCTGTATGGTCACAGCCCTTCCAGCACAGGCACCAGCAAAACAAAACAAAACAAAAAGCTGGTCATCTTTCCTGGCCTCCCTCGTCCAAGAGACGTAGTAGCTGAGGGCTTGCACCGGGTCCAATGGAATTAATCCTCTGCCTTTCATGGACGCGTCAGTGACTTTAGTCAGTTGAGCCCTGGGTTGGTGGTACAAATAGGCAAACACCTGGTCTGGGGAGTGAGCCAGATCGGGAAAGACATGAATGTCTTATCTTCTGAAGAGAACAGCTACCACTGCAAGAAGCTTGGTGAAGAACCTGGGTGCTGAAGAAAAACCGAACAGTAGGACCTTGAATTGGTAATGGCAGCACGCAAAGCCCCCCCTGCCCCTCCCCCCAGTGAATCTGAGGTATTTCCCATGTTTTTAGTGGCTGGGCACATGGATGTATGCATCCTGGAGATCTAGGGAGACCAGCCAATCCTGCAGGTCTAGGGCCGGAAGAATCTGGTCTAGGGTGACCATTTTGAACTTGTCCTTCCGCAAGTACAGGCTCAAGAGTCGCAGACACAAGATGGGATGTAGGCCCTTCTTCCTTCTTTTGCAGCACAGAATAAGTTGGACTACCAGTCCTTGGCTTGCTCTAAGCAGGCTACCAGATCTATAGTCCCCTTTGCCAGAAGCTGACAAACATTCTCCAGCAAGAGGGGGTCCAGAGTCAAGTACCGGTTGTCCAGTGGATGGTCTGCAGGACGTTGAACAAAAGTGAACAGCCTGCAAGGTCCATTCAATTGGAAGTGGCAAGAATTAATTCTTTGCCAAATCAGGAGAATTGGCCTCCCACGGGAGGGGGTGGTTAAAGTCCGATTCATAGGGACTTTACACCAGGGGCTGCTGAGGGTACAGCAGAGGCTGATAACCCTCCTTTAGAGGCATTGCTTCCCTGACCGCTGGTGGGGTGGCGTTGGACCGGCTTGGACAAGGGAGCTTCTTCTCTGCAGGTGTCGGAGGCGAATGGACGAAAACCACGCCTCCTGCCTGTGGGGGTTGCAGGCTTTTGCAGTTGGACTGCCAGGCCCAGAGACTTTGCAGTCACCTTAGAAGGGGGATTCATCAGCTGTCATACCAAACAGATTGCGTCATCAAACGGTATATCCAAGAGTTTGGCTTGGACATTTGGGGAAAACCTGAGGTACTCAGCCATGTCTGTTATCCCATACTGCCCCTTGGGCCTGGGGGAGGCTGATAATACCAAAGTATCAACTACCTTTGTTATCAGGTGTTCAAAAGCTGCCTGAAGTTTACCTGGGTTAGGCGCGCACACAAAGCAAGTCGAATTTTAGCGAGGTTTCCAGACCACTTGCTTCTTGAAAGTCATTAAAAAGATCCACCAACTCACCTTCCCCATAAAATTATTCTGGTAGGTCCATAACTTCCCTAGTGTGTAGGAGTTCCAATCCAAAAGGAAAGGGGTTCCCACTTCATCATAAATGTCTATCGTTGAGTCATGAATGCATGCCTAGGGAGCAAAGCATTTTACAGAGGAACACTAGCATCAACGGTGGTCAGCGCGACTGAAGAAAATGGTTGAGGCTGGAAGACCGATGTCAAAGGACGGAGCAGTGCTACCTTGGGACAAGTTCTTGTCAGTGTTCAACTTGGCAGAGGTGAAGGGCGTATGGTCACAGGATTTTGCGGTCTCTCTGCAATCTCGTCCAAGCGTAATGGACTCTGACAGTGCCAGCGGTGCAGAGGCTGACGACATTGGTGCCGGGTGTGAGGTAGGCATGGTGACAAGAAAGACACAGACACAACAGTTTGAAAACCTTTATTTCTGTAACACTTACCTCTGGTGCCCTGCAGGAGGGCCTTGGTCCAGACTGTTCCGAAGCGTTGCCCCAACAGGATAATTCTACTATGGTGAATGCCCAAGTCACTCCTTTCCTCACTGGTCCGCTGGTGAACCAAAGCCCAGGAAACAGTGAGGTTGGAAGGGACCTGTTAGAACTTGGAGTCTCTGGTAAGGTGTGCGAGGGGGCCCAGGTTAAGATCTAGGAATGAGTACGTGAGATATTCAGTACGTGTTCCCCAGCTTTCCCCCCACCTCCCTCTTGTGTCCCATTAGATAGGCTGGCTGGTGCTCACCGTATTTGGATGAAGAAGGTGGGCTGGAGAGATCAGGTAAGCATCCAACTCCAGTTGCTTCACTGAGAGCAGTGGTCCAGGCCAGCTGCGATGCACTGGATGCTGAAGGTAAGTCTTTGCACAATGCTGCTCGTCTTCCTGGAGGCTCTAGCAGCTAGCTGCGCGGAGTGCAGCATGTTTCGTGCTGTTCGCTATCGTCGAGTGGCGCAATGCGCTTTAACAAGTCTCTTTCTCTCCCCAGGTGTGGATCTCGTGGAATGTCTTTGCTGGGCTGGCCGCTGCACGAAGAGTGAGCGATGCGGCGGATCACTTGTTCAGGTAAGTCGGTGCTAAATGGGAGGCTCGGTGGGAATTAGCAGTTAAATTCAGTTTCTTACTATGTTTTTTCTTCTTTCAGGAGCTGCGCTTGCTGTGGACCTTGATCAGCTATGATTCCAAGGGAGTGTCAGGGCGGAAGCTTGAAGTGGAACTCTTGCGATGAATCTCGAGTACGTACGGCTGCAGGTGAGTCCTGGCTACAGATCCAGGTGATTATCAGGACAGAAGCTTGGAGCGGAACTCCCACAATGAAGTCTTCGGGTAAGTATGGCTGCAGATAAGTCTGGGTGTGCACCGCAAGTGGAAGAACAGGAGCGGTAAGCATTACACTGCTCTGGTAGGTAGCAAACAAAACGCTAAGCACAGGGTGTGGCCTGGGGTGTGGCTTTATAGCCTCAGGCCGTGCCCTGTTAACACTAGACGACCAGGGATGTCAGATCTTCGGGTCTGCCGGGGCCATCTTAAGTTCTATGATGGGTCCTGCCTTGCCGGCCATGTTGGTATGGGGTCAAAGCAGCTCCAAACAAACGCCTGCGCCAGTCAGCTACCCTACATGTCTAACTTTTCCCAACATGGTCAGGGGAGGGCGTGCCTCGGGTTCTAATGCACATGCCTTGTGCCTCTACCGGGATAGTGACAATTTCGAGATAATGGGTTGGGATTAATGCCTCTCTTGCCCTATCTCTACTTTGGGTATTCCCTTAAATGATGATTCTAATGAAAGTCGAGGTCCGTAAGTCAAAAAAACATAATCCGTCTATGTCAAACCAATTCTTGCCCTCACTCTGGAAACAATAGTTGTGTAGGATTTCTTCCAAAAGAAAAATAATGTTCCAAAGAAAAGTACAAGTCAAGACTGGTGTCAGGTTGCCTTGTCAGGATAAGTGTTCCCAGTTCAAAAATAATAAATGTCCTTGCAGTCTTCCAAGCAATGATTCTTTATCAGTCAGTCAAACATACCTTTATTCAGTTTTGACCTTCAAGTTCTAAAATAGAAATTTCATAATAAAAATCCTAGATATATATAAAAAAACACAAAAAGAAATAATTCAAAAAGGGGTACATAGGTTTAAATGACTTAGCAACACTGGAATTGGGGGTTGTTCCACATATCGATCATGTCCAACTGGGAAAGACATGTTTTTACATGTATTAACCAGTAAAGGCTCTTCCCACTGTCTAAACCCATGACATGAGACAAGGCATTGCTGTATTTCCTCAAGCCTCAACCGCTCTAGACTCTGGCCCTATATAATGCAGTTTTAAGTGAGATAATTGCCGCTACTCGTTTATTATCAAGTTCCAAATGGACCAGGGCCAAAGGAGTAGAACCAGGCAAAAGCAACAATTTCTTTATACACTTATTTTTTCAAATACTCAATTTAGAGGTGTTAACATGGCCCCACAATTCAGAGCCATAAGTGGAGGCTGGTATGGCTTGTTTATGGAATAAGTCCAAGGCAGGAGGAATTGCACATCTGCCGTGTTTGACAAAAAAAAGACAGAATTCCGCCACAATATTTGCTCAATGATAGTGCTGATTTGGCTACCTGTGCCCCGTAGCTAGCAGAATCCCCAAAACTCAAACCAAGGTAGACAAAGTGGGTGACCTGTTCTATAGTAGTAGAATATTTACATATTCAGTGTAAATGTCTTCCTTTAGCATGTGGGGGCCTAAAAACCATCACTTTACACTTGGCTATATTTAAAGCCAAGTGCAACTGAGTACATTTGATATCAAATATGGACAGAGCATGCCTCAAGCCCTGTGGGGTAGAAGTCAAAAGGACAGAGTCATTCGTATAAAAGAGTGCAGGATATTTATCTGAGGGAATCCTAGGACAGTCCTGGCACCAGCTCAACAGTGTGTCTGATTTCCTGTACATAAACATTAAATAAGAGGGGTGCCACGACACATCCTTATCCAACACCAATATTCACCCCAAAATCCTGGGTCTACTCAACCCCCAACCCATATCTAACATTAGCTTTATTAGCAGAGTATAATGAACGGATAATCGCCACCAGATCGGGGGAGAATCGCATTACGATCTAGCAAAATCTGCCATAGTGCCTCTCTTGAGACAGAGTCAAGCGCTTTTTTTAGGTCCAGAAAAAACGCGTACATACATGCATTTATTTTAGCATAGTATGTTTTGCAACAATCAATAAAAGGATAAGGCAATGATCTATTGTGCCCCTATTGATCCTAAACCCAGCCAGAAGTAGCTAATAACTTCTTCGCGATCAGCACACTCCTGTAAATGGTTGAGGATAAACTTTCCAAAAAGCTTACCAACACCATCTGGGAGGGAAATTGGGCAATAATTGGATGGGAGGTCTTTGCCTCCGTTTTTGTATATAGGCACAATTGTCGCCTTGTGCCAATTGTCAGGGATTTCGCCACTACGCAAAATAGCATTGAACAGCCTACACAACACTGGAGCCCATATCACTACATCATATTTACAAAACAAATCTACAGAGATCAGATCGGGGCCGGCCGGTCTACAATCTTTCAAGGAGTTAAGGGCAGTCACCACATCACCAACAGAAAATGAGAAGGTAATGGGAAGTGGCGATCTGTTAACAGCACAACTAGGTGAGGGGAAGAAATTATCTTGGTAATGATTCGAGAAATGGCTTAGTCATTCAGTCTCACCAATACTGCATTGCATAGCCTTGTCTCCCTTCAATCCCTGTCTGAGATCAATTGCCAAAAAGGGCAAGCGTCTTTCGATTGTAAGGACATGTGTAACTTGGACCACTGTTCAGAGGCAAATTCTCCTTTTTTCTTCCCAATTAACTCTTTATACTTTAGTCTTAGTGACGGCAAGACAATTTTATCCTTCCCAACTGGCTATTTACACAAGACACAATCTCCCTTTTAGCGCTACGGCAAGCTTTGTCCTACCAATACGTCCCAGAAAAGGAGTGTTTCTTTACTTTGCGCGCAGGGTGTGAGATGTGGGAGAACTACATTTTAGAGTTGCAAAAATTCTTACAGGATAATTGTATCTCTGCAAACTGTGGTACAAATTACAGTAATGTTATTTAAAATAGAAACATAGATGGCTGATTTAAAGCCCTGTTTCATCAAGTTAACCCAACTGACACCTTTACGAGTGTGACAAATTAATTCCAACTGATGATAAATAAGGTGCTCGGTAGGTCCATCCACCCCCTTTTTATTTCCCCACATTACTACTTCTAGGGGATAATGGTCACTTTCTGTTCTCTCACAAATCGCCAAATCACCAATCCTGGCCCAATCTTTCCCAGAAATGAATATATAATCAGAGAACTTCCATATGGACCACTGAAAGTCTTCTTGGCAAGTTGGTCATTGGCGAAGCTGCCATTAAGGGCCCTTAAATACAATTTAATTAGAATGCACACGGACTCCAAAGCAAGGCAGTGCACATGACGAGGAGTTTTAGCATTAAGAGATGGAATGTCCCAGGCCTCATCATGGTGATGCCAGAGTCCTGTGAGAATGTTGAGAGAATATAGCTGTAAGTTAAAATCGCCTACAAGGGTACAGTTGGAGCACAGCGAAGGAAAGCTTGTGCTGGCAATTAGATTCTGAAGGCTGGAGAGCGTTGCCATTCCTTGAGAGGGTCTATTATACACGTTAAGACACATCTCATCACCCTTAGCTAACCAGATCTGCAAAGGTTTTAAGTCTCGGGTGCCGGAATCAACAGCCTCCACCTTCAAACCGAGTGTAATGTCAACCCAAACCAACAACCCAACAGTGTGTGAGCCTCCGGGCACCTTGGAAGCCGCAATATAAAAAGACTGATAGCCTTGAAAGGTGATGGGCTCAGAGGCCCAGGTTTCCAGTAAAGCAATAATCTGATGCTCTCTAATAAAGGCACACCAGTCAGAGTAGGTCATCAATCGATTCACCCCAGCTACAATGCATGAAAGTAGTTTATAACCCCCTACTGGTTTCTAAAGTTCTAGTAGCCTCACTGCCCAGTCAATCCACCTCATTTAGATCATCATCTAAGCTGGCATATCTAATGGATCTGCCAGTAGGAAGGGCAGCAGGTTTAGGGGGACCGGGAAGATGATTAGCAGCTGTCCTACTGTTTCCAGTATGTGATTGATCTGGGGCGACCAGTAAGGTCTTCAGAAATTAATCCGGTCTTAATCCAAATGTGGGCTCCGCGGGGCGTGGGGGGGCAAGTTCTGAAGTCAAAAGAGCATCTGCCAAATCCTGGGACACCAAGGACACCCTAATACAATCAATGCCTGAGTTAGGAATTACTCACCTAACACAGTGAACAATGTCATTTCTAATAATCAAGAGGCAGCCCCTAGTGTATCTAATCCAAAAAAATACATTATTTCTTCAGAGCATCAGGATTCGAACACATTAGGGGCAAGTTTGCGCGCATTGACCATCACCAAAAAGGGGCCTCCATTCCCCCCCATGCGGTTTAATCTATTGTGGCAGGGGTCGCCAAAGCACCAAACAGGCCCCCCCCACTTTAATTAAATTTGGACCCGATAAAGGGGGGCAAAGAAATGTTCCAAGTGCACCAATAGGATTTACACTCCCACCAATGGGCACAGAGGAACAGGCGACAATTTACCACTCTGCAGTTTAATGCTTACCTCTGGACCATGAAGAGCACTCCGTTGCCTTACTTGATGATTAAAGGCCAGAGTGGGGTTCTGCAAAGCACCCTCAGTTGTAGGTGGGGACTTTGTGTGAGCAGACTCATTAGGTTGACCGTTACTTTTAGTAGTAGAGCAATCAGCCCGTTGAGTTCTCCCATTGAACGCCTCAAGTGATTGTCAATGGCATTAACAATTACCTTCTTTAGGTTGGAAATGATATTCTCTACCCCACTGCCCTTTAAGACAATACTACTAGGGCCCAGATTGGTGGGGCATGTATCTGTGCCCATTTCACAGGAGTGAATGATAACGCTCTTATTTTGAGCACCCAATTTCTTCTTTTCCATGAGAGGCCCCCGCGAGGTTTACAGCGTTTTGTGCGAGTCACTATCTTCCAGGGGGGTTCTGCATAGCTATCCCCAGTAAAGACTATAGAAGTGTCACTAGAAGGAGCAAGGGGTTCAAAGCAATTCAATAGCTTTAACAAAGAGGCTTCAATGCTTTTGGGAGCAGAGTTTGGTTCTCATTCTCTATCAGTACCAGAGTATGGCCCACTAAGAGATAAATGGAAACCATCAGCTGCACTAATATTGCCTCCGCCTGCCCATACATCTAAAATGGGCAATTTAGAGAAAGGAGGATGGCTCTCCAAAATATTAGGCATCAACACTCCTATTTCCTTGCCGTTATGGTTTATCTGGAGAAAAAAGCTTAAACTCCCTTCTTGGCCGAGGTTTGAAGCCGCTTCAAATGGCACCATATGGTCCTCTTTTGTAATGTGTGACCGAGAGCCCCCTGTTGCTCTCCCCTTCACTGGGGCATTATCGCAAAAGGAGATCACATCGTCAGTTTAAACGACCACACAATTAGAAACAGAACCCAGAGGCACATTTCCATCCCTCCTTCCTGCAGCCACCAGTGTTCCTTGATCTGGCGAGGTTGTAAGCCTCAAACCTACTGGGCAATGTAATATAAAAACTTTTTCAGTAATCAGGAGATTAACCTCATTGACTGGATTTTACTCTGGCCCACCCCCCAAATACAGCGCTCAAATCTTTCGTCTTTAACATATTAAAGAATAAAAGCAATAAAAAAGAGAACACTAAAAAAACAGTCAAAGACTGTGAAAAGCACTAAAAAAATGTAAACACAAGATCTGCTAATGCAGATACAATGTCAATTCGTTAAGTGAGTGAGAGGCCCGTCCGACTGGCTAAAGGGGCATCCATAGTCTGAATCGCCCGGCCCGACTGCCTTACACAAAAGCACTTGGTCAATAGTAGAGAAAATGCATTCCAATGTTCACAGAGGAATGAGCATCTGCCTGGCCACGGCCCACAGGACTGCATATGCCCCAGTCCGGCTCCTAGGAGACCGTTCCCTCACCACGCTGCAACCCTTAAAGCACACCGGGTCAGCGTCTCGGTGTCCACTCGCCTCCGGACTCTGAGTCTTCTTGCATCAGCTTCCTGGCCTTCAGCTTCCACGGCTTGCTCCCTTCTCCTTAGCAAAAAGGGATCCCCTGCTAGACCCAGCCTCCCTGTTGCGCTCCAGCTGCTCTGACTGCTCAGTGCTCTACCTTTTATACACCCAAGTCCTGTCAAGGAGTTTCAGGTGCAAGTCCTTGGCCTCCCCTGCCTGACTTCAATTAGGCCAAATCTCAGGACATGCCTGAGTCTTAGGTTTCCTTTTCTTTTCCTCAGTACGAGAGGTGTTCAATTGAGTGCAGGTGTAGTTGTTATCAAGTGCCTGACCTCATTAAAGGTACTTGTAGGTAGTGTAATAAGCCTCTGAATTCATCTTCCTCCTCACAGTACTATAGGACTTTTACCTTAGGTAATCTTCATTACTCTCGGATACCTCTTCCTTGTCTCAATATGTGTTGAAAATGGGGAGGGGGGAATGGGGCAGGACTGGTAATATCCCATAAAGGCAGAGGGAGAGTAGGGTGATGGATAATTGGGAAGGGGGGATACTGTGTCTTACACCCAGGCATACTCTTCCCACTCCCCAAGGACCTCCTACTCAGGTGATCCACCCTCGCTCGTCTGAACCCCCTCACCCCCCTCCCCCCTCCCAGCTCCCTGGGTCCGGACCTACCAGTGATGGCTCTTCCATGTCCACCTGAGCAAAGGATACAAAGGAAGAAAATGAGAGCACGCCCTCAGGTTTCTCACACTGCGCTGAAGGCGTCAGTGCAGTGCCCTTGGCAAAGATGTCAAGTATCTTAAGCAGGAAGGTGTCCCATTCCTCAGGGATAGAGGATTGGGTGGGGAAAGGTACCTGTGGTGCCTGCTCTTCTGAGGAATCTCTGAAGCTGAGACTCCTTTTCCTTGATGAAGAAGAATTATGTTTTGAAGATCTGCCGGGTGAATGAGACCTCTTGCAGTGCTTTTTCTTCGTGGCCTGGAGGACCAAGGACAGTTCTACGGTACGGTGTTCAGCGTCAAGCAATCTTGAACGAGTCCGCTTTTCACTCTTAAAGAGTTGTGCCTCCCATTCACAAAGTGGCTTGGGGAACATCACCTGGCATATGACTGACAATCCTGCATGTCGTGCCCCTCTCCAAGGCAATAAAGACAGAGCATGTGAGGATTTGAGACAGACATCTAATATCGGCAGGGTTTAGAAGCAGAGGACTACAATGGATTCGGCATTATGTAAAAACGAATTGAAAGCAAGAACTTCGAACAAAGCAGCATTCCTGAATTAAGCATTGTACGCAGGAAAAAGCAACACCATATGGCGCATCACTTCAATATATGCAGGCCCCACTGTCATTTCCGTGTGGTGCACGTAAAGGCGTCGATGCAGAGCATCGATGCAGAGCTTCGCTGCGCGCCCTAGCGGTGGAAAAGTTGTCTGAATAGCAGCTGAGCTGGGAGATGAGTATTATGAGGAATCTGTGGGAGGAAGGAATCCATTAGAGGAGGTTGAGGATGAGAAAAACGCAAGAAAAGTGAACCACAAGATAAAAGAAAAGCACAGATTAAAAGTAAACCACACATTGCAAAAATAAACTTCAGGTAAGATGCTAAAATAAAAAATACAATCAAACCACAAGGCTCCAAAAAGTTACTGTAGTGCCGTGAACAAGCCCAGCTGCCTCAAGGGAGCCAGCACTCACATAAGCCGAACAGAACGTACGCGGATAACCATAAGGGCTCTGAAATCTGAAGGAGGTGGTCGCAAAGCAAGGAAAGGAGGGTCTCAGACCATAACACAATGGGAAGAAAGCCGGAATTGCGAGTCTGGGCCTCACACCCCAATTGTACATGGACTTGTACTAGGGCTGGGCAGGAGAAGGAACCT
Source organism: Ambystoma mexicanum (assembly GCF_040938575.1). Classification (NCBI taxonomy): domain Eukaryota; kingdom Metazoa; phylum Chordata; class Amphibia; order Caudata; family Ambystomatidae; genus Ambystoma; species Ambystoma mexicanum. The sequence continues at coordinate 425,949,103 of NC_090934.1, read as the reverse complement.
TAGCAGGGAAGAAAGCCGGAATTGCGAGTCTGGGACTCGCATCCAAATCATAGATGGACTTGTGCTTAGGCTTATCAGGAGAGTATAGTGTACCAAGTCCCCAGCATGTAAGAATAAAGTTGGAATTGCGGAGCTGGGACTCGCACCCAAAACACAGGCCCATTACAACTTGGAGAGCGCTTCCAGGCAAAGCGTGTACGTCACAGTACTCTGTGATATGGAACCAGGTCTACACCCAAGGGTCAAGTACCCATTACAGCTTGGAGAGTGCATCCAGACAACGCTTCATCACAGTACTTGGTGATGGGGAACCAGGTCTGTACCAAAGGGTTGAGGACTCATTACAGCTTGGGAAGTACACCAAATGACAAAGCTTTTCCATTTATTGAAATAACAGTATCTGGTATTAGGTGTATGCCCTTCTTTAAGAAAGTCCATACACCTTTGTCGAAATTTAAGATGTTCAAACTATGACCTCAGGAGCCAGGCTGCCAAGTTTAGTGTTTGTGGACTTGGATGTAGTGTTATTCCCTGCTGTTGTGAGAGCATGTTCTAGGGGTACGCTAGCTTAACCGGAGGAACAAGTGACATTTTCATGAAATGTGAAAACCATGGCGGACGAGCCCACATTGGTGCTATTAGGATAAGAGTAACTTGTGAACTATCCTGTTGAGGAGTGGTGTTGGGGGGAGGGTGTGAGGGAGGTCAGCATGGGCACATTTCCCTGAAAAGGTGATCCAGAGGCCATTCCCTTTGGAATTTGTCAGGGGATACCTGGAGGCAAAGTCTGGGCCTTGTGTGTTCTTTTGAGTTGCGAAAAAGGTCACCTCTGGATGCCCTCAGTCAGAATAGACGCTGTGTGAAACGTTTGTGTGTAAGCATCATTTGTGTACTACGTGTAGTTGGGCATCTCTGCTGAGCAAGTCTGCCAGAAAATGTTGTTCCCGTGGAACGGGTTGTGAGAGGAGGAACATGTTGTACTTGAGTGGCCACTTCCATATATTTTGTGGCAGTTTGGACAGCCCTGGAGAGGGTTCACCTCCGCCCCAGTGTGTGTTTATATAAAACATGGCTGTGGTGCGGTCTGTTAAGACTAGTCTGTTTTCTCTTGTAGCGGTTGCTAAAATGCATTTAGGGCTTTGAATACTGCAAGTAGCTCCAAGAAGTGGTTGTGCTCGTATGCAACTGATTGTGACCATGTGCCATTTGGTGGAGAAGGGTTAAGTTACTTACCTGTAACCATTGTTCTCCAGCATGGGTCTGGCTTGGATTCACATGCTCATGAATATTCCCCGTCAGGCTGGGAATCCTCGGTAAAAGAAAAAACGTTCACTTTCACTTAAAAACTATATTTCTACTCTAAATCAAACACTGTCCTCTGGGCCATTGTGCCCCCATCCAAAGACAGTCCTCTGCCTAAGCCCCTACTCTGGCAGCCATCTTCAGATTTGGTAAGCACGTAAAGTGGCAGTATAACCAAGAGAAGCTGCAGAGGGGCCATAGGGAGGGTTTGCATGTGAATCCATGCTGGAGAACAACAGTTACAGGTAAGTAACTTTTTTTTTGAATGTTTTATTTATGATTTACATACAGTATAAGCAATAACGATAATAGATACAAATATATACAAATTACAAGAGTAAAACCATTACAACATAATTCGAAACTCCCCACCCCCCCCCCACTCCCCAGGTAAGTAACTTAAACTTTCTCCGGCACGGAGTCTGGAATGGATTCACATGCTTATGAATAACAAATACATAGCACAACCACGGGATGTGGCAAGATTCAACAGAAGCAATTAACTCTTACCTCTGGAACAGACTCCCCCCCTCAAGTGAACAGGTTGCGTAGCAGTGCTTGGCCGACTCAGGACTCCTCCCTGGAATCCCTGTTGATGCAGTAGAACTTTGTGCGTGGACCTTCACGTAGCAGCCCTGCAGATGTCCAGCAGGGGCACACCAGACAGGAACGCTGTCGTTGCAGCAACTGCTCGGGTGGAGTGGGCTCTCGGACAGCCAGAAAGCGGTCGGTTCGCCAAACGATAACAGTGTATGATGCAGCCCGACGGCCACCTTGAAATGGAAGCCTTGCACAAGGCCTTCCCAGGGTTTACAGGACTAAAGTTCAAAGAGTTGTGAAGTCTTCCGGAAAACTATTTGTGAACGTCACATAGAACACTCATGGCATGAGCAACGTCCAGCGAGCGCAAGGTCCTTTCCGCCTGGCAACTAAGGTTTCAGATGGAACCTTAGACATGAAAGAGGGGTGGAAACGCAGCACCACCCTTGATTCGTGGAATGTCAGATACCGTTGCTTGCATGGTAGGGCCCCACCACTATCACCCTCCGGAACAATTAGTTGAGAGTGATGTTGTCTGAAGTTTCTGGATACCTGTATCCAGCGGGCATCTAGGAATTCCTTTAGGGGGAGGGCAGGGGGGGTTCGCATCTGCAACCTGCAGAGACGGACGAGGTAGATGCAGGACGACATGCCCAGTAACGACTTGAAGGCCTGTACCTTGGCCGTCTTCGACGATAGCTATTGCACCTTTCCTTAAATGGATGCTAGCCTCTCCACCAAGGGCGACGATAGGCAAGACACCTTTTTGAGTCTGGCGCCTAGGAACAGCACGTTCTGCAATGGCATGAAGCAGGACTTCAGATAGCTGACAGAGAATTCCAGATCCGTCAATAGCCGCAAGGTTGTCTCCATGTGTCCGTCTGCCAGGTCCCGTGAGCGGGCGCGTATCAGCCACTGGTGCCAGGCATTTCCTGAAAACTCTGGGGGCCGACTTCAAGCCGAAAGGTAAGGCCTTGTACTGGTAGTGATGGCGCTGCTCCACGAAATGCAGAAACTTCTGATGTTTCTTGTAAATGGGGACGTGGAAATAGGCATCCTCCAGGTCCAATGACGTCAAGAAGTCTCCTTTTTCCAGTTGCCTGAGCACATGTTGCTACGTGACCATCCAGAACCAGTTATAGGTCAAATGCTCGAATGCATTTGATCGAATGACAATATGCTTGAGTCAATTTGACCGAAAAAAAGGGTCTTTTTCTTTTTTTTTTTTTTGGTGGGGTCCGTCCCTCTAACCCCTGTTTTTTGGTGTTAAAACACCTTTTTTTTTTTAACTATACTAGAGCAAAAACTAAATACATCCTTTCCGGTCAAATTGACTCGAGCATTTTCTCATTCGATCAAATGCATTCGAACATTTGACCGGACACCTCCAGAACCTTTGGGATTTAAGGTATTTGTTCAGACGTCGTAGGTCCAGGATGGGCCTCCAGCCCCCCGTCTTTGTTCTGATTAGAAAGTATCTGGAATAGACTTCGGAGCCATTGGGGAACTAGCTCTATTGCCCTTTTTCGCAGCCTGGCACGTACTTCTTCTAGAAGCTGAGCGATGTGCTGCTTCTGACGGGGAGCCGGAGGGTTACGCGCACACCTGCGTTCGAACTCCAGGGTGTGTCCTTGGGTCGAGAACATTCAGCACCCATCTGTTGGGGATCTTTCTCCACTTGCAGACTAACCTCGTCAGGCAGCCTCCCACTGTGGTGGACGAGTGAGGGCTTGACTTCCCTGTCAGTTCAGGCTTGCTTCGACGCAGGCGTCCTGGCCTGCGGGCAACGGAGATGCTGTCCTCCACTACCGTAGGCCTGGGAACAGCCTCTGAAAGCTTCTTGCATTGAGGATCTGGAAGGCTGTCTGTACGACGTGGAGAACCCTTTTGAAGACCTGCTCGACTTTGCCCTGGAGGAGCGAAAAGAGGACGAGCGGGGCTGCTGGTGAGTGCCCAGGGAACGGGTCGTCTCCGTATCCGTCTTGATGGCCTGGACGACCTTCCCAAACAGATTTTCCCTGTCAAAGGGCATGTCCAGCACCTTCGCTTGGACCTCCGGAAGGAAATTAGTGGCTTTCATCCAACCCTGTCGACGAAGGCAGACACCGTTCCTGATTTGCTGGAACCCTGTGTTGGCGACGTCCAATGCCACTGTGATGTTGTCATCCAATGCCACTTCCCCTTTCCTAGAAGAGAGCAAGGACTTCCAACTTCTTTTGGTCTGCAAGGAACTCCAGGATCGCTCCTAGTTTGTACCACAATTCCCTGTCGTACCTGGCCAGTGCGTTGGCCGCCTTGATAGTGGACAAAGCAGTGTAAATCACCTTCTTTCCCATATGCAAGGACTCCTGATTGTCATCCTTGGACAAGACCTCATCGGCTTAGGCGACAGCCTGGGAGGGCTGTTTTGGGCCCCCTGCCGCCCCAGATATTGCCCTCCTCACCCCCATGAGGGTCTTGAAACTGGGCCTTTTTCACCCCCTCGGGTATGCCTACAGACTTTGCCAAAGTCACTGCAGAGGTGTCACGCCTCTGCAGTGACTTTGAGGAGGACACTTACAGAGCATTGGGAGCTACCCTCGTTGGATCAGCGCCCATAGCTGCCGTGGTAGTACTAGTAGTCAGAGTTGCCAACAAGGTCTTTGCCTGTGCCTGCTGAGCCTGCTTGGGCTGCGCGGCCGCAATTTCCCCTGTCCGCAACTTCTCGGATTTCTCCCGTAGTTTATCCGGGGTAGATGACTTCCTCTTTGAAGAGGAGCTTGAAAGTATGCTAGCAACGGAGGCGGAAGGTGATGCTGATCCCTCTACCCACTTTGGGACCTGCTTCCATGGCGAACCCAGTGGACTCAGACTTATCTTGGGGCCTCATGGATGAGGCAACCTCAAAGAACTTAGAAGACCGCTCCTCGGACCGGCCGGTCCTGGAAGAGACATAACCCTGCTCGGAGCACAGGTCGGAGGCCTTGTTCATGTTAAGCCATGTCACCAGCCTAGATGCCGTCTTTCGTCATTTCCTTGGAGAAACCGAGGCATACCTCGCACTCCACTTTCTTGTGGTTCGGGTTCAGGCAGTAGAGGTATTGCAGGTGCTTGTCCTCCAAAAACACATTCCATAGCCCACATTTGGCGCAGGGCCTGAAGAGGGACCTTCCCTCCTCCTCCATAATCATGGTCGGAGGGCGTGAAGTAGGCCCAAGATGCCCTTGTAAAATCTTCAATGGATCTTCGCCCTTGAGGGATGCAAAACTTCACCGACAACGGGTCCCCGTTATCGGCAGATGAAGAAAAGGGCTCACAGGCTTTCAAATCAAAATGTTAATGTTAACACAAAAACATACATAGCTCAGAGAGCAAAGCATGCAGTATAAATCTGAAGAAGGCTGCCAGAGGAAGGGCTTAGGGAGAGGGTTGTCTTGAAAGGGGGCAGTATGACCCACAGGACAGCGATTGGTTCAGAGGAGAACAAGTTACTTTCTTACCTGGTAACGTTCTTTCGATGGGATGTTCCTCCGACGTATTCCACATCTATGACAGTAATCACCACAGCTGTGCTGCTTCTGAAATTTATTCGGTGTCTGCTTCCTGCATCGATGACTTCGATACGCTGTCCCTCGAGGGCCTCTGTCGAGCGCCGACGTCACCGGATGTTATATGTAGGACGCACGACGCCCGTAGCCTCAGTTGTAGTTTTTTTCCCCCAGAACGTGTGGCACCAATCATCTGTCAGTATGAATACAGAAAGCCTTGCGGAAACGTAAGCTGCAATCGCATAAGCAATTCTGTAGAGGGGCAGGCTGGGAGGGTGCAATGTGCAATACGTCGGCGGAACAACCCATCGAAAGAACGTTACCAGGTAAGAAAGTAACTTGTTCTTCGAGGAGATTGGGTCCTCCGACGCATTCCACATCTATGACAGACTCCCAAAGCAGTACCAAAGTATGGAGGTGGGAAAAGAATTTTGAATTTTAGAATGCCCAATCAAATTGCAGAATAGAGGACCGCCTTACCAAAGGCCAAATCTTGCCCATGGATAGAATCCAGGGAGTAGTGTTTTACAAAAGTATGGACAGAGGAACACCCCCCTGCAGAGCAGTAGAGGCAGCCACACCCCTTGTAGAATGGGCCCGTAAGCCTACCGGAGGGTCCTTACCAGCCAAACAGTAACATTCAGAGATCGTCAAAATGATCCATCTGGACAAGGTCTGCTTGGTAACAGCTTGACCTAACCGCCTTCCAGAGTATCCTACAAACAGCTGATCGTCCACTCTGACCCGGGACAACCGTGAGAGATAGAAGCTCAAAGCTCTCCTCGGATCTAATCTATGGATCCTCTCCTCTTCCTTACCAGGATGCGGAGGAGGATAGAACGCCGGAAGAATAACCTGCTGGCTCAAATAAAATTCCGACACAACCTTCAGAAGAAAAGAAGGACGAACCCTAAGGACAACCCTGTCCTTATGGAACACTGTGAAAGGTGGCTTGGCGGAGAGTGCCAGCAACTCACTCACTCTGTGAGCGGAAGTAACCGCAACTAAAAATACAGTCTTAAAGGACAACAGTCTCAATGGACAAGAACGTAAGGGCTCAAACGGAGCTCCCATTAGGAACTTTAGAACTAAATTCCAATCCCATCCCGGCACCTGGAAAGGCGACGGTGGAAACACATTAGTTAGCCCTTTTAGAAACTGAGAAATCAAAGGAATCTTAAGATAAGAACACTGCTCAGACGAGCGCTTAAATATGGACAGCGCCGCCAGGTAACCCTTAATGGTACTCACTTGCAGGCCCGTGTGGCCTAATGAAAGCAAAAAAAGACAGAATCACAGGAATTGAACACTGAAAAGGATCCACATTCTGTACCCGGCACCAGTCACAGAACTTTCTCCAACGGCAATGGTACAGTGATTTTGTTGTGTGCCTTCTGGCCGAAAGCAACACCTCCATCATGTCTTCAGGGAGGTCCCAATCCTTATAGCTCAGCCTTTCAGATGCCAAGCATGAAGGCTGAGCGACTTGACCTCCGGATGGAGAAACCGACCCCCCTCCTGTGAGAGCAGATCGTCTCGTTAGGGAAGACGGCGTGGAGGGCAGATGGACATGTCTAGAAGGTCCGGGTACCGCGCTCTCCTGGCCCATGCCGGAGCAATGAGGATCATTCGGGAACCAAACCGCCGTAACACTTGCGGAATGACGGGGATTGGAGGAAACGCGTACAGCAGTGGGAAGGACCACTCCACTACAAACACACCCCTAAGGCTCCTCTTGGAGGAAATTCCCGCGAACAGAATGTCTCGCACTTCCGGTTGACACTGGTGGCGAAGACATCCACATGTGGGGTCCCCCAAAGGGTGAAGATCTTCAAAAGAACTTCCTGAGCCAGCTCCCACTCGTGAGAGACCGTGCTCTGCCTGCTCAGAGCATCCGCCGCCGCGTTTGTCTCCGGCCAGATGAACTACCGAGATCCAAATTTCCTGCTGGATGACCCAGAACCAGAGCTGCATCGCCTCTGTGCACAGTGGGAGACACCCTGAACCCCTTCCCCTTTTTGTTGAGGTAGTGCATGGCCACTGTATTGTCCATCATAATCAGGACACTCTACCCCCACACAGACGGCAGAAAAGCCTTCAGGGCTTACCTGACGGCTATCAGCTTCAACAGATTGATATGGAGTCTGCACTCCGACGGAGACCAACGACTGCTGACTGTCAACTCGTTGGCATGAGAGCCCCATCCCGTGAGCGATGCGTCCATCACGATCGTTACCTCCGGCCAGGGTAGTCAAAATGGAGCCCCCTTCATCAGATTGCCTTTGACGGCCCACCACAGAAGATCCTGACTGATCGAGGGCGGAACCTGAACGGGATCAGACATCCTGCCGGAGGACTGCGACCACTGCATCTTGAGAGCCCACTGCAGTGATCTCATCCGCAGCTTGGCCCCTGGCACCAGTAGAATGTGGGATGCCATGAGGCCAAGCAACCTCAAGAACTCTAACGCCGGGAGACTATGGGCATGTTGAAACTTGTCCACCATCTGCAGAATGTGATGAGCCCTCACCTGGGGAGGCGAACACTGCCCCTGGGATGTGTCGAGTACTGCTCTGATGTACTGGAGCCGCTGAGTAGGTGTCAAATGAGACTTCTTTAAGTTGAGGGAGAAGCCCAGCTTGTGAAGGGAGTGGCAGGTGACCGACAGATGATCCAGGGCTTGCTCTGGAGAGCGCGCCTTGATCAACCAATCGTCCAGGTAGGGGCAGATGGGAATCCCCCCTTTCCTGAGATACGCTGCCACCACCACCATTAGCTTGGTGAAGACCCTCGGGCGGAGGTCAATCTGAACGGCAGGACCCGAAACTGAAAATGCGAGTCGCCAACCGCGAACCTCAGGTACTTCCTGTGCTTGGGATGAATCGGCACATTAAAGTAAGCATCCTTGAGGTCGAGAGACACCAACCAGTCCTGAAGTTGAAGGGCCTGGAGGACTTGTGAGAGACTAACCATCTTGAACTTGTCCTTCCTGAGGAGCTTGTTCAAACCACGCAAGTCCATGATGGGTCTCAATCCCCTGTCTTTTTTTCAGGATCAAAAAATATGGGGAATACCATCCCTTGCTTCTCTCCGCTACAGGCACCAGTTCTATGGCCTCTGCCGGAAAGGAAGACAATAGCCATGGGCTATGATCTCCAGAACCCACACATCTGAAGTAATGGCACGCCATTCTACAAGATGCTGCGCCAGCCTTCCTCCAACCGGCGAACCATGGGACATGGCCTCATGACTGAGCGGAAGCTGCTGCGGCAGTGCCTGAGGACAAAGAGGCAACTGAACGAGCGGCTTCAGTACCTCGAATACCTCACTTTCCACCTCTGGTACTCCTATGTTGGCCCCTTTGACTGGCAGCTCCCCTCGATCTACCAAAGGAAGAATAGTATCAAAAGGAACCTCCCCTCCATTGCTGTCCCCTAGGATGAAAAGGCGGAGGTTGACGCACTGCAGCTCTCAACGACTTTGCTGCAGCTTTGGAGGTCTGCAACCACTCGAGGCTCTCGTCAGCCTTGCTGCCAAAAAGATGGTCACCATCAAAGGGCATGTTGAGAAGCCGGGACTGTACATTAGGAGCAAACCGTAACCACGCAAAACTGCGCATCACGGTGCTTGCCGCCATGGACTGGCTGACACAGTCTGCCACGTCCAGACCCGACTGAAAAGATTCACACATGGCAAAGATACACAATTCCACAGAGTGTGAGTGAATCGTGCCAAGGCACAAACGGAGCTGGCTGCCTTTAAAGCCATACCCCCAGATGAAAATACTTTCTTCGGCCAGCCGTCAAAGCGCTTGTCATCCCTATCCGGAGGGATGGTAGGGTACGCAGCCTGCTTTGCTGGGGCCGTAGCAGCCTGCACCAAACAACTCTCCGGAGTGGGGTGCGCACACAAGTAGCCGGGGTCGCCACTGGCTGGACTGTATTTTTTCGTTAGCAACTTATTCACTGCCGAGAGACTCTCCGGAGCAGTCCAAGCCGCCGCCACCCGTCTTTGTAAGGCCATATGAAATGGCAGCACCGGGTCAGTGGGTGGACCTTGGTCCAATATATCTGTCAGGTCATCCTGCAGAAAATCCACAGGTGGAGCAGACCACCCCAAGTACTCCTTCACCCTCGACATGAGACGCCTGTACGAAGACTCGGCGTGTGTACCAGGCTCAAGCCTGCCAAACTCAACCTCCGGGGAGGTGTCCAGACCACTGGCGTCATGTAAAGACTGACGCAGGTCTTCCATCTGGCCGTGACCCGACAACAGGTCATCAGGAACCTCAGGAGGTACCAACCCCTCCTCATCTGACCCTTCTTCCACCTCTGAGATGTAATCCAAAGGCTGGAATAAATCCCTGGATGAAGGTAAAGAAAAAGGCTCAAACACAGGCCTCACTGATTTGCTCAAAGCCTTCCTCGGAGGTTCCACGGATCTCCGGTGCACCTCCGGTAAAGCCTCTTCAAAAGGCATCGATGGAATCGGCGTCGACGTCGAGCGTGGCGCAGACGACTTCGACAATGGCTTCGAGGCAGAGCCCCGAGCATGTCCTTCGACGGCCTCGGCGCCGAAGGCTTCCTCCGAGCCGAAGCGTGTCCCTCGACGGACATGGCGCCGATGCCTTCTTAGAAGGCCTCACAGGCTCCAATGGTCTTGAGGGCGTCGAGGACCGGGACCTGGCACGGATATGGCGATCAACCTGGTCTGATTGGGACCTCTACGGCGCCTGATTATCGCGCCGACCGCCTGAGGCCGAAGGCTTATGAGCGGTGGCCCTAGCGCGTTCCTTGCCGGCTTCTCTCGAAGGCGTGGCCGGAACGGTGCCCTGCGATTCGAAAATCACCATCATCTCCTTGCGAAATGCGTCCCATTCTGCCGGTGATTAATGCTTTTTGGGACAAGCCACCCCCCGTCTGGCGAAGTCCTCGGACGAGGACAGGGAAGGCGACCGGTGACGGCGCTTCCGAGAGTGTCTAGAAGAGGCAGAGGAATGGCAGGACCCACTCCGAGAACGAGACCCTCTGGAGTTGCGCCAACGCGGAGAGTGCCCCTTGAATCGTCAGTTGAAAGCCCAGCGGATTTCAACTTACGGGGCTTGGAAACCGTACCCACAGCAACTTCTTCCGCTCCTGCAAGGCCTTCGACGTCAAGGACTGGCATTCATCGGTGGCGTGGCTCTTGCCGAGGCACCAAAGGCAGACGTTGTGCGGGTCCGTCAGGGACATCGTAGAACTGCAATCCCGACGCTTCTTGAAGCCCGACCGCGGGGTAGAAGACGACAAAGACATTCACAATACCAAGTTAGAAGAATCGATTCAACAGGAGAAGAACCGAAGCGCGCAGAGATTCCGAAGCGAACACGTTCACGGAAAAAACAGAACTGAGACTACGGGGGTCGTACGCCCTACATATAACATTCGGTGACATCGGCGCTCGACGGTGGCCCTCGAGGGACAGCGTATCGACGTCATCGACGCAGGAGCCAAAAGTATTCCGAAGCAGCACAGCTGTGGTGATTACTGTCATAGCTGAAGAATATGTCAGAGGACACAATCCCCTCGAAATACAGTTTCTAATTGAAAGTGAAACTGTTTTTTCATTTACTTAGGATTCCCAGCCTGACGACAGGGAATATTCATGAGCCTGTGAATCCACGCCAGACCCCATACTGGTGAAGGGGAGCTCCCCACCCTAATAAGGATGCATCTGTGGTGAGAGTGGCCTTCACTGTGCAGGTGGTGAACGATTTTCTCTTCAAAAGGTTTTTCCTTATCCACCACCTCAGTAATAGTACAAGGGCATTCGAGACAGCCACTAGATTGTGCCACTGTGCACTTGCTCGAGACCATTGGTTTGAGAGCCACTCCTGCATTGGACGCATGCACAGATGAGCGTGTGGCTCTAGATAAATGCTGGAAGCCATCATTCCTAGCAGGCGCATAGCTTTACGTACCGTCATCTGGTACCTGGCTACATACTGAGGTATTTGAAACAGCATGTTTTGTACCCGCTCGCTGGAATGGAAGACAAGGCCGTCTTCTGTCCAAACAAAAGCCCCAAGAAATTGCTTTACTTGGCTGGGAACTAGACTGGATTTCTTCCCGTTGATGGAGAATCCTAATTGGATGAGAAGGTCTATTGTCTTTTGGGTGTTTAGCAGACACACCTGATGTGTCTCTCCTCTCATCAGCCAGCGGTCCAGATGAGGGTACACCGGAATGGACTGCCTGCTGAGGTGTGCCGCTACTACTGCTAGGATCTTGGTTAACACTCTTGGTGTTGAGGCTATGCCGGAGGAGAGAACTGATACTAAGTCTCGCCCACCTTGAACCTTCAGTATTACCTGTGCGCTAGCAACAGTGAAATATGACAGCATGCATCTTTCATATCCAGTGCTGCCATACAATCTCTTTGTTTTAGAAGAGGAATGACTTCTTGTAAAGTTGACATCCTCAATTTCTGAGGCTTGACATACATGTTTGCAGGGCGCAGATCTGAAACAGGACCCATGGTTAGATCCTTTTTGGGTACAAGGAATTATATTGAATAAATCCCCTTGTTTCCCTTTAGAACTGGACTGAGTTCTATAGCTCCCTTATTTATGTATTTGACATTTGTATGGTGCCTATAGACAACTGTTTCCAGGTGCCACAAGACAAATTAGGGAAGAGAAACATAGGAAGAACACAGTTATATTGTCCTTGTGGCAATCCTACCTTGCAAGTTCAAGAACGAGGCAATAGGTGCAGGGTTAGATGGAGGAAGTGCAGAAGTGAAGTGCCCCTGGTAGGGTGTGGAGGGTAAGTGCTAGGGGGGCCAAGAAAGGCAAGTGCTGGGGGAGCCAAGACGGCAAGTGCAAGTGGGAAAAAGGGAGGGCAAGAGCTGAGGAAAGGGTGGATTGGGTTACAGCTAGTCCTGGGAAGGGAGACCGAAAGGCAGTGCTGGCAAGGGATGCTGGGGGCACTGGTGGGGGGGGGGGTGGTCTGTCCCCTGTGTAACTCTGGAGGGACCAGGCTCCAGTCACAGTGGCAGAGGGAACATTAGCAGGGGGAAGGGAAGGAAGGAGGAGGAAAAGAAAGTCTTGAGAAGTTTCCGGAAATTAAGAAGTTCCGGCTCAAGTCTGAGGAGGGCAGGGAGGTCGTTCCAGAGGGCGGACCATGTCAAGGAAAGGGATCCACAGCCCACTCTCTGTTTGGAAAAGCATTTGACCTGAAGAGAGTTGGAGCCAGAGGATCGAAAGACTCTGGCGGGGAGGTATTTAGGTAGGGAAAGCTGTATGTAGAGAGGTCCCAGGTCCCAGGCAACCTTGTGGATGATGGAGAGTCTTGAATTTGATCCTTGCGGTCACTGGGCGCCAGTGGGGAGATTTTAGGGCTGGAGAGATGCGGTCCCTGAGCTTGAGGACAAGGATAAGTCACACAGACTTAGTCTGGAAAAGTTGAAGGGGACCAAGGGAGGAAAGAGGCAGAGTGAGGAAGAGGCTGTTGCAGTAGTCCAGCCCCGAGAGACCCAGGGCTCTGAATACTGTGCTTCTAGGGGAAGGTGAGGAAAGGAAAAATGCTCCTGAGGAAGTGGAGGTGGAAGTTGGACTTCTTGGTGAGGTCTGTGATGTGTGGAGAGAAAGATAGAGAGGAGTCAAAGGTGACCCCAAGGTCTTTTTGCCTCACAAGTGGGTGAAGGGAAGGTTACTCAACAAGGCTGGCCAGATGGTGGAGGGAAGTAAGAAGCGGGCGTCCCGATAAGAAGGATCTCTGTTTTACTGGCATTAAGGCAGAGATCATTGGCAGAGCACCATGCCTGAATAGCAGTCAGTCGGGTATGAGAGAGGAGGAGGAGGTGGCTGATGGAAGCTTGAAGGAGAGTTGTGTGTTGTCTGAATAACACTGAAAATGAGGGGAGAAGGTGGAATTCAATTGTGCCAAAGGGGCTAAGCAGATGTTGAAGAGCCATGGCAATAGTATAGAGACCTGAGGAACGCCACAGGTAGAGTGTGAGATGGAGGAGAGAAAAGGACCCATTCGCACTTAGGAGGGTCTGTTTGAGAGGAAGGAGGTCAACCATGCCAGTGCTTGGTCTTTGATGCCAAGGGTATCATGGAGATGGTTTATGAGGATGGAGTGGTTGACTGTGTCAAAGGCAGAAGACAAATCAAGGAGTATCAGAAGAGAGATGGTGCGTTAGAATCCAGGTTAGAGAGCATGTCTTCACAGGTGTTCAGGAGAGCAGTCTCCATGCCTCTGGATGCCCCAAAACCAGACTGGTGGTCATGGAAGCAGCCAATCAGTTCGGTGTAGAGGGTCAATTGGGGATGACCATCTTCTCCGTGAATTTGCACAAGAAGGGGGTGAAAGAGATAGGGCGATAGGTAGTCTGGCAGGAGGGGTCGGTCTGCAGTTGGCTTTTTTAGGAGAGGGTGCACAAGAGTGCTTAAGGGATTGTGGGAAGGAGCCAGTGGCAAAGGAGTGGTTGCAGAGGTCAGCCAAGGCTGGGGCGAGAGGCGATGTTGTCCTTGATGGTTCTGGAGGAGCAGGGGTGCACCTGTATAGAGGAGCTTTCACAGAGTGGGCAACTCTAGAGATCTTGTCTGGTGCAATGGGAGAGAAGGAGGAGAGTGTGGGTGGGGGGAGAGAGGGGGCCAAGGGAGGCAAGCAAAGGAGGGAGGTCAAGGGGGGAGCAGAGGTCATAGAGGACAGGATGTCCAGAGTTGGAGAAGTGGGAGGCCAGTGCAGAGCAGAGGGTGGTGGGCAGGAGACGACTACAGTAGTATTGGCAAGTTCCTTGCTGATTTAAACAAATTCAGCTGTGTTATTCGAGGCTCCAGAGATGCAGGATTGGACATGAGCTCTCGTTTTAGAGCAGATAGTGAGAGGATATTGCCTTTGGGAGTAAGCAGCAGGCCAGCTCAGAGGATGAGATAGATACTCGCCAGTTCCGCTCTGCAGCCTTGCACTTGCGTTTCAAAGCTGCAATGTCAGAATCATACTGTAACGCTCACCTGATTCCCACAGAGACGCTGACCCGAACTGGACTGTTACAGTTTCTTCAATCGTGAGGCGCAGGGCCCGGAAGATGCTCCTCCGAATTTGGATTGCCTGGCTTGTAGAGTAAGTTTTCTGCAGGTGGAAGAAAAGGGATTGATTACCAGCTGGGGTGGATATGTGTTCCCACCAATCTCCCGTTTCTCACTCTTCTTGACCCCAACTTGGTTTCTGCGAGCTCTCACCTTAGGTATTGTAAAGATGAGCTCTCCATCCTGCTTCAGGTGCAGGGGTGCGCAGAATCCAGTTACGTCACTGGATGGGAAATAGTTGCGGACACTGTGTCCTTCGTCTCTCCTACGGTAGCCGTAAGTATGAGTGTCTTTTCTCCACAGGAGCCGGGGCCCAGAAACCTAAAGCTGGTAAGTCTCTTGGTGAGTATTTGTTCTCCGTGCTTAGTTAGTGCTCACCATGTATTCCTCTTGTGCAGGTGCTGGGATGTAGCTGGCGTCGTAGCCGCGGTGGAGGAAGGTAAGTGAAAGAAAAGCCACTGCTTACTTCTAATGATTGTCTTTTTCTGCTTACAGGTGCCGAGATGCTGCCGGCGACACAGCCGCTGTCGCGCGTGATGAGGCACGTAAGTAAGTGGAAGAAATGTGGCCGCTTTAGAGCGGGCACCTCTAATGACTGTCTTTTTCTGTTTTTCAGGTGCCGAGATGCTGCCGGCATCGTGGCCGCGGTGGAGTTCGGCGAGGCCACGGATGGGTAAGGCAAGGCGGCGCGGCTGCGAGCGTTTGAGAGCGCTGCTAATCTTGTACCTTTCCTTTGCAGGATCGTCGGAGGTAGGATTGCTGAGGCCGGATTCCGGTAAGTAATTTCTAATGCTCGCCTTCTCTTTTCTTGTCTGTTTGCAGGTGTTCTGGGTGCTGGCGGGCGTGTCAGGAGCCAGGATGCAGGAGCCGACTCGGTGAGCGCCCTGCTGCTGATGCAGAATAACGCGAAGCACGTGTATTCCATCGGGCGTGGTTTAAATAGCAGAGAAGTGCTTCAGGTGTGTTTTCTTCCACCGGCCCCACCCAGGTAAGAAAAGAGTTCCTGAATAGAGGAAATAGTTCCTCCCAGCCCTGATGGCTGGGGACTTCAGCCAGACTGGATTGTTCCAAAGGGCCCCTGTAGGGGTCTGCTGGGTCCGGAGATGTGGAAGAAGGGTCTGCTTCCGGGGGCGCTGGGCCAGTCCTGGCTCCTCGGGAGTAGTGCTCATGACACATACCAAGAGTTGCATTTGGAGGCACGCTTCATGCAGATGCGCATGAAAGGGGCAAAGATGTCCAGGGTGTTGTAGATAGAGAGATGGAGGTTGGAAATAACATTTAGGAGAGTCAAAACAAGGGGGAGGAGGAAAAGGGATGAAGGAAGAGGCAAATGCAGCAACTGACACAGGCTTCATCGGCCGAATGACGGAGGAGGAGACTGGCAGTGCAGCTGTAGGCATTGTCAAGGGACAGGGGAGGTCAAGGTGGGAAGAGAGGAGAGTGTGGCCAGACCAGGAGAGAGGGGTAGAAAGAGGGTTGAAAAGGGGGATGTCTGATGAGATGAGAGCATCAAAGGTGTGTCTGGCAGAGTGGGTTGGGCCAGAGGGAAGAATAGTGAGGCAAAGGGAGTTGCCGAGGTCATGAAAGGGTGCAGTAGCAACACCAGGGGAGTCGAGATGGATGTTAATGTTGCCAAGGAAGATATGTTTGGGAGAGGAGGCAAAAAGAGAGGAGGACAGGTCATCCCATTCAGAGAGGAAGAGGGAGGTTGGCCCACAGGGCCTGTAGAAGGTAGCGAGACTAAGAGAAGGTAGGTGAGACAGCGCCTGCAGAATAGGATTTCAAAGGATGAATAGAAGTGAGTGGGGATGGTAGAGGCATGTACCCACTCAGGGAAGACGAGAGCCACTCCACCATCGGGACGGGAGGGATTGGGATTTGACAGGATCTTGTAGCCCTCAGGAAGAAGAGTGTCAAAATCAGTTACGGGGCTGGCCTTGAACCACATCTCAGTGAGAGCAAGAACGTCAAGGTCTTCAAGGAGGAGAAAGATGTCAGAGGAGTGTTTGAAAGAGCAAGAATTAAGGGTAGCTAAGTGAAGCTGGTTGCCCGTTTTAAATTATTTGTGAGGGGGGCATAAGGGTGGCGAGTCACCACTGAGGGAGAGGGCCATTGGTGGTGCAGGGTGGAAGGGTGGTCGGTGAGGGGGAGAAGTTGAAGAAAGTTGAAAGATGCACGTCAAGAAGGCGGCGGTTGGGCCGAGAGCCCTGGGGCACGATAGTGCCATTATGATAGACATTAATGGTGCACTTGGAAGAGGGGAAGTGTGCCAAGAGCATTTCCCATCTGGTGCCACCAGTAATGGGTGAGGAAGAGAAAGGGGAGAGGACAGAGACCATATGTCGGAAGAAAGAACAGCAAAGAGCATGTCAGTGATCGTCAGTCCGGAGGAAGCATTGATGTAGGCGTCTGCAATATGCAGAACATGGTTGGATTTGAGGAGTGCCTTTTTACATTTCTTCCCTTCTACCTTTCAGGCTTCGTGAGAGAAGGAGGATAGGTGATGGAGAAGCAATCAGAAAAGATAGAGGAGACAGAGCACCATGGGGGCAGAACCAGAGAGGGTGAATAAGAGGATAGCAGGGCAGAGGGATAGAGGCACCATGCAACTGTAGATACTCACAAGGTGGCCACGCAGACAAAAGCAATGGCACTCTGGAATGTGCACGTTCAAAAGATCAAAGAAATAGAAAAAACACACCTAAATGCAAATTTGTCAGAGAGCACTACACACAGTACAAAATGGAGGTTGCACAGTTGGAAAAAAAGGACACCTAAATTCAAAAGTGCCAGAGAGCACTCCAAGCAGTACAAAATGGAGGTTGCACAATTGGAAAAAGCACACCTAAATTTGAAAATGCCAGAGAGCACTACAAGCAGTACAAATGGAACATGCAGTTTGAAAAAAAGCACACCCGAGAAACAAATGGAATTTTATATTTTCAAACAGGCAATTAAGATAACAATGGCAAACAGCAGAGATCCTTAGCAGGTGGCATAACGCGACGAGTATCAAAACAGATTCCATGAATGGAGCCTGTAGTAAGACAGGTGGCAGAGGAGGAGGAAAAAAAAACAAACGTAGAGAATGTATGTGGTCCCAGGGCAATGTGATGCAAGAAGCTTACACAAGCAAAATCAGAGACCAGATATTGAGCGTCTGTAGATGCGTGCTGTAGTCTTTGCGCTTTTGTTGACATTTTGGGGGAGGTTGGCTAGAGGCAGAGCCAGGGGACTCAATCCAGCTGCAGACAAGGGCCTTATGAGTGGGCCTTGCAGAGGGGGCTGGCTAAGCCTGCTGGCTCCCTGTATTGGCTTGAAATGAACAGCTGTTGGAAGTTGGGGCAGGCACAAGGCTCAAAAGGAGACTGCAATGAAATTAAAAGTAATGGCGGCCATGTTAACAGTAGCAGGACATGCTCACAAACACTGGGGCCTAGCTAGGCCATGGCATGGCTTTACACAATGCACAACGTTTTCAGCACGGGGCCGGCATCAAATGAAAACAGAATCTCTAGTGGCCTTTGTGGGTGTAATTGGTGCAGTTTTCAGATTTCAAAATTATGCCGGATTTATGAGTGAAAGCAACCAGAGTGCCGTGGATGTGGAGGGAGATGTTACACCTCTGCAGCAGCGGTCTGTCTCGTTGTGTCGGCACACATCATGTAGGCAGCTTTAGCAGTGCTGCTAGCTCCAGGTAGGTCATCGAAAGTAGTAGCCAACCATGCAGACAGAGGCCTTATGAGTGGGCCTTGTAGCCTTCTGAAGCAGGCTTTCTGCTTCTGACTGCAGGATGAGGAGATGGTCTGGTGTCATCTTTCTCAACTTTGGCAGACGGTATCAGGCGTCTTTGAAGGAATTCTATACAGTACCCATTGGCCACAAATTTTAGCACCCACTGATCTGATGTAATTCCCTCCCATACGTGAGTGAATGATGTTATTCAACCTCCTATTAGAGATGCATGGGAAGGGAACCATGACTGGGGAGTCATTTGTTGGCGGGGGTAGGGGAGCCTCTAGTGGCTGCACTCCTACCCCTACCTTTGCCATGGCGAAATCCTCACTGTTGCGTGGTTGGATATGTGGTGAAAGTTCCTTGTGGTGAATATCAATTGTAGCTAGTAGAGGCGAAACTCAACTGAGAAAGTCTGTAGTAGGATTGAGACTGAAAGGACCGCCGGGTGTTGAAGACACCACGCTGGACAAATGGTTTGATATTTGGTTTAGTGTCTTAAGCGTCGCAGGCTCTTTTTTACCGTCTCGAGTGCTTGGTCTACTACCTTGTCATATAAGGTTGACTCTTCAATTGGTTTGTTGAGGAGTGTCGCCTGAGTCTCCGGTATGAAACTTGAGTTATGTAGCCACAAGTGGCGTTTATGTAAGGTGTCTTCTGCTAAAACCCTACCTGCTGTTTAAGCCTAGTCCAGAGTGCTTTTTAAAATATTGTGTGTGACTTGTCTGCCGTCTTTCACTATGGATAGCAGCTAAGATTTAGTTGGTTCAGGAACGTGTCTAAACATGTTTGAAGCAAACTCCATTGCACATCACTGTACCTTGCAAGCAGTGTGTTATTGTTTGGAATACGGGTGGAACATGCTGAAGCTGTAACCCTTTTCCCCAGGGCATAATGTTTCTTGTATTCCTTTGTCAGGTGGTGCTTCCGCAGTGAATAAAGGAACTCCTGTCATTGCTGGTAGTGGGGGGCTACCAATGAATCTGGAACAGCATGTCCCCGAATGTACATGGGATCTGAGGGTGCAGACAAACATCTTCTCAACCTGTGGATTAACTACACATGAGAGAGAGGGTGTAACTATGTTAGGGAGAATTCTCTCTTTAGGCTGAATTTCCTAACCTAGTGAATCCCCCAGCAGCTTTGCTGGATTTCTGAAGTTTGTTTTTTTCCTCCTGCCAAGAGTGAGACTCTTTCTCCCACTCTTGGACATGATTCATGGTATTCCTTTGACTGGTAATGTGTTTTATGGGCTATGGGGTCCTTTACTACATAGGGTCTCATGTGTTTTTCTTATGTGTTACACAGCAGCCTCCGTGCAGTAACACAGGGGAGTCATAGTGACACCCCACCCTAGACTCCATACCCTGGGACTGACTACTGTCTCCCAGGGCATGTAAAGTCACCATTGGCTTTACTAGTCCCAAATTATAAACAGAAACCAGTACAAACCATCATATTGTGGACGTACTGGTCGGGGCAATTCGATTGCCCCGGGGTCTGTTAGTCGAGGGGGCACGTCTCCGTCCCCCCTGATCGAGTTTTGGCTGGTGGCAGTGGAAACTACTTTTTCTATTCGACCGCAAATATTTTCCTATGGGATTTTCCCATTGTTCGAGGTTACCAACTTTAATTATTTAATTCTCATAGCCTCGAACATACCGCCTGTTTATTTAATTAATATTAATTCTCCGGTTGGTATTTTTTGCCAAGACTCTATTCTAAAATGGCGTTTGTGTTCTCTTCTGCGACTCCAACCCAAGTCGAGCCCTTTGTTCCACTTTTTGGCGGGCTTCTCCACAGAAACCTCCAAAAGTGGTGCCACTCTGTCGGGGTACCACAGGGGGTGTCGGAGGGGGTTTAGGCACCCTGGACCGAGTTACCTTGGTAACTCAGGTCGCACTCTTGTGTGATTGGCCCAAGTGGTGAGCCGGCTGGCTCACCACTTAGCATGTTTGACTGACAGCAAGGCTGAGTGAATGGGGGTTTTCTGCATAAAAGCAGGGCTTTGGGGACTGGAACTTCAGAAGTCGCCACAGGACCTGAGAATCCGACGAGGGAGAAGCTGAGGCGACCTACCACGACGACACCACTGGTGGAGCCCTGCAGAATCGACTCACCACTTCCCAACGACATAGAAGATCTCCCGGCTGGAGAGGCTTCTTCCCCTGACCTGTGGGCACAACCAGTTTTCCTTTCTTTCTTCGCACCCCAGCCCGGTTTGTGCTCTAACTGCCCGTGCCAAGCACCCCGGCAGCCGGATAGCCACTCACCACTGAACCGCGAATCACCGTACCAGAGAAACTCTGCGGCTGGTTTCTTCCCTGGCAGTGCAACGGACTCCCGTCTTCCTCCACGACGAGATCCTCTCTTCCCGCGGACGAAGCACCAACTTGCACCCGCTGCCAGGAACAACTGCCCCCGCTGGAGCGTTCTCACCACTTTAAGGTACCGTGTCCGCCAGGCCTCCCTTTCTAAATATTGCTACAAGGTAATAACTCCTTAACCTTCTGGACTGGGCTGGCCGCCTTGACCCTCTAAATGGTCCCTTTCTGTGGTCCAACTCCTTTTTGAACCTTTACAAGACCTTTGTGCACTGCAACCGTGTGACCTTGGACACATTTCGTTTCGATCCCCTGAAGGTGGATCCGGCCTCTTGAACCCTAACTTCACGGTTTTACTTTGCCTTCCTCCCTTGTTGTGTTCTTGAAAAAGTGTTGGGATCTGTTTCAATTTGTTTTCTGCTTTTCTCTCCCTTTTTAAAACAAACTATTCGAGTGCCATCTACGTTAAGCGCTCAACGCTGTCTGAAAATAAGTGGGGCTTTACTTAAGACTTGTCTAATATTCTTTTAAGGGAGTGTATATCTTTTAATGACCGTGTTTTTGAATTGCTTACTATTAGTGCCGGTGTGTTTTTCTAGATGTGGTTTTAAATAAATAATTATATCTCTTTCACACCAAGCCCTGGTCAGAGTTTACTTGTTCTATTGTGTGCTCTTGACCTATTGTGAATACTCTGTATACTGCCTAACTCTTCTTGAGGGAGGTCTGACTGCTCAGCCACAGCTACCAAGTGAATCTGTGTGGTACAGATTGCTACCAAGTGGGTTTACTGCCAAACACCTGTAGTCCTAAATCTTTTGCAGTGGTCCCAGAGGGAACTTCACAGGTTTATGACTAACAAACTAGGTAAGGAACAAACCTCATTTTAATACAATTTAGTAAGGGAATGGATTGACTGGCTTTTTTTGTTTAGAATATCCTCTATGATGTCAGTGTCAGGCCCTGCTTCTTGTGTATTTGAAAGTGTTGAGAAATCTGCAGTTCTCACATTCAACCCGCTTAAGACCCCCCCTCTCAGGTAACCAAGAGAAGGGTAAGACTGCCTGATTCTGAGCCCGGGAGTGAGGCTGCAAAGGGGGTAGTACTGGGATGGAGGGTCTTTGAAAAACAGAAGTAGGCTGCCAGAAGATGAGATCTGGCAACCCCCCCCCCCCCGTTTCCTGATCTATACTACATCCTCCTCTACTGTGATAGGATATCATCACGTATGTCTTACCCTACCCCAAGATCTTCCGTCGAACGCTCCCACTCGGAGGAAAGCAAGATAATGTAAAACCCCCTTTTTTAACTACTACCCAGACCTATCCTCCCATCCCTCTAATATCAAACTACTATGATAACCAATATTCCCTTCCCTGTTAACCTCATTAACTGAGGGTACCAGAGTGAAAGAACCAATCCCAATTCCCTATCATAATAACACCCCTAGACCATAGACCTGGTACCCCCCCCCATTCCTTGACAGAGACCACCCAATCCCCCCTCAGCCTTCATAGAATGTATTAAGACACAATCTCAGCCACCCCCTGCCCCAAGTATCACTATAGTACTGTGACCAGGAAATGAAGTAGTACAGATTTCCTATGAGAATCACCACTATGGTACTGGGACGAAGAAGATGCAAATAGAGGCACATCAACACCTTTATAGGCCATGTCCCACTAACAAGGCCAGGCAGGGTCGGGTAATTGAAATCAACCATGCCCACCTGCAGTCTATTAAGTCTTCAGGAGAGTATAAAAGGAACACTAGCAATCAGCAAAGAGAGCGAGTTGGGAGGAGAGCCGAGGAGCCGTGGCTGCCAAGGACCAGCTGGAAGAAACAAGGACGCTGAGGGTCGGTCTGTTGTGTGAAGAAGAATCCGGGAGAAATGTGGCGAACAATCCCTGTTTCCAGCAAACAAGAGAAGTCCAAAGAAAGGAGCTGGGAAGCGTGGTAATCTAGGTTACATTGATAACGCTCATTCCCCTGGGCCATGGCAGGAGGCCAGGATTGTCTGAGGGGCAGGTGGGGAGACCCTGACCTCATAACAAAGACGCTAACCGAAGAACGAAGAAAATGCCATCAGTGAATGAAGC
Source organism: Ambystoma mexicanum (assembly GCF_040938575.1). Classification (NCBI taxonomy): domain Eukaryota; kingdom Metazoa; phylum Chordata; class Amphibia; order Caudata; family Ambystomatidae; genus Ambystoma; species Ambystoma mexicanum. The sequence continues at coordinate 425,926,500 of NC_090934.1, read as the reverse complement.
AGAGGGCGAGCCTGGTGTGTGTATTGAAGTAAGGGAGCAAGATACAACGTTGCAGCCGGAATGCATAAGACTGGAGATGCATCAGGTGTCATTGACAAAAATGGAATTACAAGGATACTTAGTGGCAGATTGGTGGTGTGTATGATTACACGCTCGCGAATGACTATGTAAAGAAAGGAAGTGTCTGCAAAGAGGGGAGCTCTGCGTGGACATGAAAAGTGAGCGAAATAGAGATCCTAAAAGGGGCGGGGGATCTATGCGAGAAACGAAGTGGGAGCAAAATTCCCAAAACAGATAGGAAAGTGTTGACAACAAACAAAGGTGTTGGAAACGCATTGGGGTGACCACCAATCGGGAGATTGAAGGCTGGCCGCAGAGACCCCAGAATAACCATTGGGGTGGCCACCAGACGGGAGATTGATCCAGGTTGGCCGCAGAGACCCCAGTACAAGGACTAGAGAACTCTTAAGGATAAGGCACCTGGTTGCTCGACCTGTAATGGGTGGACTGTGCGGTCTCATAACTGACACGACCAGGGGAGCCCAATTAAAAGCAAGGAGCTGCATGATTTAAAAGGGCTTCGGGGTTCACAGAAAGAAGACCCAGCGAAGCCTAAAAAACGTAGACGGAAAAGGTACAGTGAACTTTTGCCAAGTGAACTTTTTGCCAAGTGAACATTGTGCCAAGGGAACATTGTGCCAAGGGAACATTGTGCCAAGGGAACATTGTGCCAAGGGAACATTGTGCCAAGGGAACTTTTCTTTGCCAAGTGAAACCTGAGACACTTGTGGAAACTTTATAATCCTGAGTGCCTTAAACTTGGAGAAGGGAGCTGCGGAAAGGCTCCGTTGTCACAATAACTTTACTTTGAACACTACTGAGTTGGCCAAATCACATTTACCCTATTATTCTGTAGAAGTGAGGACAAGCATTGGTTTTTACATAGACAGTACTTTGTTTTGGACTGACCTACTTCCTTTAGTTTTCTTTCCATTAGGGAATATTCCCATCTTAGTGTTAGGGCAAGTTAGGCGTTACACCATCCTGACCATTGAAAATAAATGTTTTCAAACTGTGTTTCACTTGTCTGTGTTGTCTCTTGATACCATGCCTGTATAACAGTGTTCTGCTGCTTTAAGAATATTGTTAAACAGTAGTTGGACATCAAAAGATGAAGAGTCCCTGGGTGGATCAGAAGGATCAGAGTGCTCAAACACAACATCAGGCTCAGTGTCAACATGTGTAGGAGTCGCTGGTGTGATCAATCTGTTGATGTCACTACTCCTTTCCCGGCGGTAGCCTCTCACCATGTGGCCAGCAGCCGCTAACTGAACCTAAACCGGGGGCTGGCTATATGAGGGAGGATCACATGGTGGAGGCGACCCTTATGGTTGCAGGGAGTTGACAGAGGATGCATGGTATCCCCCTTTGCCTTTTAGGGATAACCCTTCCATTCCACAGGCCTTAATTGCATGTTGTCATGTCTTCCTTTAACCGCCCATGGAAGCGGAGATTACCTTCCTGTATTACATACACAAGCTATCAAGAACTGACTACCATTTCCATGCACCTGAAAGTACTGTGACGAGAAAGCTGAATGGAGTAACAGGGCCCTGGAAAGGCGATAAGCACAAAATGGGCTCTAGTGAGTTGACCGAGAGACCGCTGAGCCAAGAAGTCCTGGTGCCAGCCAGCACAGGTAGAAGGCAGAAGACTGAGGACTGCAAAAGCTGGTTCACCGTATGGAGACCGCGGGAGGAAGGCGAGAAGACCTCACAGACACAGGAACCTGGGAGCAGTCTCAAAGCCACCCGAAGACGGAAAGAGGCTCAGGAAGCAAGCGGGTGCTGCAAAGGTTGTGGAAGCCACCGGACGAAGCCAGCGAGCATGCGAGATGGAGACCCGACAACACGCCGCTTCCCGTTTACTGCAGAGGAACCAGGGAGCACCATGAGAAGCTGGCTAGTCCTGCAGTGGGGAACCGGGACACCAGGGCGCTTCAGCAATGCTGCCAAAGAAGGATAGAGGAAATTAGAAGAAATTAGAGGGAATATAAGACCCGATATTACCAGAAAGCGACTAATAGAATGAATGTGAGAAATATTCCAGTTTGCAAATGTGTAAAGCCATGGCATGAGAGTAGACCAGGCACAGTCAAGTTGCCAAGAGTGTAAAGCGACTTACATGAGGAAGTCCTGTTAGGAGAAGACACCAGGCAAAGCCAAGACTGAAAGACAATGTTACATTAAAGAGGAGAAGAAACCTGGCAGGGGAGTAGACCAAGTAGCCTATGGAATTGGAACCTACAACCAAGTTGATCAATATATGCAGTTTTATTGGTTGATCAGAGAATTACAAGGAAGGCTCATACCCTTACAAGTTTAAAATATTGTGAAGAGAAAACCTGGGGAAGGGAGCAATCCCCTGGAACTGTTAACTGTACCCATTGGGAACCTTTGCGTTGGAGTAACGCCTTTCCTTTTTGAACATTTGTGCACTTTCAAAGCCAAAGACATTATCCCTTCCACCTTTTCATTCCTGGCTCCTCACACAGGCTATGTACTCTGATCAGTAGGATCCTGATGCCATGTGTCTGGATCTTGGACATCGTCCTCTTGCTCCTGGATAGTATATAAAGCGTCTTGGTCATATTGAACATTTTGAAAAATATTGGTAGGGTCTTCAGTGTTTGTCACAGGCTGAACAGGAGAGGCTTGAAGCCTAGGAGATTTAGGTGCTTGAGGGCCCTCTTCCTAATAGGATACTTTTCCGAAAAAGTAATACATTCCGACATCCTGTCCATAGCATGTTCGAATCTTTCCCTGGTCCAGGTCCCTGATCTAGGTGTGTCTGGAAGAGGGAAAGACTATTTCATCCAATTTAGAGGACCTTTTACTACTTTTCAGAAAGGGTATCGGTGGCTTGGACATAGTCCTGGACAATAGGTTGGGAAATGGGCTTGGCCACAGTACCTACAGGTTGTTTAACAGCTCTGTGAGGCGTTCAACTGTGCTTTTCCCTTAATTTGGGGGTGAGAATGCAGTTTCAACATCTCTGAAGTGGCCAAGGATTTATGGGAGGCACTCGATTTAGAGCCATGCGTTTGACGCAGTTGCGAAATTGTTGATGGCTGAGAACATGGATGTTCTCCAGGTTTCGACGAACCCGTAGGTGCCGTTGGCTTTTTCAACAATTCCGAAGAATGCCTGTGGGTTGAGTGTTTAGGAGTGTGTGTGCCCTTCTCGCCAGAGGGCAGCCCGTAGCAAGGCTTTCGACATGCATGGTGGGGCAGGGGGCGGACATGCAGGGATCTAATGACTCCACTGGGTTGTCTTCGGCTTCTGAACAGGAGCCGTAACTGCCAGAGTCTTCCATGTCCTAAGCAACGGCGCTGGTGGGGGAAAGGGATACAGCCTGCATGGCGTAGGACGGCCACTGTTTAGTGCACCTGTCTTTAAGAGTTTTGGACTTAACAAGTTTACAGGCCTTGCAATGTTCGTTGTGGTCTCTAGGAAGACCATTATTGCAGTTGTGTCTTTCAAAGCGAACGAGAGTTCAACTGTTGAAGTCTTCGGGCGCTAGTCTGTCTCTGTTCGAAAGCGAGCGAAGACGAGATAATTACTGAAATAGAATTAGAATAAGCAATATAATCACGTAGTAAGCTCTGAGCTCCGTATGTATGCGACTGACTAGCATGGCGGAAATAAAAACCTGAGGGACCTCGACGCGTGAAGCAGATCCAGAAGCCTCAGGAATCTTATATACTGTGAAAGAGAAACGGAAATTTAGTCTGACATGCAAGTAACTTCAAACATGGTAGTTCAAGTTAGGAGGTTGTGACACTGGCAGATTAGGGTCACAAGGTGAGTTCCAATCGGTTAATCACCTCATTCTCCTGTTATTCACACCTTTTTATGACTCGCCAATTAAGGACAAGCAATGTTTCTTCTGCTCACAGAAGGGGCTAGGATGCTTCTGACCCAACTAGACTTTCTGGGTCAAGGGGTGGAATCGACTCATCAGCCCATGGGGTTGGAAGAGATGTCTGGAATCGTGGTATGCCTACAGAGCTCCACCTCCAGAATGTTATTAGTCATATCCCCAGCAGAGCTTTCAAAGGTCAATTTTGTGGCTAGGTTGCTTCATCGTTCATCAGGACTGGTCTCTGGGCCAAGGGTAGCTGCAGTTTCCCCTCGCTTATAAAACAAATGCATCCTTTCAAACATGTTGGCAGCCACCCAATCATTGGTGATCGCCATAACTGATCCCAACAACGATCGTCGAAATCGCCAAAGAAAAACCTTTCAGCCCTTCACGCAAAAGAGCAACGGCAAAATGGCTCACCCCACTATTCAGCGCCATGAAAAGGAAAAACTGAAAACTAGAACTAGAATGGAGGATCAAAAACGACACTGGAATTAAATTGAAATTTCAACATATCCATACACAAAGGAAATTCAAAAAGCAAAAAGGAAATACTACGACAACCGAATCTTCAAAGCACCAAACACCCAAAAATAACGCTTGAAAATCATAAATGAAATTTTAAAAAAACACCTGGCTGCAACAACATTCCAACACAATCGATTAAACTATGCAATGTCGTAGCAGGCCATCTCAAAAACAAAATTACCATCCAAAAAATCAATACAAAACCGAGCATGCGATCAGACTATGGAAACCCACCTACCCATACAAGGAAGGCCCGAACAAACTCTGAAACCTCCCCAAAATATCAGTGTAGACTTTCGTCAAACTGGTAAATCAAAGCAACAAAAAAGGAACACCCATATAATACCACAGGAATGTCCTCAATTTTTCAATCTCCACGGGGGAAGTGCCACAAACCTTCAAATCAGTGTACATCAGGCCGCTACTCAAAGATACAGCAGGAAATGTTGATGACCTCTCCAATTACAGACCCATCTCCAACATCCCATAGCTAGCTAAACTGCTCAAAATGTACATATGCAAAAACAACCCAATAATTTGTAGAAGTGCACTGCTTACTAGACCAGCCACAAGAAGGTTTCAGACCAATGAGAGGAATAGAATTAGCACTCCTCTCAATATGGGATGACCTAAAAGCAAACGCAGACTCGGACAACAGTACTGCCTTGATACTCCTAGACCCCTCTGCTGCATTCGACATAGTTAACCACTACATACTCATCACGAGACTGTAAGTATTGGGAATAACCGACAATGCCCTACTGTGGATCAAATCCTTCTTAACAAACCGAACAGAGACATATTTTTCACTATTCAACATCTACCTATCTCAACTAATCAAGATCATCAAAAGACACGCCTCACCTGCTACAACTACTCTGACGATACATAAATAGTAAAACCACAAGACACTGAAGAAGAAAACACAACACTAGAGAACTGCCTTCATGATATATACAACTGGATGAACTCCAACTACCTCAAACTCAACCCAGGCAAAACAGAAGTAATAATCATCACAAATAACAGGGGAGACAACTACATCCCTTGGTCAAGGGAACTCGGTACAACCCCAGCCCAATGGTCTACTGTAAAAAACATGGGGGTCCTGATGGACAACAATCTTACTCTAGAGCCACAAGTAAACGCTCTACTCAAGAAATGCTTTTTTCTCCTGCAAGCCTACCTTTCCTGTAATTCGCCAACAAAACATCTACCGTCATCGCTCTAGTCATGTCCAGAGTAGATTACGCCAATAGCCAGTACTTGGGTATGCCTGAACGACACCTAAAAAAAGAAAAATGCAATGCATACAAAATGTGGCAGCCAGATTACGCAAATTACCCCGAAGAGAACACACCACACGAGCGCTAAAAACACTAATTGGCTACCAATAAAACAGCGAATCAAATTCAAATCAATGTGCATCATGCACAGAGCAATCCATAACCAAGGCGCAGAGTTCCTGAGAGACAAATTAAGCCTACACCACCCAACAAGGACGCTCAGATGAAGCAACATCTGCGTGGATCTGAAACCCTACAACAAATGAAAACTCTGAGGATCTTCTTTCTCTGACCTTGCACCAAAAACTTGGAACGATTTACCAAAAAATGCTAACACAAGAATTCACCTACTATTCAGAAAACTCAAATCCTGGCTCTTCACTGCATAACTAGAAGAACGCCCCCAGGAGCATATACATAGTTGAAACAATGAGTGAAGAAACCGACCGCGGATCCCATTAAGCAATCAGCTACAGAATCTAAGCAAGACATTCTACAACATACCAAATTAACCAACTAAGAGATAACTATGACAGGACGAAACTAAAGATTAGATACACAGCTAGACTAGGACAAGGATGATTATCAATCGCACCCTGGCCCAATTACACACAAGTACCAACAGACAACTGACAGAAATAGATAGTGTCATGATCTCTGCTTCCAAAAGGTCAGGGTTTTCCCAACTCCCTTGGAAGCAGATCCATAACCCAGGTTCCGAGTGCCAACCAGTCCCAATTGGGACCTTTTGGACCCAGTCCTGGCGCCAGTGGCACCAGGCTCATAAATATGCCCAGTCCCAGCACTGGAAGCGCCGGGCTCATAATGCTTGGGTGGACTTACCTGCAGCAGACCATGCTGCTTACTTGCCTGCCAGTTGAGCCTCTGATCCTCTTCTGTTTGGAACTACTTTTCCTGTTGGGTGGGGCAGGAGCCACTCCCTAGATTCAGAACACTGGAACTCTTCTGGAAAGCAGGAACTCTTTTCTTACCTAGGCATGGCTGTGGAAGGAGACACCTAAGCACTACAGGAGGCTATTTAAACCACACCCGATGGATGAATCTTGCTTTGCGTTATTCAGCATCCTCTGCAGCAGAACGCTCATCGTGTCTTCTGCATCTGATCCTGGGCCTAAGGAAAAAGCTTACCATCCTGAATCCACGGGCTCCATCTTCAACTCACTTCAGCCCGTCATCCGCCATCGCCAGAACCCTGCAAAACAAGAAACATCATTACTAAAGACTTTAAAGACATTAGAATTACTCGAAACTTACAGTTCGTGCAGTAAACGACGGACAGCAGTCCTCTGAAGTCAAGAGGCCTGCTCCCCTTATCCAGTGAAGAAACTGGTTACAGCACCCTGCCCCGAGGCAGATGGAGAGCACGGCGTTCACTTACCTAAGGTGAGAGCGTTAACCTTTGGGGTTCTACAGGAGAAGAGAAAGGGAAGAAGAGAGAGACATTCAATAACCCAGTTCCTTAATCCCATATTTTCTATCTGCAGACATCTTACCCTTCGAGTCAGACATACAGTGCACAGAGGTCCAGCCCAAAGAGCCAGCCGTGTGTTACACATCACCTTTGAAGATACGGTATACGCCCAGTCAAGACCGGCGCCTCTACGGGAATCAGGTGAGCGTTACAGATAGCGAGGCAGTAGGTGACTGCTAATCTACAGCACTATTACCAGAGGGGGGACAAGACACAGCCCGTCCCATTACACTAAGTCCAAACACAACACTGACGAGAACTTGCCACGCCATCACTCACAACAATGAGAAAGACAAGAAAGGAAAGTGGCAATTAAGCTTACCTACAAGAATGCCAGTTAAATAGAACAAGACCTGCAATGGCCTAGGATATATAACCCATTAACCCAAGCTCAAATCTCTGCATACCTAATTTACCCGAAAATCGACAACTCCTCGCCCAGCAAACTGCACACACTTCACCACACCGCAACAACAAATAAATAAACCACACCAACAGCACACAAGGTCTCACTTCGGTCCAATACTCGCACCAAAGCTCAGCGCACAGTGAAAACCGAACTGAAGCCGCCAACAGCAAACCACTTCTCTCACTTGCCTACTCCCTCTACACCCGACTAACCTAACCCACCCGCCTTCTTGTTTTACAGATCCGCCCGAGCACCTGGGGACCAATTCCGTTGGGGAAGGTGCACAGTATAGATACCCTTAGCATTTAACATATTCAAACTTTCCCAGCAAATACATAGGATGTACATTCAGCCTTGAATCCAAGACATTTTTCACAAAAAGCTGCTTATTGTTGCATTTGCCTTATGCTTCAATAAAATCAAGTTTCGTTTGCCAGCTTTTTCAGTAATGCAAATGCAAGAGTTCCAACTAGAGGCTCTCTGCCAGGGATTCTGTAAGTTTCTTAGTTAACAAGCATCAGCAAAGTTTGGGCTTTTGTGTAAGCATTTTCCAGGTGCTGTCATAATGATATCACATGGCCATAAAATGGCAGCAAGTGGCAGATGGTATTGGTACCTGGGAAAATTATGGCAGTGCCAGGCAAATGCAGAGCAAATACCTATATAGGAACTGCTGCACAAACACACATTGCTCATTAATGAAATGGATGGATGAAGGTACACTTGGTTAAGACATTTTTACTACAAAAGAAACTGGTGTAGAACTGCAAATAAGACATTACCTTTCATAAGACTACTTAAAATACACAGGCATCCCCTTAGAATGAGCTCCAAAGTGTTCCAGGGAGGGTTTTTGGAATATGTAGCGGGCTGCGTTTGGGGAGGGAGGGGCAATGTCGCTAGACGAGGAGTCTAGCCCTGGCAAGCAATAAGGTCACCTGAATAGTTTGTGATGCTCTAACCATAAACCATTATATGTGCTTATGATCTGTTCGGATTGTCAAGGTAGACCCGGTCAGGTACAGTAGCAGTCTTTGCAAAACCCGAAACAATAGTGTAACAATCTTTCTCAACTGTGGCCCATCTCTACGCTCTAACCTTTTGTTGGCTACTGATTAAGACCGCTGGGTGTCCTCTGCCTTTCTCAGGCAATTTTAACTGTTATGTTGATATGGGTGATGCATAGGCATCTTGTAATAATTTCCACCCCGAAAATTGCTAAAGCTAATGTCCAATGGTGGTCGTATGCAGATGATATTGTGCTGTTAGAAAGATCTCCCCACCGGGTTACAGTGCTCGCTCAAGGCATTGGAAGCATACACGGAAGTGAATAACTTGAAAATAAATCGTAACAAGTCCAAAATGATTGTGGATAGATCCTGTAAGATCAAAACATTTAAATGGGAGCAAAAAGGGAACGAAATGGAACAGGTAGAAACATATATGTACTTTGGTACTATGCTTACTACCTCTTAAGCTCCTGAGATCCAGCAGAAACATGTCTCGAAAGCCCTTAGTAAATTTGGCCTTAAGAGGTAGGTACAGGTGAAGGGTGGCCACTCTGTGGAGGGCATGCTTATTGTTTACAAAACCTGTATTATTCTGGTCATGTTATATGACCTTGAAACAGTTACAGATAAACAACTTTACTGGCTGAATGTAATGGAGGGCAAGCTGCGGAGGCACAACTTGGATTTGATACTATCCACTCCCATAGAGGCCATACATATGTAATTAGGTCTTATTTCATTAACAGTAATTAAAAAGAAGCCCAGTACTACTAAAAATATTGACTGACAATGGCAAGACCCGTTAGAGCTGGAGTAGCCACCTATCTCCATCCATAAAAGTATTATATTATTCTCATTTGGTATTTCATGAGCTAATTGACTGGACTAAGGACGAATACCTTGCAACTAATATCCATGTGGCTAGAAAAGCTTTGATGGCTAAAAACTTATCCATGTGATCGAGCTAAGAACATTGCTCAATTAGACGGGGAAAAAACATACATGGAATATGCACGACAGACCTTTCCCTACTGGCAACCAATGAGCTACATACACTCTTGTTTCGATTTATTCTGCTCCCAACACATTTGGCTATGGGAGCTAGGGAGCAGTTACCGGTTGAAGAGAGGAAGTGTAGAACACTATTCATGGCTTGAGATGAATAGACATCTACTCGCACAATGTCCAAATTTGTTCCTGCTATATGAAATCTATTATCTGTTTGTGAGCAATATGAATAACATAGTGGAGGATCAGTGTTGGTCCAATGTGATCGGTGCTTCCTCTAATGTGATACTCTATAAGGTATGGAAAAATGCTTTCAAAATCATTTCAGGAAATGTGGCGGTTTGATGTGTTGCGATGGAGATCATATTAATTAATGTGACAGTTTTTTATTGCTTTTTACACAAATGAAACGTGGTATTTCCTTTTTATTTATTTATTCATTGTATTGTTTATATGTATGATATTTGTATGTGTTAATGTTTATATGTCTAAACCAGTAACACTTAATAAAAAAATAAAATATATATTTTTCTTTAAATGGGTTGTGCCTAGCTCTGCTTTGTTCTGGACGATTAATTAATTGCTGTAATCTGGGGGTCTCAGACTGGTGCCTTGTATATGGCCTCTTTCAAGCTCCGGAACACATGTTGACATCTATCACTTAAAATGACCTTTTGGAGAAGCTCAAGTAATGTGTCTGCAGTCAGAGAAGCTACTATAGTCCCATAGCAGCTATGAAGATCCTGCAGCATCCAGGAAGGCCAAGAAAAGCCTTTCTGGGACATACTAATAGGGAGGTTCCCCGTCCCATCAATGCATTCTCAAAATGCATCACTCCATGTACCCAGATACAAAGTCTACAACTACTAAATTACACCGGTTCACAGCAGTTGTCAGCAGGCAAAGTGAACCAACAATGTTGATCCCGACGAGCTCAAAAAAGTACCCCATCATTGTCAGGGAATTTACAGGAACTTCAATGTTCGAATAATCTTGGCAGACAAGTGGGGAAAGACTTCTAGTAACACTACGGATACATACTTGTCCAGAAGTATGGTTTGATGCACACACTGCTAAATTTACATCTATGCCTACTTACAGAAATAAGGGGTGCAGATTCTATGGTACAACCAGACTTTTCTAGGCGCCAGTTTCAGTGATCTTACTGTCTACTAGCTCGTCCAGTACATTGCATTTCCCCTTCAGGCTAGGAGAGCACCAGAGACACACCAGGCTGTTGGGTTGGAGATAATCTCTCCCTCCTTCAGAGAAGTCTGCCCCGCCAGGTACTCCTGCCACAAGCATCTCAGGTAGGTCTCCGGGTAAAAACATCACAGCTTCTGCAGCGCTTTCCGCCTCTTCACTTGCAATAAAGGAATAAGCTGAAGGCTCAGTCTCAGGTTGCTGGGTTGCCAGCTCACCATTCTTCCGGTTCTGGGCAGCCGCTCTGCTTTCGAAGCACACCCCTTAGCAGGCTGGGCTTCTTGGTCTGTGATTGAGAGCAAAAGCCAGTCATGGTTCTGCAGACACCCGTCCTCGAACAACTTGCACTGGGACAATGCTCTGCAGACTAACTGGGATAATTGCAATCTTGTCATATCTGGATGAATATAATGGAACTATGAAAATGCTTTGAGTGAGCCCCAAACTGTCGAGGCCACGAGGAACCTCCGACTTGGTCCTCTGGGGGTAAGAGCAAGGTTTGGCCTATGACTATGATGTTTGCTGCAGTGTGTCCCAATGCAGGGATTCTCTGTCCACTGATGAAGACACCTCAAGAAACTGTGTTCCAAAGAATCACCTCTAGAGGGTCTTCCCACACCCCATGGGAAACTTAAATTTGCTTACAAACAATGTTTATGGGCTCCTCTTAAGCAGGAAGGATAGGCTGGCAGTTTGCACCGTTCCTGCCCTACAGATTTGGCCTTACAACTTGGATGCCGCTTTCTCCCCACTGCCCCATAATATATGTGGGTCAGGGTTTGCACCAACTTTACAACCTCCTGATGCATGGGGTTTTCCAACCTCCTGGGACCCAATCACCGGGACGTAGCACAATACTATGTTGGGGTACTGAGGTGTGGGATTACCTTTAGCGCCAGAGGGTGGTTTGCAATTCATCTACTACTTCTGAGGTATCCCCTGTCCCATATGGTTCATCTTATTTGAAACAAGATACTCTGCAGCAATTGCTAGAATTTGGAGTCTGTTACGGTGGAGTCCATTCAATGCTGACACAGATCTTTTGGACAGGCGTCAAGAATATGCCGCAAAATGACATTGCCAAACCATCATAACATTCCCTGTTTTGTATTCGTCAGTGTGCTGGCTTTACAGATTTCTTGCCTCTGTATTCCTCCACTACTACCTCCTCGTTGTGACTAACCAATGCAGGACAAGCAGTAAGACTTCCACTGCGTGCAGGAGTTTGAGACTTCTGACCCAGGTGGT